>NC_083779.1:592858-672858 GCF_015708825.2 Lethenteron reissneri
CACCACCACCACGACCACCACCACCACGACCACCACCACCACGACCACCACACGACCACCACCACGACCACCACGACCAACCACACACACCACGACCACCACGACCACACCACCACACCACGACCACCACGACCACGCGTTTCGAGTCACGCGATGACGATGACGAGCCGCTTGGTGTGAGACATAGTTTGTGCTCGCCAGGGTCGCTTGTGAAAACGAGCTCTGTAGAACAGTTTAGTGGGCCGGCCTTACCTGGTAAAATAAAGAAAAAGTTTAAACGTCAATTATAATAACAATCATATTATTCTTCTACATCTCGCACGTTGGAGACAATCGTTCTTTCGCGTGACATTTCTGATCTCAAGATTCGCACCGATCGACGGCGCTTGGAGTGGGGGGGAGGTGGGGAGGGGGAGGGGGGGGCGGGGGGGTGGTGGGGAGGAGGGGGGGGCGGGGGAGATGGGGAGGGAGGGGCGGGGGGAGATGGGGAGGGAGGGGGGGAGGTGGGGAGGGGGGAGTGGGGGAGGTGGGGCGGGGGGCGGGGGTGTGAGGAGGGAGGGGGGGGAGGAGGGAGGGGGCGGGGGGTGAGGAGGGAGGGGGGGGGAGGGAGGGGGCGGGGGGAGATGGGGAGGGAGGGGGCGGGGGGAGATGGGGAGGGAGGGTGGGAGGTGGGGAGGGAGTGGGGGAGGTGGGGCGGGGGGCGGGGGGTGAAGAGGGAGGGGGCGGGGGGGATGGGGAGGGAGTGGGGGAGGGAGTGGGGGAGGTGGGGGGGGAGTGGGGGAGGTGGGGAGGGAGGGGGCGGGGGAGGTGGGGAGGGAGGGGGCGGGGAGGTGGGGGGGGAGGGGGCGGGGAGGTGGGGAGGGAGGGGGGAAGGTGGGGAGGGAGGGGGGGAGTGGGGGAGGTGGGGAGGGAGGGGGGGAGGTGGGGGGGGGGCGGGGGGTGAGGAGGGAGGGGGCGGGGGGAGGTGGGGAGGGAGGGGGGAGGTGGGGAGGGAGGGGGCGGGGAGGTGGGGAGGGGGGGGGGAGGTGGGGAGGGAGGGGGGGAGGTGGGGCGGGGGGTGAGGAGGGAGGGGGGGGGGGGGTGGGGAGGGAGGGGGCGGGGGGTGGGGAGGGAGGGGGCGGGGGGGGGGGGGAGGGAGGGGGGGGGGGTGGGAGGGAGGGGGCGAGGGGGGTGGGGAGGGAGGGGGAGGGGGGGGTGGGGAGGGAGGGGGCGGGGGGGTGGGGAGGGAGGGGAGGTGGGGAGGGAGGGGGCGGGGGGTGAGGAGGGAGGGGGGTGAGGAGGGAGGGGGCGGGGGGAGATGGGGAGGGAGGGGGGGAGGTGGGGAGGGAGTGGGGGAGGTGGGGCGGGGGGTGAGGAGGGAGGGGGCGGGGGGGGGGAGATGGGGAGGGAGTGGGGGAGGTGGGGAGGGAGGGGGCGGGGGAGGTGGGGAGGGAGGGGGCGGGGAGGTGGGGAGGGAGGGGGCGGGGAGGTGGGGAGGGGGGGGGAGGTGGGGAGGGAGGGGGGGAGGTGGGGCGGGGGGTGAGGAGGGGGGGGCGGGGGGAGGTGGGGAGGGAGTGGGGGAGGTGGGGAGGGAGGGGGCGGGGGAGGTGGGGAGGGAGGGGGCGGGGGAGGTGGGGAGGGAGGGGGCGGGGAGGTGGGGAGGGAGGGGGCGGGGAGGTGGGGAGGGAGGGGGGGAGGTGGGGAGGGAGTGGGGGAGGTGGGGAGGGAGGGGGGGAGGTGGGGCGGGGGGCGGGGGGTGAGGAGGGAGGGGGCGGGGGGAGGTGGGGAGGGAGTGGGGGAGGTGGGGAGGGAGGGGGCGGGGGAGGTGGGGAGGGAGGGGGCGGGGGAGGTGGGGAGGGAGGGGGCGGGGGAGGTGGGGAGGGAGGGGGCGAGGTGGGGAGGGAGGGGGCGGGGGAGGTGGGGAGGGAGGGGGCGAGGTGGGGAGGGAGGGGGCGGGGGAGGTGGGGAGGGCGCGTGGAGAGCGATCGATGTCGGCGGCTTTCACCTCTCGCGTCACGGGCGGATCACGAGCCACGCCCCCGCGAGCCCCGGGGTCTCGCGTGGACGTTTCGCTGGACGTTCACAGGACGTTCACAGGACGTCGCTCGGGAGGGGTTGCCCCTATATTGTTGGCCACTCAACCTGTGGTGTAGTAGCAATGAAAGCGGAGCGCGGGATACTTGCGCGGATGATGTTTTTGCGTGGATCCGTGCGCTGTAATTATTATCATCTCGAGCCTAGGAGTATATTGAATACTTTGAGTGCTTCGTAGTTAACGCATGGCCCACCTTCAATCGCCTACGTGGGAAGATCCTCGATCCGCATTTGCCTGCAACAGATTCCCTAGCCCCGTGGCGGTGCTCTTCACAAAACCTCAGGGGGGAGGGGGGGGGGCGCTTTCGCCGACAACACTACAGCAGCAGCAATAGCTGCAGCAGCAGCAGCTGCAGCAGCAGTAGCTGCAGCTGCTGCTGCAGCTACTGCTGCAGCTACTGCTGCAGCAGCTACAGCAGCAGCAGCGTGAGGGGCCGCCACGACATTAGGCACCATTGGGGGTTTGACAGCAGCAGCAGCACGACGATGATGACGACGATGATGACGACGACGATGCTGACGACGACGATGCTGACGACGACGACGATGCTGACGACGACGATGATGACGACGACGATGATGACGACGACGACGACGACGATGATGACGATGATGATGATGATGACGATGATGACGACGATGACGACGACGATGATGACGACGATGATGATGACGATGATGACGACGATGACGACGACGACGATGATGACGATGATGACGACGACGACGATGATGACGATGATGATGATGACGATGATGACGACGACGATGATGACGACGACGATGACGACGACGATGATGACGACGACGATGATGACGACGACGACGATGATGACGACGACGATGATGACGACGATGATGACGATGATGACGACGACGACGATGATGACGACGATGATGACGACGACGATGATGACGACGACGATGATGACGACGATGATGACGACGACGATGATGACGATGATGACGACGATGATGACGACGACGATGATGACGACGACGACGATGATGACGACGATGATGACGACTACGACGATGATGACGACGACGATGATGACGACGATGATGACGATGATGACGACGACGACGATGATGACGACGATGATGACGACGACGATGATGACGATGATGACGACGATGATGACGACGACGATGATGACGACGACGACGATGATGACGACGATGATGACGACGACGATGATGACGACGACGATGATGACGACGATGATGACGACGATGATGACGACGACGACGATGATGACGACGGACGACGATGATGACGACGACGATGATGACGACGATGATGCCGATGATGACGCTGATGGGGTGTCCTCCCTCTGGTCTATCGTCACGGGGGGCGCACTAAAGGCCACGAGGGGCCCGCCAGTGGGCCTCGTGGTGGCCTTGCATGAAGAAGCGCTGCGCCCTCCGTGTCCCAGAGTGCACCTCGGTCGTGCCATCCGACCAAATCGTAACGACGACTTGACACTTCTCTTGAGACGGCACTTCATCGACGACGCGTCCACTTGACATCAGGCGGAGACCCCCACTGCCAACAGCCCCGCGTCTCCTCGCTCACCCTGGACGCTCCCTCTACCCACAGACTCGTGACCACGCTCCGTCTTCTCGACCCATTCCCGTGGCCACCGGTCCCTTTGCACTCGCAGCTGACTCCCCTGTCACCACCTCCCGTGGCCACACAGCGCATTGGGCTCTACGATCATTATAAATGTAATCTAGTTGACCATCGCCGCCGCCGTCGCACCCAACAACAGACATCCACCGAGAGGGCACAATGACTACCGTAGACGAGGACAAATGTGAACCTTCTATTGACAGCGACCACAGTCCGAGGGAGCAGCCTCAGCTTAGACCATCGGATCAAGAGGGTTCGGCACAAACCAAACAAAAATAACCTGGACTCAACATTTGTACAACGAACAAACAACAACACAAATTAAAACCAACTCAATATTTTAGAGAGCAGCAATGCACACGTGGTTGAACACGGGAGATGGTGGTGGTGGTCGTGGTCCTAAGAGCCCCAACTTTGCCTACCGCTGCCCCCCCCCCGGACTGTCGATCTGTTCGCCACGCGTAGCTTGGACATCGATGATAGAATCAAGAGTTTTGTAGGTCATCGGATTTAAGTTTTTTTTTTCCCCAAAAAAAAATTCTGATTCTGAAACATCGGCACTTGAGGGTGGGGGAGGCAAAGGCGGCCGTGAGTGGGGAAAATCGCCTACACCACAAACCAGCACCCCCCGTCCCCCCCCTCCCTCCACTCGGCCCGGGGTCATCCGCAAGGGGCGTCAGGGATTACACGGCGCGAGGCAGCAGCAGCAGCTGCAGCAGTAGCAGCAGCAGCAACAGGGCAGCAGCAGTAGCAGTGGCAGCAGCAGCAGTAGCAGCTGCAGCAGTAGCAGCAGCAGCTGCAGCAGTAGCAGCAGCAGTAGCAGCAGCAGCAGTAGCAGCAGCAGCAGTAGCAGCAGCAGAACAGGAGCAGCAGCAGCAGCAGTAGCAGCAGCAGTAGCAGCTGCAGCAGCAGCAGCAGCAGCTGCAGCAGTAGCAGCAGCAGCTGCAGCAGTAGCAGCAGCAGTAGCAGCAGCAGCAGTAGCAGCAGCAGCAGAGTAGCAGCAGCAACAGGAGCAGCAGCAGCAGTAGCAGCAGCAGTAGCAGTGGCAGCAGCAGCAGCAGTAGCAGCAGCAGTAGCAGTGGCAGCAGCAGCAACAGAGCGCAGCAGCAGCAGTAGCAGCGCAGCAGTAGCAGTGGCAGCAGCAGTAAGTAGCAGCAGCAGCAGTAGCAGCAGGAGTAGCAGCAGCTGCAGCAGCAGTAGCTGCAGCAGCAGTAGTAGCAGCAGCTGCAGCCTCCTCCTCTTTGCCTTTGTATCATCTCAACATTTATCACCCATTTGAGGACGTCAGTCAGCCAGGGCCCCCAGGGGGGAGGAGGCAGGTGGGTGAGGAGGGGGGGGGGTCTCACTCGGGGCCTCCGCGTGATTGCCGCATCTCCGCCGTGGTGGGCGTCCCGAGCAGCTCTGCGAAGGTCGGATTAGAGCCCCTTCTCTTGCCACTCACAGCGCTAGCGACTGGTAACACCCCGCGTCGATGCCGCGGAGAACGGAGGGGCTGAGCGCGAGCAGAGAAGAGCGGGACGCAAGGTGTGTGGGGTTGTTTGATTTCTTGCATCCGACGCGTGTTTACCCTTGATGCAAATAGCAAAACAGTCCGTTTGAAGCGTGGGGAGCAGCAGGCTTGCGCGCACAATGTCGCCCCATGGATGGCAGAGGTGCGTTGGGTTAGATCGCGTCAATATACAAATGCGTCGTTAGAGCAGCCACCACCACCCGCCTCAGCTAATAGTACCGCGACGTGCCAATTCGTTTCTAGTTCAGCACACAGCACCCACACACACAGGTGTGTGGGAGAGTGAGTGAAGCCACGGCCGTTTACAATTGTAGAGTACGATATCACAACATTTACAATTCTCGCGTTGTAAATGATGAGGTTTAACTCTCCACACACCGGATGTGTGTTTGTGCTGCACGAGAAGCTATTTGACACTGTTCTGTTTACGTGACAAGCCTTGCTAATTTGGTTGTGTCGGGTGGTGGCGGGTCTAAAGACAATTCATATAGTTACGCGATCTCACCCCAAAAACCCTCTCTGTGGATAAAAAAAAACACTGAACACGTTCGTCAACGACGCGAGCTGTGGTGGGCCTTAAGCGGATAATATTTAATGAGGCGATGTTTCAGGTAAAGACCCATTTTTCACAGCACGGTAAAACACATATCTCTGGTTTTGACATTTGTATTCTTGTGTAGCTGAGTTGATGATGAAGAGCTACAGCTGTGAATCTACATGGGGGATGGTTGATGAGCCAGATGATTGCGTCTGCAGTAGCGGAGTGGGGAATAATCATCGCTGTGGTGACGAAGATGCCTCTCCTTTCGTATATATCCTCTGGTGTGACTCCAAGGGGTCTCTACGTGAGCCTATGAGGCTCTGTGTGAGTCTATGGGTCTCTGCGTGACTCCAAGGGTCTCTATGTGAGTCTATGAGGCTCTGTGTGAGTCTATGGGTCTCTACGTGAGTCTATGGGGATCTGTGTGAGTCTATGGTCTCTGCGTGACTCCAAGGGTCTCTACGTGAGTCTATGAGGCTCTGTGTGAGTCTATGGGTCTCTACGTGAGTTCTAGTGGGGCTCTGTGTGAGTCTATGGGTCTCTGTGTTGAGTTTAAGGGTCTCTACCGTGAGTCTATGGGTCTCAGTGTGAGTCTATGGGTCTCTGTGTGAAGTCTATGTGTCTCCGTGTGAGTCTAATGGGTCTCTGTGTGAGTCTATTGCGTGCACGTGGTGAGTGACTGCGCCAGTGTCACAGTGCACGTTGGTGGTGAGTGACTGCGCCAGTGTCACAGTGCACGTGGTGGGTGAGTGACTGCGCCAGTGATCACAGTGCACGTGGCGGTGAAGGTTCACAGCGGCACGCGCCGCGTGCGTTCTGTCACTCAGCCCAACAATCGGCTCTCGATCGCAAAATGAATCTCGCGAGTTAATGTTGTCTCCCCGAAGGAGGACCACGAGGACGAGGGGCGGTGGTGGTGGCGGCGGTGGGGCGGTGGCGGTGGTGGCGGCGGTGGTAGCGGCGGGTGGTGGCGGCGGGGTGGGGCGGGTGGTGGCGGTGGCGGTGGTGGCGGCGGTGGTGGCGGCGGTGGTGGCGGCGGCGGTGGCGGTGGCGGTGTGCGGCGGGTGGTGGCGGCGGTGGTGGTGGTGGCGGTGGTGGTGTCGGTGGTGGCGGCGGTGGCGGGTGGTGGCGGTGGTGGTGGTGGTGGCGGTGGCGGTGGCGGTGGTGGTGGTGGTGGCGGGTGGCGGTGGTGGTGGTGGCGGTGGTGGTGTCGGTGGTGGCGGCGGTGGCGGTGGTGGGGCGGTGGTGGTGGTGGTGGTGGCGGTGGCGGTGGCGGTGGTGGTGGTGGTGGTGGCGGTGGTGGTGGTGGCGGTGGTGGGTCGGTGGTGGCGGCGGTGGGGTGGTGGTGGCGGTGGTGGTGGTGGTGGTGGCGGTGGCGGTGGTGGCGGCGGTGTGGTGGTGGCGGTGGTGGCGGCGGTGGTGGCGGCGGTGGTGGTGGTGGCGGTGGTGGTGGTGGCGGTGGTGGTGTCGGTGGTGGGCGGCGGTGGTGGTGGTGGTGGCGGTGGCGGTAGCGGTGGTGGTGGCGGTGGTGGTGGCGGTGGCGGTGGCGGTGGTGGCGGCGGCGGTGCGGCGGCGGCGGTGGTGGTGGCGGTGGTGGCGGCGGGTGGTGGTGGCGGTGATGGTGGTGGCGGTGGTGGTGGCGGTGGTGGTGGCGGTGGCGGTGGCGGCGGGGCGGGCGGCGGCGGTGGTGGTGGGGTGGTGGCGGTGGCGGTGGCGGTGGTGGTGGTGGCGGTGGGGGTGGTGGCGGTGGTGGGTGGTGGTGGTGGCGGCGGCGGTGGCGGTGGCGGGGGGTGGCGGGCGGTGGTGGCCGGCGGTGGTGGCGGCGTGGTGTGTGGGGTGGTGGCGGTGGTGGCGGCACGGTGGGTGGCTGCGGTGGTGGTGGTGGCGGTGGTGGTGGTGGCGGGTGGTGGTGTCGGTGGGTGGTGGCAGGGTGGTGGTGGTGGCAGGCGGTGGCGGGTGGCGGCGGGTGGTGGCGGTGGCCAGGTGGTGGCGGGTGGTGGTGGGCGGCGGCGGTGGTGGTGGTGGCGGTGGTGGTGGTGGGGTGGTGGTGGGGGCGGTGGTGTTGTCCGGCGGGTGGTCGGTGGCGGCGGTAGTGGGGCGGCGGTGGTGGTGGTGGTGGTGGTGGCGGTGGTGGTTGTCCGGCGGGTGGTGGTGGGCGGTGGTGGTGGCGGTGGGCGGCAGCGGTGGGTGGTTGGTTTGGGAGGGATTGTCAATGTCCCCTCTCTTTCTTCATAAGCGGGTTTCGCCGGCTTCACCATTTCTTCGTCGCCTTCGTCTGCCACGGGTTCTGCTTCTTCTCCTCCAGCTGGAGGGATTATTATTTTCATTATTTTTTAAAATCTTCATGTTTTTTAATGTGTGCATCAGGTATCCTCGGCTGCTTCTACTGCCGTGGAATTTGCAGTGCAGATGCGGTTTCGCGGTGGACGGTTCACGGCGGAGTTTGCGGGTGGGGGGCACGGGGGAGGGGTCACGGGGGGCACGGTGGGGGGTCACGGAGGGGTCACGGGGGGGGGGGGGGTTGAGCAATGCCCCCGCCAAACTGGACACGCTTGTTAATACATTTCAGTAGTTTACAATTAAGATTATAAATAAAACCATTACATCCACCCGCGATTCCTCATGACAAAGCGAACCCCCTGCACCCCCTCCCTGACCCCACCCCTCCTGCCCCCCCGTTGTGTGCCCCCCCCACGAAGCCACGTGGGAGATGGACACGCCACAGTCTGCAGAGTTGACCAAACACGCCGTTCCTAGAGGGACGTCACGTTTGACTCGGCAGTGTCGGCGTCCCCCTTGGGTGGCTGATCGATGAACGAGGTGGGTGGGGTCTGTTTAATTGATAGGCCGTGTAAATAACGCCCTGCCGTGATCGATGTCCAGCACGCCCCGGGGTTGCCTCCCCCGCACCACCCCCCCCCCCCCCAGCTGCTTAATTAGCACGGAGCTCACGGAACGGCGTCGCTGTTGTGTATGTCAACGCCACGACCTCGTATTGTTTTAAGTGCAACAGCCGCTAGGAGTTCTCGCGGAATAATAAGAATGATGATTATGATGATGGCGGTTGGTGGTGGCGATGTTGGTGTTGATTTATAATTTATAACGCGCACAGTGTTTTTAGTTCACTCTCAGATCGAGTGACTGAGAGGGGCTGAACGTCAACTCACGGAATCATCAACTCACCCATTCACCAATTCACTCACTCACTGGTGGAACCATCAACTCACCCACCTCACCAATTCACTGACCACTGATGGAACCATCAACTCACCCACTCACCAATTCACTCACTCACTGGTGGAACAACCAACTCCTCACTCACCAATTCACTCACCACTGGTGGAACCACCAACTCACCCACTCACCAATTCACTCACCACTGTGGAACCATCAACTCACCCACTCAGCAATTCACTCACCACTGATGGAATCATCAACTCACCCACTCACCAATTCACTCACCGCTGTGTGGAACCACCACTCACTCACCAATTCACTCACCACTGGTGGAATCATCAACTCACCCACTCACCAATTCACTCACTCACTGGTGGAACCATCAACTCACTCACCAATTCACTCACCGCTGGTGGAACCATCAACTCACTCACCAATTCACCTCACCACTAGTGGAATCATCAACTCACCCACTCACCAATCCACTCACCACTGGTGGAACCACCAACTCACTCACTCACCAATCCACTCACTCACTGGTGGAACCACCAACTCACCCACTCACCAATTCACTCACCACTGGTGGAACCATCAATCACCACTCACCAATTCACTCACCACTGGTGGGAACCATCAACTCACCCACTCACCAATTCACTCACCACTGGTGGAACCATCAACTCACCCACTCACCAATTCACTCACCACTGGTGGAACCACCAACTCACTCACCAATTCACTCACCACTGGTGGAATAATCAACTCACCCACTCACCAATCCACTCACTCACTGGTGGAACCACCAACCCACCCACTCACCAATTCACTCACCACTGATGGAACCATCAACTCACCCACTCACCAATTCACTCACCACTGGTGAAACCATCAACTCACCACTCACCAATTCACTCACCACTGGTGGAACCATCAACTCACCCACTCACCAATTCACTCACTCACTGGTGGAATCACCAACTCACTCACTCACCAATTCACTCACCACTGTTGGAACCATCAACTCACTCACTCAACAATCCACTCACCACTGATGGAATCATCAACTCACTCACTCACTCACCAATCCACTCACCACTGATGGAATCATCAACTCACTCACTCACCAATCCACTCACACTGATGGAATCATCAACTCATCCACTCACCAATTCACTCACTCACTGATGGAATCATCAACTCACCCACTCACTAATTCACTCACCGCTAGTGGAACCATCAACTCACTCACTCACCAATCCACTCACTCACTGGTGGAATCATCAACTCACCCACTCACCAATTCACTCACTCACTGGTGGAATCATCAACTCACTCACCAATTCACTCACTTACTGGTGGAATCATTTGACACCCCACCGCCCCCTTAATTTGATTGGCTATAATCAGCGAGATTGCTGATTCCATCTCAGTCCCTTTCAATGTAATCCATGGATGACGCATCACCCATGGATCGATCACCCATGGATCGAATGGCAATCGAATCGACCGCAGCGTTTAAACGCGCAAATGACGATCAACGGCGGCGTTTTTGATGTCTGTTTCATTATCGATTGAACCGAGCGGGAATCGATCACAATTAATATCGATTAACGATCCGCAAAGACCATATATGGGTCATTTTCCATGACCATATATAAATCACCGATCTATGATCTCTGATGGGTGGTTTCGTCGGGTGTATGATTTTATCGATTTAATTTTGTACCATTGTATCGATGTTATCGCTCTGTTACAGCGCGGCTTTGTTGAATGGGTACGACAGCGTGGGATTGGATTATTTTAGCACAATACCGACATCTAAGCCTCACCCCTTCAAACGGACACTTTAAATTACATGAAAGTCCGTCTGTGTGGGTGTGTGCGTGTGGGGGTGTGTGTGGATGTGTGTGTGTGTGGGGGTGGGGGTGTTGGGGGGGGTATGGGTGTGTGTGTGTGGGGGTGTGTGTGGATGTGTGTGTGTGTGTGTGGGGGGGTGTGTGTGTTGGGTGTGTGGATGTGTGTGTGTGTGGGGGGGTGTGTGTGTTGGGGTGTGTGGGTGTGTGTGTGGTGGGGGTGTGTGTGGATGTGTGTGTGTGTGGGGTGGGGGTGTTGGGGGGGGTATGGGTGTGTGTGTGTGGGGGTGTGTGTGGATGTGTGTGTGTGTGTGGGGGTGGGGGTGTTGGGGGGGGGGGTATGGGTGTGTGTGTGTGTGGGTGTGTGTGTATGTGTGTGTGTGTGGGGGGGGTGTGTGTGTGTTGGGGTGTGTGGGTGTGTGTGTGTGGGGGTGTGTGTGGATGTGTGTGTGTGTGGGTGTGTGGGTGGATGTGTGTGTATGAGCGGTAGTGTAGTGGTTAGCGCGCTGCGCTACGAACCCGGCGACTTGGGTTCGATTCCCGCTGTTGAGCGAGTACCTATGAAGGCCGGCACTGCGGCACCCGAGGGGGTGGGTGGCCAGCACCACGCCCGGCCGCCTTTGTCTCCCCAGTGGCGATGTTCACACACCGCACCAGGTACTCATTTGAGTCTGAGTCGACCTAGGGGAGGCCCACGACCGGTTCAGATAATCGTCGCTGATTTTGGCCGTGAGCGGGAATCTAGCTCGGGTCGCCAGGTTCGTAGCGCGCTAACCGCTGCACTACCACACACACACGCACAGACACACACACACAGACACACACACACACACAGACAGTCACAACCCCCAAATTACATTTGATTCCGCACTCAATGTGGCCAAATCGTCAACTCTGGAAATGCAAATCCTGGGACGAACATCGCTGTCATATGCCGAGCGGGTTGGGCAGTGCCGGATGAAGCGAATGCGGGACCTGTAGCGTGGTGTTATAAAGGGGCCCTAAATAAAATAAAAAACTTCAATATTAAAAGACACACGTTTTTTAAATGCATAATAAAGTAATTCGATTTTTTCATTTGCTAAACAGCCAGATAATACGACAAATCGCTAACCTTAAACACCCTGTCGTTCATAAAAGTTGAAGGCGGTATTGTACTATAGTAATAGAGCAAGTGCTGAATCACTGAACCGGAATTGATAGCTTGACAGCATTTAGCGCGGGGCCCTTGAAAGTGCGGGGCCCGTAGCTACATGTGTAGCTACTACATGTGTAGCTACTACATGTGTAGCTATTACATGTGTAGCTACTACATGTGTAGCTACTACATGTGTAGCTACACATGTAGTAGCTACTTGTGCTATTTGGATCATCCGGCACTGTGGTGGGGCATTGATGCCCGCCGCCCCGTGTCGTTTTTTGCGGTTGGGTCAGGCAGCTTATTGGTGTGCCACTCGAGTGAGCTCCCGACGTTCCACACTCACGCGGCCGTGATCGCGCTCTCGCTCAGAAGCCCGCGTCTCTCGTTTGAGTGCGGAAAGTTTGCGAAATTGTGTGTGAGAGAGAGGGAGGGAGGGAGAGACAATTTGAAATTATAAATCGCACACCGTTCATTTTCTTTCCCCTTCTCCGCCGCAAAAAAAAGAAATATTCCCAACCGTTCATCAAGGCATCTCTCAGAAATCTCGGAAGTTCAAACTCTCATTGGTCCAATTAGGTCCAATTATGATAAAGTGATGGCTGATTATCATCATAATGGGTGTGTTTATATAGCAGCGTAAGCCATTTGGGCAATTTGCATACAGAAGATCGCTGAAGTGGAATCTTTAATGCGACGTCTCACCACGAGTGGCAAGTCATTCAACTTTATTTTCCATTGACCCAGGTGAGGCCCGCTGAGCCGCTACGTCGCTCTTTGTCACAAGCTGCATGGCCATCGCAAGCGGTCGCCCGAACGAAGTGTCCGATCACGTGGACGTTTCTAGCATATTTAGAAACAAACTCTCAAAACCGAACGGGCTCGGAGATAAATACACGAATGACAACCCTCGCCCCAACAGTCTGTCAAGGCGGCACGGGGGCATCTTTCTCTCGTCGGTCCACCGTTCAGAGTTAACGAACCGCTGCAATTTTACGATTCGCCGGGCAAAATACAAATAAAAATGTAATTCCATTGAGCCGAATGAACAAGACCGGAAGAGAGCCAACCGAGGAAAGGCATCGCGACGATTCGAGATTCATTTAATTACGACGACGCCGACGATGCTCAGCAGGGCTCCAATAAATTTGCGCAAAAAATCCCTTCGGCGCCAACACGAGCCGGCTCACTGCCTCGGAGACCGAGGCCGCCGCGGCGTCTCGAGCCAACGTCTCGGGATCTTCCCCGGAACGTCCTCCAGGAACATTGGGGGGGGGGAGGGGGAAGGAGGGGTGGAGTTTAGTTGATTGTTGTGACAATCAATCAGGATCGGGCTAAACTCAGGCTACTTTTCGCACAGTCTCTACGTGTCTCTAGGTGTCTCTGTGAGTCTCTATGAGTCTCTAACCATCTCTGTGTGTCGCTGTGTATCTCTATGAGTCTCTATGAGTATTTGTGAGTCTCTATGTATCTCTATAAGTCTCTACGAGTCTCTAACCATCTCTATGTGTCGCTGTGTATCTCTATGTGTCTCTATGAGTCTCTAACCATCTCTGTGTGTCGCTGTGTATCTCTATGTATCTCTATGGGTCTCTAACCATCTCTTTGTGTCGCTGTGTATCTCTATGTATCTCTATGGGTCTCTAAGGGCCTCTATGTATCTCTACGAGTCTCCATGTATCTCCATGAGCCTCTGTGTTAGTTTCGTTTATTAAGTTTGTTGAGCCAGCTGGCCAGAATTGTGCAACAACTTCCTCCCGAAGCTATAACCGCTCGACTCCAGCCATTGCGGCACTTTGAAGTTTGCGTTGTGCTGGTGATGGTCGCATTTTTGGCCTAATTCGGTCTAACATTGGTAGTGAGGATGTTGATTCACTCTCCAACACACCGGTGGGCTAAAGTAGTGAACTATTTGTCTTTTATCAACGTGACACATT
The DNA here is from genome assembly GCF_015708825.2 of Lethenteron reissneri. Lineage (NCBI taxonomy): Eukaryota > Metazoa > Chordata > Hyperoartia > Petromyzontiformes > Petromyzontidae > Lethenteron > Lethenteron reissneri. Next base: position 606,724 of record NC_083779.1, read on the forward strand.
TGTTACTGTTTGGCCGTGTCGGGTGGTGGAGGGTTACGACACATGTATTAATAACGCGATCTGACCCAAACACGTTTATTATGAATAATATTGGTGGCGAAAGGCTACTAAGTGTTAAACTGGTAGTGAGACAAGGCCATATAGTCGGCTGGTGGTGTAGGCGAATCCGTTTTAAAGACATCGCGTGCATTAGTATTATTATTGAAGCATCTGTATGTGCATGTTTCACCACAAGCGTGATGTGTGGTTAAAGCAAACTTGAATGATGCCTTGCAAGTAATCGGTGTGTCTACTTGGCGTTTGAACATCTTAAACATCTCCCGTGTAACGAATCGCCACGTTTTGTGTACGTAACAGACGAGGGGGGGGGGGGGTTGGGGGGGTTTGAGAAATGTGACGTCACTTCAAAATGCGCAACTTCAAATAAATATATAATTGCTATAACAACACTCCTACAACATCAGAGTGCAGCGCCACATTAAATAAGCACTACAGTGACAATAGTTTAAAGCGATTTGAAGCATTTTTTATTTTCAAAATATTTTTTTAAATATGGTTTTGGGGGGGGGGGGGGGCAGAGCTTTGTGACGTCATATTTGAGGGGGGGGGGGCTGACTTTTTGTGACGGCCGTGTGACGAGGAGGAGGTGGGGGGGTGGTCAAAAATCATCCAAAATCGCGTGACGTCATTTATGGACGGCCCCCTTTATAGGTGCTCGCTAACAGCACTTGCCCTCAACATGTTGTTGAGGCTACAGCGGCAGGAACCTTTGTCTTTGCCTGTGTGTTCCCAATGTTCTACGGCGCCACGCGTCTTGCCGCGTGAGTGTGCACGCGGCACCGTGACCTCACTTACACCCGTGACCTCACTTACACCCGTGACCTCTTTAATATTCTCATCTTATCCTGGGCGCCTCAACCTCGACAGCCTCCACAACGAGGGCAGCAGCAGCAGCAGCAGCGGCAGCAGCAGCAGCAGCGGCAGCGGCAGCATCAGCAGCAGCGGCGGCAGTGACCTCTGAACCCAGCCGCAGCCGCCTTTGTCTCCCCCCCCCCACCCCCCAGCAGGTGATGCCGTACAAGTGAGGAGGCTCAGGTGACTGATGTTCGCGATTTATTCACAGAGCGGTCCCTAGGGGGCGCACACGGTGGGTCGGGGCGAACGCCTGGGGCCCCGCGCTTTGGGGGGCGAGGAGGGGAGCGCGCTTCAGATTTTAATTCTTCCGCTTGAGCTTGAAGGCGTTACCCCCCCCCCCCCCACACACAGTGGGATTTGCTTCAGGCAACCCTCCCACACTCCCCCCCCCCCCGCAAAAACTACAGACGGCAGCGGAGTGGCAGGGCTCGCCACGAGCCGACAGAGCGCCCAGGAATGTTCGTCACTGATGTTGGCTGATCCCCTAGGGGAGTCGAACTCGCGTCTCTGCCAAGATCGTAGTGCAGCGCAGCGCTAACCGCTACACCACCACTCCCCACGCAGACACACAGACACTCACACAGACACACACACAGACACACACACAGAGACAGCAACAACAACCGCCATTCGCCAATAAGTGGCGGTGATGTCACCACGACGCTTGTGTCAGGCCATGTGCACCTTGAGGCCACGTGAAGTGTCGATCCCCCGCTGGCAGGAGGTCACGGGGCAGACCCAGGTGCCACGGGTCGACTGACAGAGATGACCGAGATGACCGGCTGATGCGCCACCTGTGCCCCCTACTGTACCAACTTGCTGTGCTTTAGCCACCCGGCGCTCCGCTCGTTGTTGTGAGCGTCGCTCCTCCGCCCTCCGTTGTTGTTGGAGGGCGACTGCCTCCAACTGCCCAGTAGCGTCCTTCACGAGCCTCCTCCACTGAGGCCGATCTTGACACCGCTGGTACCAGTCATCGGCAAGTCCACTCAGCTCCACGTCCTCCTGTACCACATCACTCCATCTCTTCTCTAGCCCGTGCCGCGCCCGTTTAGCCCCCTCGATCCGGCAAAACAAAAGCTGTTTAGGCATGCGGTGGCTGGGCATGCGGGCTACATGACCCAGCCAACGCAGCCTTGCCTGCCGGAGGAGCTCACTGATGGGACTTTGCCCAGATCTTTCAAGGACTTGTGAGCTCCTCACACAATCCAGCCTGGTTAAACCCAGGATGGATCGTAGGCAGGCCAGCCTAAATGTTTCCAACCGGCGAAGATGCTCCACTAGGGGGTCCACGTTTTGCAAGCGTAGAGAAGGGAGGGAATGACCGTGGCCGAGAAGACCTGAAGCTTCGTGCAGAGCGACAGACCAGGTAGCTTCCACACAGCGTTACGCAACCGATGAAAAGATATTGCCGCTCGACTGATTCGGAGTGAGACCTCTGCTGATAAACTGGAGCCGGTCATAAGCACACTGCCCAGGTATGGGAAACTCTCCACTCTCTCCACAACTGCCCCATCACCAATTGGGAGTTGTGGGGGTGGAGTGTCCGATGGTACAAAATACCCAGGCAGGTGCTTAGTTTTGGTGGGCTGATGGTAAGGCCCCACCTCTTAGTGGCACGCTCCAGTCTTAGCAGCAGCGTCTCCAACTCTTCTTCTGAATGAGCAGCTATTACCAAATCATCGGCATACATAACGTGGTTGACCAATAGGGAGCCATCCCGTGATCGCACCCGGGCATCGATCAGCCTCCCATTATATCTGTGTAGTGGTGATACGCGCTGACAGTGGGGATCGTGTGGCAGCGCGTGGTGATTGGCTGTGTGCTGGTGACGCGCGCTGACGGTGAGGGATCACAGGGCAGCGCGGGGGTCATGGGTTATGTGGTGGCGATTGGCTGTGTGTTGGTGACGCGCGCTGACAGGGAGTGATCGTGTGGCAGCGCGGGGCGATTGGTTGTGTAGTGGTAACACGCGCTGGGAAAGCGGATCGTAGGAACAGCGCGTCGTGATTGGTCGACTAGTGGGTGCTCACATCGCGGTCCGCATGGACTCCGTCTCCTCGGGAGCGGAGGGCTATACAAGGCGGTGCGCGTGGGCGCTCGGGGAGTGGGTGACCAGCGAAGACTAAAGACGGCGGAGGAAGGGATAGGGCCCTGCGGCACCTAGTTCCGCTGTCCTTGTAAGGGCCGGGGCTCTGTGTGACCCAGAGGCGGGACCCTGGGACCCGGGGCCGAACGTCCGTGTGAGGGCCGGCCCTCGGGACCCAGAGGTAGTGACCCACGCCCAAGCTGGGGTGGGCCTGGAGGCTCCACGGACGTCACGGAGCTGGAGTGCAGTGTGAGCATGCAGTGTGAGCATGCAGTGTGAGCCATAGTAACTACACGTGTTAAGTGGAGTGTGTAGTGGGAAAGGTAGTGACCACACGTGTCAAGTGAAGTGTGTGTAGTGTGAGGAATAGTGACCACACGTGTCAAGTGAAGTGTGTGTAGTGTGAGGAATAGTGACCACACGTTGTATAGTGACAAGTCAAGGTTTAATAAAAAAGTGTGCTACCCGTCAAGAGGTTTCCTGCCGTCATTCCGATACTTCATCTGTACCAAATGGAAATTCCCCCGGTACAGCTATTGAAGGCTTCACGAACTACGCGGTCAAAATAGATGTTAAATAATGTGGGAGCCAGAGGACATCCCTGTCGCACCCCAAGGTGTACAGGGAAAGGCTCCGACTCCCGACCACGCTCCCTGCGCCTGCCAGCGAGTCGCTGTGGCGTGCGGCGCGCGCTTTATCCACCCGGCGCTCTGCCCGTTTGTTGTGAGCATCGCTGGGGGGGGGTCGTGGCAGCGCCTTCGCTGCTGCTGCTGCTGCAGAGGGGGGTCGCGGTTCGAGCCTCCGTCGTGAACTCTGTCTCTCTGTCCTCTCTCTAAATGCATGTGCTATGATGAAGGGCCATTGCCCGAAACGTCGCCCATTACGCATCTTTTAATTGAAGGCCACACACACAGTGTTGTGATTGACGAATGCGTCGAGTAGCTGCTGTTGTTGTTGATGCCCGTGCTTGTTGACTACCTCGCCTGGTCTACAGGAGGTCGTGGGCTCGATCCCGACCCTGACGCCTGCTGCTGAATATTTGGAGTCGGCGTGTCTCTCTCTCTCTCATCATCATCACGGTGGCTAGGAGATGTTAACTACCTCGCCTGGCCTACAGGAGGTCGTGGGTTCGATCCCGACCCTGACGCCTGCTGCTGCTGTATATTTGGAGTTCGCGTGGATTCGTCTCCGGTCCCTCCGGGTTTTCCCTCGCCCTGTAGAATCAACAAGGACGCGTTTCGAGTGATTTGGCTGCGATAAACCTCCACGCGGTGACCAGCGACTTCGTGGAGTTATACTGGTAGGAACCTCCTGGTTACACCAACCCACAGGGGATTGTTGTGTCCGTCCGTCCGTCGTGCATCAATAAATGGTAGGGGTGGGGTTGGGTGGAGAGGGGAGGGTGGGGAGGGGCTGGGTGGGGAGGGTGGGGCTGGGTGGAGGTGGGAGGGGTGGGGCTGGGTGGGGAGGGGCTGGTCACCCTGTGGTGCCCTTATAAAACTCAACGTTTAACCTACTCACGTCGGCTTGTGCCCGCCCTCACAGTCGGCCATATTTTCGGAATACACCACGCTGCCGTTGACCCTGCAGGCCATTGACCGAGCAACCCAACGTTCCTACCAGCTCCCTCCGCAGGACAATGTGTTAGTTGTGGTCGCCAGCTCGCGTCTCCTCTGCCGGGGAGGGAGGGAGGGGCCGTGCAGAGGGGTGCGCGGTGCGTATCCGCCAGGCCGCCCTGGTCAACACCGTGATATCTCTATAAAGTATACAACATCCCCCCCCCCGCCCCTGATTCACAGGGGACGATAACGATCCCGTGACGTGGTCTGAAGAACGGTCTGCCGATGTGCCAAGCTCCAAAGATGTTGGCGAATTTGAAGACATTTTTTTATTTAACATTGCAAATTAGTAAATGTGTTTATACACACAGCAGAGAGCACTTGGCAACATGCTCCTGAAAAGTAATGTTGAGAACTCGGCGAAATCTTTGTTTTGGGGGTATAAAAAAAACACGCACTAGCATAATTATAATAATATTGATCATCCCGGGAGCATTTTTCTTATTACAATTCTTGCATCGTAACGTTTTGCATATATCCAAAGTAGAGGATTTTTTTGAGGGTTAGATCGCGTAAAAATAAATGTGTCGTTTAACCCGCCACCACCCAAGGCAGCCAATTAGTAAGGGGTTTGTCACGTGAACGGAACGTGCCAATTCGTCACGAGTACAGTACTAACCGCTTGTGTGTTAGAGAGCAAACCCACATCATTCACAATCTGAATGTACTTGGGAAGATGCACCGATGGTCAATGAGTAAGACGCGGAGCGGCAGCCAAGGCATGGAACGCATCGCCGGGCAGGTTTGCGGAGACCCGAGTTCGATTCCCGCTCACGTACCACCACCACCACCACCACCGGCGACGATTATTTGAACCGTACCTGAGCCTTCCCTTAGGTCGACTCAGCCTCAAATGATTACCTGGGTGTCGATTTAAAGCTTTTGTGACTGCAGGGATTCATCTTCTTGGTTCTTTCGGTAAAGTCACGTAGAAGGGAAATAATAAAATAATAAAAATAAAACATAATAATGTTCTTCACCTGAGGACGGCTGCTTGCGTTGTGGCCGAAACGTCGTGAGAATTATTTTATTATGTTTTATTTTTATTATTTTATTACTTCCCTTCTACGTGACTTTACCGAAAGAACCAAGAAGATGAGTACCTGGGTGCGTTGCGACTAAAGCATCAGCCGAGCGTGGTGCTGGCCACCCACAGCCTCCCGTGCACCGTGCCGGCCTTCATAGGTGCTGCTGCTACTCGCTAACACAGCACTTGCCCCCAGCAGCGTGTTCAAGGCTATAGGGGGGAGCTTTGTCTTTGGGTCGGATTACTTCATCCCGTTATCGGGACGAGGGGGGGTGGGTAGGTGTCTATAACTTAATTTATAAATTGATCTGAAACTTGTTTAAAAAATAAATAAACAATTCCGGTGTTTCTTTTGGAAGCCTTTGACTTGTGACATTAAAAAAACAAACCGAGGGATAATTTAGACGCAAATTAAAACAAATTAGGAAATAAATTTAAAAAACAACCCGTCTCTCACCGCCCGGCATTACAAATGAGCAATTACGTCAATTAAACAAGGTAGCAGACGTGCATTGCATTATTCATCATGATCTACACGCTCAGGAAATTGAGAATTCGTTTAAAAATCAAAACATTAAAGGATGCGTTCGGCTTTGGGGACATCATTCCGTGACGCAAAGACAAAGATCCCCCCCCCCGCCCCGCGTCCCCGTATAGCCTCTGCAGACTGCTTGGGGCAAGTGCGAGTAGCAGGCCGAGTCTGTGGCACACGTAATGGGGTGGGTGGTCATCCCCACGTCAAACTCAAACACACGTGCACACACACATGTACACACACACGCACGCGTGCACACACACACCATGTACACATGCACGCGTGCACACACACGCATGCGTGCACACACACATGCACACGTGTTCACACACACACACACGCATAGCCTCGGCAAGTGCTGTTAGCGAGCAGCAGCGCCTATGAAGGCCGGCACAGCGGCACACGAAGTGGTGGTGAAGTGGTGGTGAAGTGGTGGGTGGCCAGCACCACGCTCGGCCGCCTTTGTCTCCCCAGTGGCGACGTTTACGCCACGTATGTTGTCTACTTATGTCGAACTTCTTTCGCGCCGTACGTAGCCAAAAGCGCTAATCGCCGGTGCGGTGGAAGGACAACAAACTAACCACAAAGTTCTAAGGAAACTAGTAGCAGGTACTGATTTGAGGCGGAGTCGATCTGGGGGAGGCCCAGGACCGATTCAGATAATCGTCACTGGTGTTAGGCCGTGAGCGGGAATCAAACTCAGGTGGCCGGGGATCGTAGCGCAGTGCGCTAACCGTTGCACCACCGCTCCCCACACACACACAGACACCTCGCAATCGCTCCCTTCCCGCTGCCAAACCCGGCCGGAGGTCGCAGAGTGGGATCGAGATAATAGGGATGGAGTTAAATGAGGGACGGAGGCTTCTTCCACAGAAACTCGACAAAGAGAATCCATATCCCGCCTGATTGGAACAGGCAACATTTAATTATTGGTTCCCTTTCACCAAAATGCAGACAGCGGAGCGAGCGGTGAGAGAGAGAGTGAAACTAAAATCCATTTACTGACTTGCACCTCTTGTCGAACGAAGCTCGTTGCGACGTGAAAGTTCCTCTGGAGGCGCCCGCTGCTCAGGACGAGAGAGCGCGTCGATTCAAAGCCACCACCAGCAGAAGAGGACCCGCCATGACCCCTCGACCTCGACTTTGAGCGCGGCTGCGTTTTATTTTATTTTAAATAATTCACTCGGAAGTGTTTATCGTCTACGTTTTTTTGTGTGTGTTACTCGGAGAACGTGTATAGTCAGTTGCAATCCCCCCCACCCCCCCTGGGACAATTAACCTCTATTACTCTATTAATTCGGCAAATATCACCACCACCACCACCGACTCCACCACGTGTGCCCTCCAAATGCATTGCGACATCGCTTCGCGTAATTGAGACGACGGTGATTGGGTGTGTGTCTGTGTGTGTGTCTGTGTGAGTTTCTGTGTGTGTGTGTCTGTGTGTGTCTGTCTGTGTGTGTCTGTCTGTGTGTGTCTGTGTGTGTGTCTGTGTGTGTCTGTCTGTGTGTGTGTGTGTCTGTGTGTGTGTGTCTGTGTGTCTCTGTGTATCTGTGTGTCTGTGTGTGTGTCTGTGTGTGTGTCTGTGTGTGTGTGTCTGTGTGTGTGTCTGTGTGTGTGTGTGCGTGTTCACCGGCTCGCTCCGCGAGAGGCGTCACCGCCTCCACACCCCACGGGTGTCCCCAGGTGAACGAGGTCCGTGCAGAAGAGACGCCGCACGCGAAGCTGCCGCGGCTACTGCCGCTGCAGCTTGTTGCTGCCTTTCGTGGCAATACCATCGCACCCCGGGGCATGCCACCCTCCCCCTAGCCCCCACCCTCCCCCCACCCTCCCCTACCCCCCACCCTCCCCTACCCCCCCACCCTCTCCTCCCCTACCCCCCACCCTCCCCCGCCCCCCACCCTTCACCCCCCTCACCCTCCCCCACCCCCCTACCCCCACCCTCCCCTACCCCCCACCCTCCCCTACCCCCCACCCCCTACCCCCCACCCTCCCCTACCCCCCACCCTCTCCTCTCCTACCCCCCACCCTCCCCCGCCCCCCACCCTTCACCCCCTTCACCCTCCCCCACCCCCTACCCCCACCCTCTCCCCCCTCCTTCCCCCCCACTCCGTTTGCCACCCCCCGCGCCCCCTTAATAGGAAGCTGGCGCGATATGATGATTCACGATACGATATCAGACGTCACGGTATATGACGATTATCGCGATACGATATCAGTTTCTCGTGGCTTTGTAGATGATAGTTATGGTGAAAGTGGTGGTGGTGGCGATGATGATGATAGTGGTGGTAGTGATTGATGATAGTTGTGGTGATGATGATGATGGACGTGGTGGTGTTGATGAAGATGATAGTGGTGGTTGTGGTGATGATGATAGTGATTGATGAAGATTGTGCTGGTGGTGGTGACGATGATGGTGACGATGATGATAATGATGATGGTGATTGATGATGATTGTGCTGGTGGTGGTGGTGACGATGGTGATGATGCTCGTGGTGGTGGTGTAACGAGGTTAAGAACTTAGGTGTCTCAGGTTCCTCTCTCACGCTGCCGGCTGATCACACAAACGTGACGAACTCATCCACAGCACGTGCTGCCGTACTGGGGACGTTCCCAGGCAGGGGAACCAGTACGGCCCAGCTGATGTCTGAAGCTGCAGCTCCAGGTTCGAGCTCAGACATCGGACTCGCGCTCAAATATTGAGCGCGAGTCCGATGGAGGGGAGGGGTGGAGGGGAGGGGGTGGAGGGGAGGGGGTGGAGGGGAGGGGTGGAGGGGAGGGGTGGAGGGGAGGGGGTGGAGGGGAGGGGATGGGGGTGGGGGGTGGAAGGGAGGGGGTGGAGGGGAGGGGGGTGGAGGGGCGGGGGGTGGAGGGAAGAGAGAAGGGAGGGGCGGGGCAATGGAGGGTGGACACGGGGAGGGATATGGGAGGGGAGGGTGGACACGGGGAGGGGCGACACGGGGAGGGAGAAGGGAGGGGAGGGTGGACACGGGGAGGGTGGACACGGGGAGGGAGGAGAGGGTTGACACGGGGAGGGGCGACACGGGGAGGGTGGACACGGGGAGGGAGGAGGGAGGGGAGGGTGGACACGGGGAGGGGCGACACGGGGAGGGTGGACACGGAGAGGGTGGACACGGGGAGGGTGGACACGGGGAGGGCGACACGGGGAGGGTGGACACGGGGAGGGGCGACACGGGGAGGGGCGACACGGGGAGGGTGGACACGGGGAGGGGCGACACGGGGAGGGTGGACACGGGGAGGGTGGACACGGAGAGGGGCGACACGGGGAGGGTGGACACGGGGAGGGTAGACACGGGGAGGTTGGACACGGGGTCAGCTTTCGCGTCTTCGCGCCGGCAGCGTAGACCCCGAGGCCACCGACCCTTGAGCCGCTGGGTTCGACACCGATCCGGGGCTGCGCGTCGTGGCATCATTCACGACCATGCATCGCCCCGGGCATGCTCAATCCACGGCCGCCTGGATGGAATCGGAGTTGCTAATCGCTCCATCTCCTCGGCAGTGGCCGGGCTCTGTCGCCTCCGTGATTTCGTCTCGACCACTGGCCATCTTCGCTTCGAAGTAGAAGTAAACAATTAAACTATTCAGCTTTTTAAAAAAAAAATTAAAATAATTTGACCAGGTAAGGGGCCGTCCATAAATGATGTCACGCGATTTTGGTCGATTTTTGACCCCCCCCCCCCCCCATCGTCACACGGCGTCACAAACAGTCAGACCCCCCCCCCCTCAAATATGACGTCACAAAGCTCTGCCCCCACCCCCAAATAAAACATGCTTCAAATCGCTTAAAACTATTGTCATTGTAGTGCGGATTTAATGTGGCGCTGCACTCTGATGTTGTAGGAGAAACATTTATTAAGAAGTCTATTTAATTAAGTGGAACGTCTTCTTGGTTCTTTCAGTAAAGTCGCGTAGAAGGGAATTAATAAAATAATAAAAATAAAACATAAAAATTTAAATTCTCACGACGAGAATTTTATTTTATTATGTTAATTTTTATTATTATTTTATTATTTCTCTTCTACGTGACTTTACCGAGAGAACCAAGAAGATGAATCCCTGCAGTAACGAAAGCTTTAAATCGAAATTTAAGTAGAACGTGTTGTCTATATTTATTTAAAGTTGCGCATTTTGATGTGACGTCACATTTCTCAACAACCCCCCCCCCCTCCTCGTCACACATCGTCACAAATGTCTGACCCCCCCCCCCCTAGGTGCGTGACGTCATTTATGGACGGCCCCTAAGGCCACCACTGAACTGCTATGCAGCTTCTTGTTTCAGACGCGACCAATCACAAATGATAGTTCAGCGAAGAGGCTTCTAATCATCGTGGTCATCACCTGGAAAAGTGTCGAATTGACAAGGGTTCACTCTACCTTACATCTCGTCCTCATTACTAGCGGGTGCGTCTGTTCACCCGATATCATGCACGTACGGCGTTTTATTTTCTCATAATTCTCACACCTGGAAAGTATCCAAGCTACAGTGCGGAGTCAAATGTCACAAGCGCACGCGTTCAGTGACGCACTGCGTGATGACACGCGCAGAGATGGACATTGACACCTCCACACAGACATACGCCTCGGTCAGCACCGACACATACAGGCGGGCACCTACAAAGACAATGTAGCATTGGCAGGCTGTCGGGGCAAAGTCGAACTAAAATAAATCAAATTAATTTAATGTTTCCAAGTAAGGCCACCACTGAGCTGCAATGTGGCTCATTCTCAGACGCGACTCTGGATGTCACAAATGGCAGTTCAGCGAAGTGGAATTGTCATCGTCGTCGTGTGGAAGTTGATAGCAGCAACCAAACACTCGAAACGCGTGATGCTGATTATGAATGTGGAGGGGGGAAACCCGGAGGACCCGGAGAAAAATCCACGCGGCCACGGAGAGAGATGCAAACTCCAAATATACAGCAGCAGGCGTCAAGGTAGAGATCTAACCCACAACCTCCTGTAGACCAGGCGAGGCAGTTAACATCTCCCAGCCACCGTGATGATGAGAGAGAGAGACACGCAAACTCCAAATATACAGCAGCAGGCGTCAGGGTCGAGATCGAACCCACAACCTCCTGTACACCAGGCGAGGTAGTCAACATCTCCTAGCCACCGTGATGATGAGAGAGAGAGAGACACACAAACTCCAAATATACAGCAGCAGGCGTCAGGGTCGGGATCGAACCCACAACCTCCTGTAGACCAGGCGAGGTAGTTAACATCTCCTAGCCACCACGGCGAGATGTTACGGACATTTGTGAAACCACTGGAACATCTGTGAACAAGCACTTCATGACTCATCGGATTCCTCCAGTCTAAATAAAGATGATGATTCTCAGAGCAATCGGTTTCGTTCTATAACCAATTAAAAGGCAGAGGCGCGGCCCTGCAATAGCGCCCTCGTACCTCTGCTAGCGGAAGCCCTAGCCCACTCCCCACTGTAGCTAACTCAAAGTGGCATTTGGCCTTCTCTTCCACGTTTGCCAGATGTCTTGGTGTCGGTGGGAGTGCCCACACTTTACCCCACCACACACGACACTGTCGATCGACTGAACCCATTTGTGTTGCTGAATACGCAGCAATTAAATGAATTATCTATGAATATGCATACGCTGTAATGTAGTAGTAGTAGTGCCTTACGCCAAAAATCCCATCCCAAACCCCCCTCCCCCCCCCATCCTCTTTAGCCAGCCGAAGCAGCAGCGTTCCGGGGGACAAAAATACAAATCGATTGAGAATTTCAGCGTCTGCCCAGAATGCGAAGCGGCCAGTAGCAAACAGCACTAAGTGGGCAGAGTGAATGGAACTCGGGGGGGGGTAGGGGGAGACGGGGGGGGGTCTTACCTTGAGAGAGCATTGGAGGATGTCGTCGAGGGCGAGAGTGAACAACACGGACACGCTGCCTTATCGATCTGTGGAAATCGACTCTCACACGCGCTCACACGGAGTGTGTGTGTGTGTGGGGGGCGGGGGTGGTGGAAGTAATAACTAAAGCAGGACCCACGCGCCTCGTCCCGTCGTCTGGGCAACTACCGGTTATTGACGCCGCTTCGTCCGACACGAATTCTCGGAAATATCCCGGAGAGAGTGAAAACCTCACCCCCTTTTTTTCCCTCTCTCTCTCTCTCTCTCCCGCTTTTTTGCTCGGGGAAATGCGGCAAAGTCTGGATGTTAATTATGTTTAACGTGCCTCTATCTATTTTTGATGGCTATCAATCGAGGTTTCATGTCCATCTATTGATCTATCGCGGTGGCTGCTCAACAAAAACCTTGCAACCACCAGCGCGACTGGAGCTGTAATGGGTACCTCGCGGTTAATTTGATTTTACGTTACACGGATTATGATGGTGGTGATGGTGGTGGTGGTGATGGTGTGGTGGTGGTGATGATGGTGATGGTGGTTTCCATTTAGCCGTTCGCACGGCCGTTTTTTTTACGGGAGATCCGTGGTGCTGCATGAGCGCAACAACAACAACAGCAACAACAGCAACAACAACAACACAACAGCACCACGAACGTTGAGCACGTTTGGCTACGTACGGCGCGAAAGAAGTTCAACGTCCATGAAGCTCCTTTTCAGGGATGTGAGATCTTTGGTGCCCTTAGCAGCTTTGCTTCCTGTGTGAGCGCGCCCTCCCCCCACCACCCCCCCCCTTCCTGCCACCAGGTCGCGTTCCGAGTTGATTTTGTTGAGTCCGAGTGAGACGCCAAGAGACCACGAGACGGACGCGTTCGTCCGAGCGAGCGAGTGGCCGAGATGTTCCGAACAAAAAAACGACGAAGCAAATCGACCGCCAGCCGCGTGCAGACGAGCCGTGTTCCATCATTCGCGTGTAGTTGCCCGCACGTGAGCGACGTCACTCGTTACGATGCATCGTTGCATTGTACAGGGTAACATGCAAGTCAGGACGCATCGGGCTGATCCTAATGAAAGCTACATATATTTTTTTCCACGTTCATTTGACTCACGTCGAAAAGTGAAATGCGATCTCATTTAATTGCGTCGTAATATTCTAGTTATTCAATTAAGTGCAACTTCACTAAGGCGCAGTTGTAGCACGTTTGTTTTTGTAAATCACATTGCGACCCTACTAGAAATCTAACGAGAGATATCAAGAGTCAGTGGCCAAGGACATTGCAGAACGTCCATATCACTGTGTGGCCTTAAAATACAAAAAAAACATACAGGCAACGTGATGGGCAATGGACCTACTTCATAGCAGGGCCGGGCTACGGCCGTGCCATGCACCTGCGGTTAACGCACAACACCACTAAGTGGCGGTGACATCACCACGGCACCAGTGCCAGGCTAGGTGCACTTTGAGGCCACGTGAAGTGTCGAAGGCTCGCTGACGGGAGGTCACGGGACGGACCCAAGGTGCCATGGGTTGAGCGACTGAGATGACTGGGCATATGTTACCAGCTGTGCCCCCTACTGTGCCAACCTTTTATCTTCCCGGCGCTCTGCTCGTTGTTGTGAGCGTCGCTCCTCTGCCTTCCGACAGACAGAACACAGATCAAGGCGATTGGCCTCCACCAGAGAATGCAGCGACCTTTACAGCCTCGTGTCACCGCCGATTTAAAAACAAACGCAAAAAGGTGAACAGTTTTCAGACAATGCACATATCAAAGCATTTAGTGTTTGGACACATTGACGCCTCCTGTATTACTGCCGCAAAGGGTAAAGCCTATTATTGTTATTGTTATTTCATCATCTTGATACCGGCAAAATGGGTCCCATATTTAGAGTGCTTGTACTCTTCTTGGTTCTTTCGGTAAAGTCACGTAGAAAGGAAATAATAAAATAATAAAAATAAAACATAATAAAATACAATTCTCACGACGTTTCGGCCACAACGCAAGCAGCCGTCCTCAGGTGAAGAACAGGTCTGTCGGAAAGACAGCGTATGAATGAACACCACCAAGCTTGGCAGCGTATATTTAAGCTGGGTTAGAAGAGGAAAGGCGCCTTGACAAAGGAATTTGCATATCAACAGAGTAATTTAGCATATTTATGGAAAATGCAGATATGGGATTAGTCACTACTTGTGGAATGTGTAGGAGGTGGGGGGGGGGGGTCTCAAAGTCATATTATGCCCGTGCATTATGTAGGATTAGCAGCATCAAAGGAAGGAAGTAGGGTTAGCAGTAATAAAGGGAAGGAATTTTAATAGTTACTTGTACTGTTTGTGTGTTGAACTTCTTTCGCACCGTACTTAGCCAACCGTGCTCATAGAACCCACAAGACAAAAGGGATCCACGCGGTTCCGGCAAACCCACGCTCAGCCTCCTACCGACCGGACTCTTGACCCAAGCCTCGTGGAAATTCCGCATTCCTATGGCGAGCGCCTGTGGATTTGGCGGCGGCCGGCTACCGATATGTGCAACCCGCTGCGTGGGTTCGCCGGTAAACATGAAACCGGAGCCTCGGGGAAACACTACGCCTCCTCCTCCTGCTGCTGCTGCTCATCGTCATCCTCCTCCTCTTCTTCTGTGAGAGCGTCCGTGTGTAAACCCACCCCGTGCGGTGTCTGGCCACCCTATTAACTTTTTAATTTTAATTTAGTGCAGCTGCAGCTCGCGTTTCGAGAACTGCGCGGGGTTGTGTAGAGTGTCATTCAGAAGGCTGCTATTCACGTCGCCACGTTCAGGAGATTGAGTCGGGCCGAGCTACAGTGTACACATGTACACACGTGTACACGTGTACGCCAGCCTGCATTACGCATTGCGGGGGGGAGCGGGAAATCAATTACACGGTGAAATACAAAGCAAGGTGTCCCTTTCGTTTCTGTGCGCTGGCTAAAGACAAACATCCCCCCCACCCTCACCCCCAGTGCCTTTAGCGAGGTGTGGACGCCGCGGTGACGAGATGTCCTACATACATACAATACCTGAACAGGTCCTGGACCTCCCCTAGGTCGACTCGGCCTCAAATGAGTACCTGGTGCAGTTTGGAAAAACATCGCCACTGGGGAGACAAAGGCGGCCGGGCGTGGCGGTGCTGGCCACCCACCCCCTCGTGAGCCGTGCCGGCCTTCATAGGCGCTACTCGCAAACAGCACTTGCCCCTGCAGTCTGTGAAGGATTCATACTTTTTGGTTTTTTCGGTAAAGTCACGTAGGTACAAAATAAAATAAATGAAAAAAACTAAATTTCTTTTATTTTTTACCTACGTGACTTTACCGAAAAAACCAAACAGTATGAATCATTGCAGTCACGAAAGCTTCAAATCTAGAATGCAAGTACGTGAGGGCTACACGGTGGGTGAGGGCGCGCTTAGGGTGGTGGGTGGGGATCTTTGTCTCTAACAGCTCTCGCTCCGGACAAGAGAGAAAATCCATGGCGCTAACGAGGCGCGATGATCTTTGTCTTTGCCTGGCAGTTCACGCGCCCCCTCATTGGGCAATTAGCCCGTCGATAGCCGCACGGGCAGCAGCGTCAGTGACGCGCGCGACTTCTTGCAGGACGCGCTCGAGCCAGTTGACTTGGCTCACCCCAAGTCGTCATCATCTCTGCCCCACCACCTTCTTCTTCCTAGCGTTGTTCCCGCTGTGGCGCAGGGTCCGTTTGTCGGCATTGTCTTCTCCATTTGGCTCGGACCAGGAAATCTTCGGGGGATGCGTTGACCGTCTTCACGTTTTCCTTTATTCGATCCATTATCCATCGCTTCTTCGGACGTCCGCGTGGACGGCGGCCCTCTGGCTCAATACGCACGGCAGTCTTGGCCACCGATGACTCTTCACTTCGCATCACATGGCCGTACCACCGAAGCCTTGCCTCAAGCATCTTGTCCGCAATGGGGGCCATCTCTGCCCCACCACCAACACCACCGACAAATGTTGACCCGCACCCTTGTGGAGAATCTGTGAAAAAGAGCTTCACAGCTTTTCGGATTCCTCCACGATGAATACATTTACCGATTCAGATTTTGATGAGAGACAGCGCTTCTAAGTTTTCACTGTAAGGGGGTTAAGAATGTTGTTAGCAAGCGCCTATTAAGACGGAAGACGCGACGCACACCCACCCTACCGGACAGTCTGTGAACAAAGAGCTTCACAGCTCATCGGATTTCTCCAGGATACGAAAATCGTTTCGGATGCAACGAGGGCGGTGAGCCAGTCGCCCTGCCCCGGCCGTCTTTGTCTCTCCGCTGCTGATCGCTCGCACACTGCAGCCCGAGTGGAGCTCAGCGCCTGGAGAAGCATGGCGTTTACACAATGACCTCGCGAGAGACGCGGCGAGGGGGAGGAGGCGATCCAATCATTGGCCATGCTTAACAAGCCGAGTGGCGTTGCTCTGAAGAAGGTCCATGGGCCGAAACGTCGCCTAGTGTTTATATGTTTGCATTATATATATATGTGGTATATATAATGTAATGGGGCAGTGTTGAGTCTATGGACAGTGTTGAGTCTATGGGCACTGTTGAGTCTATGTGTAGTGTTGAGTATATGGGCAGTGTTGAGTCTATGGGCACTGTTGAGTCTATGTGCAGTGTTGAGTCTATGATGCAGTGTTGAGTCTATGGGCAGTGTTGAGTCTATGGGCAGTGTTGAATCTGTGTGTAGTGAAGAGGATGAGACTTTAAGAAAAGAACGGAAGGAGGTTAAGTAGGGGCACTGTTTTGTGTACAGGGGAATTTCATATAAATATTATATAAGTTTATATAAATATTATATAAGTTTATATAAATATTATATAAGTGTATGTAAATTAACCATTCTGCTTAAAACTGGTCCTAAGTTAACACAGATTGGCCCAATAATCATAGGGTTTAGATTAGCAAATGACAGTGGGATTTCATTGATCTATGTTTTAACAAATGTGTAAACTGACATCCGCGAACATTAATGCATTGCAAGGATTCTCTTTTCGACACGAATTCAGGACTTTTAGTTTTTGAAAGTTCATTAAATTATGATTTAGTCTCAATTCGGTCGGTCGGGGTTCTTGGCCGAGTTTTGTGAACGTCATCTGAAAAGGAATAAAAAAGAAGAATGAATTTTTTATATCAATGATGACGATTGCTGTAAGAGAGGCAATATTAATAAAAACTAAATAATGGCAGTGTTGAAATGTATCAAATTCTGTAACTCGGTGACGTCTCCCAACGTGTGGACCACCGTTTACAGCACCGTAGGCGCGACAGCACGGCCGGCTACGTACGGCGTGAAAGAAGTTCAACGTATAATACGCTGAACCAATGGGGTGCAATAAGAATTGTGTTTCAAAGTCAAACGCCAAGACACCGCGACCGGCCAGGACACGCTGCTGCTGGCGGGACGACGTCACTCGGATGGCCTGGGAATTATCCAGGAAGAGATATAATCTGTGGATAGTAGTGTATAGTGTAGTGTATAGTAGTGTAGAGTGTAGTGTAGTGTATAGTGTAGTGTATAGTAGTGTATAGTAGTGTAGTGTATAGTGTAGTGTATAGTGTAGTGTAGTAGTGCTGGAGGTCTCTACCGCAGCTACTCAACACGCAGCCGCGGCGACCCTCACCAGGACGAGCGGACCGTATAGTGTAGTAGTGTATAGTGTAGTGTATAGTGTAGTGTATAGTAGTGTATAGTGTAGTGTATAGTAGTGTATAGTGTAGTGTATAGTAGTGTATAGTGTAGTGTATAGTGTAGTGTATAGTAGTGTATAGTGTAGTGTATAGTGTAGTGTATAGTAGTGTATAGTAGTGTATAGTAGTGTATAGTAGTGTATAGTAGTGTAGTGTATAGTAGTGTATAGTGTAGTGTATAGTGTAGTGTATAGTGTAGTGTATAGTAGTGTATAGTGTAGTGTATAGTAGTGTATAGTGTAGTGTATAGTGTAGTGTAGTAGTGCTGGAGGTCTCTACCGCAGCTACTCAACACGCAGCCACGGCGACCCTCACCAGGACGAGCGGACCGTATAGTGTAGTAGTGTATAGTGTAGTGTATAGTGTAGTGTATAGTGTAGTGTAGTAGTGTATAGTGTATAGTAGTGTATAGTGTAGTGTATAGTGTAGTGTATAGTGTAGTGTAGTAGTGTATAGTAGTGTATAGTGTAGTGTATAGTGTAGTGTATAGTGTAGTAGTGTATAGTAGTGTATAGTGTAGTGTAGTAGTGCTGGAGGTCTCTACCGTAGCTACTCAACACGCAGCCGCGGCGACCCTCACCAGGACGAGCGGACCGAGACACCAACGAGCGAGCGCGTGCCCCGTGACGCTCCGGCCCACGTGATCCGTCTCGCTCGTGGACACGCACAACGCGGTTATGGGCCGCGTAAGAGCACTGGCCGCTCTAAATGTGACGGAAGCACACGGTGCATTGGCCGCCTGCCATTGGGTCATCATTAAGCACCGCCTAATGCGCGCCCATTGATTTCCATTGCACCCTAAATGCCCTGCTGGTCACGACGAATGGCAACGGCCACAGCGAGCGACGTTCGGACTGATATAAAACAACAACAACAACAACAACAACAATCAAACTGATTTGTGTGTGTGTGTGTGCCAGTTGACCCGTGGCTCCTGCTGGGTCTGCCCCGTGACCTCCTGCCAGCGGGCATTCGACACTTCACGTGGCCTCAAGGTGCACATGGCCTGGCACAAGCGTCGTGGTGACGTCACCGCCACTTAGTGGCGAATGGCGGTTGTTGTTGTAACGTGTTCAGGCGCAGTCCTGCAATGACTTGCTCGCTTCGCCGCTGGAGGAAGCCCTGTGAACGTGACACTTGGTGCGAGACACGAGGGCAAGCACCACGGAGTTATCAAAGCGGCCGCACGTCCAGAGGCGGAGCGAGGATATTTTGCGCCCGGGGACGAACAATAAAATTGCCCCCCCCCCCCCCCCCCCCCCCCCCCCCCCCCCCCCCCCCCCCGTTTAATCACATTTTCCTATTACATCGAATAAGGAATAACAATTTACATTTTAATGAAACATTGTATTTAAAGAAGCAAATTTATAGAAATTATATTACATGGCTCACTCAGTCACTGTCAGAGACTGGTTGACATAGTCTACAAAACATTAATTTTTCTTGATTTCACTGTCGCAAACTGGTCGATCACGTAATCAAAATGTTTTTTCCAATGTTTCTCTTTCAACGCTAAGAAGAGCAAGATCGCTGAGACGATCTTGTCCCATTGAAGCACGCAAATACGACAAAATAAGCTTCAATTTGCTGAACGACCGCTCACAGCTTGCAATTGAAACTGCTATTGTTAATAAAATTTGCAGTGAAATTCGCAAATTCGGAAATATGTCGTATCCATAAAGCACAATAAAACCAAGAAGATCCAAAGGAGTTTCTGGTAGAACTTCATTCCAGTTACTGAGCAGCATTTTGCAATCTCCAATTTTTGTGAAAAGTTCGTGGCCATTGATGTTGGTGTCATAGAAATTTCCAAAATCTGTGCAATTTCGACGAATTGTATCGACATCTGTGTCGGATAGAAGAGTTTTGACATCCAGCAGAAATCCAAATTTGTGTTCAGGTCTTTTAGTCTTTAAAACCGTGTTGACATCTCCTGTTGAAGTCGATCAAATACGCTCTTCATAACGCGCACAATTATTTCTTCTTCTGCTGAAAGTTCTGCATCTCTTGCCAGTTCTCCTGGCATCTTCTTCTGTCCACATCGATCCCCCAGGCTGTGCATCTTGTTTTGGCGTTTTCAACAGCAACTTGGCTCAAATCATCACGAAGCTTGACAAATTCATGCTCCAAAGAATCAAGATCAGTTGCTGCTTCCTTGAAATTCATAGTAGGATCCTGTAAGCGCTTCTGAACACGATACATTTTTCCAAGAATGACATTCCAGAAATGTAATAAAACTATGAAGTTAAAATTTAATACGCATGCCTGTAACTGTTCTGCGTCACTTCTGGTTTCAGGCGTCATAGTTACGTCCTCCGATAATTTGTCTAGCAGCCCTACTAGTTCATCCAGTCATTCACAGATAGCTTTAACAGCTTCTGATCGTGCACTCCAGCGTGTTTCAGGCCGTCGTAGTTTCCGCCAACAAAAAACAGGCCAGTGACTGAGGCTGAAAGACTGCGCCTGTCTGTTGTTTGGGACGTTCTTCCATGTAAGTTCTTAATAGGCGCGCGTACCAAAATGTAATTACATGACATGTAGGTTGTGTGTGGCGGGATATATAAACTTTTAGGTTGAGGTGTAGATTTGTGCAGTAGCTTTAGGCTGCCGCGCCCGCCGCAATAAGTTATAATGTAACGCTGTAAGCCTAATTTTGGCGCCCCTTTACCTTGGCGCCCGGGGACACATGTACCCCCCTGCCCCCCCTAGCTACGCCTCTGCACACGTGGTTTGATAGCTCAACATCGGAGTGGGCTGATATCACCACCACCGCGTGCTGATGGTAAACGTGGAGGGCTTTACCGCAGCAGCCGGGAGAGCAATCCACGTGGCCTCGCCAGGGTCGGGGATCGAACCCACGTGGAGGGAGCAGGTTGTGAGGGAGGAGGGTTGGGGCGGAGGCTGTGGCATGGACACCGTGCAGGTTACTTTTTAAATCTGCGTGGGGACGTCCACGCTGCGTTGTTACTCCGGCAAAACACACGCACACACACAACGCGAAACACACGCACACACACAACGCGAAACACACGCATACACACAACGTGAAACACACGCACACACACAACGCGAAACACACGCACACACACAACGCGAAACACACGCACACACACAACGCGAAACACACGCACACACACAACGCGAAACACGCACACACACAACGTGAAACACACGCACACACACAACGTGAAACACACGCACACACACACGCGAAACACACGCACACACACAACGCGAAACACACGCACACACACAACGCGAAACACGCACACACACAACGTGAAACACACGCACACACACAACGTGAAACACACGCACACACACAACGCGAAACACACGCATACACACAACGTGAAACACACGCACACACACAACGCGAAACACACGCACACACACAACGCGAAACACACGGACACACACAACGTGAAACACACGCACACACACAACGTGAAACACACGCACACACACAACGTGAAACACACGCACACACACAACGCGAAACACACGCACACACACAACGCGAAACACACGGTGCTGGTGGTGCTGGTGGTGCTGGTGGTGGTGGTGGTGCTGGTGGTGCTAGTGCTGCTGATGGTGCTGCTGATGGTGGTGGTGCTGGTGCTGGTGGCGGTGGTGCTGGTGCTGGTGGTGGTGGTGCTGGTGGTGGTGGTGCTGGTGGTGGTGGTGGTGCTGGTGCTGGTGGTGGTGGTGCTGGTGGTCATGGTAGTGATGGTGCTGCTGGTGCTGGTGGTGTTGAGCATTGCGTGAAGGCGACGGCTGGCGACGCGGGCTGGGAATGGGGCCGGGTTTGACACCGGGTTTATCAAAACCGAGGCGTCCTCATCGCTGGAGACGAAAGTAATCTCCTGCGCGCACGTGGGCCTTGCCATCTGAATGCATTCTTAATTAAATCAATTAATCACTCGTAAGCCGAGCGCACGCTCTTCATTAGCGCCGTGAGTCGTTCTCCGCGCGTCTTTCTCTCTGCAGCGAGACGGGAACTCGGCCTCACGTCCAACGCTCGCGAAGTAGTCGACGCGTCGCGACAAGGGGACTCTTCCTTGCATTGCTCTCTCTCCTCGTGTTCCGTAACGACGCTGCTGCTGCTGGCTGGCTTTAGAGTGTGGGCACGTGCATTTAACGGCGTAAGGCACTACCACTAAGAGTACACTGCCAGCAAGGGTCCTGTACGCGTGTTGTGTTGCTGCCTGGAACCCGGCGAGCGCTTTCATGAGCACGCGGGACAATGCGAGGCCGACGTGGATTGTAGCCGGCGGCGACCAAGTCGAAGAGCCGCCAAAGGGGGCAGCCAAAGAGCGGAAAGGGGGCAGCCAAAGAGTCGCGAGGGGGCAGTCAAAGATCTTTAAATGGGCAGCTGAAGAGTCGCCGATGTCTGCAGAGCCGCAGTTTTCGGACCCCCTGGTGTATGGGGGGGGGGGGGGGCTCCCTCATTACCATCGCTCAGTCACCGTCTCTAGTAACAGAGCGCTTCCAGAAATATCGTCACTTGTATGGGGCTATCGTTTTAAATGCGAAAATAACGGATAACGCTACACTGTCACGTGATAACAAATGTGATATTAATAGCTTCACTTTGTTCGTCATAGTTGTCAACGCGTGCTTGGAATCTTCTCCAGGTGGTCTCCAGAGGCAGCAGCAGCAGGAGGAGGAGGAGGAGGATGAGGCACAATTTCTCGTGGTGTTGTTGAAAGTGTCGGAAGTAGTTCACACCTTCTTGAAGCAGCCTGTTATTTGGGAGCGCTGATCCACTCGCAATCATCGCCTCTCTTGCGCAAGCTCCGAGCACGGTCGCCTCGCTCGGCACGGCGATCCACCCCAGCCTCGACAGCCGTGTGGAATATAATAATAATACTACGAGGTGTAATTTTGATTTGAAGCTTTCGTGACTGCAGGAATCCATACTCCTTGGTTCTTTCGGTAAAGTCACGTGGGTAGAAAAGTAAAACGAAAAATAATAAATCACGTTTCGATCGCAACACAAGCGGTCGTCCTCAGGCGGAAAAAAATTATCCAGCAGTGGAGCTGCTGAACCAGCGAGCAGAGGTCTCCAGGTGGTCTCCAGAGCGATCGAAACGTCGTGATGAATTTTATTTTTTGTTTTATTTTTCTACCCACGTGACTTTACCGAAAGAACCAAAGAGTATTGACACATTCCTGCGGAGGGAGCTGGTAGGAACGTTGGGTTGCTCGGTCAATGGCCTGCAGGGTCAACGGCGGCGTGGTGTTTTCCGCAAATATGGCCGACTGTGAGGGTGGGCACAAGCCGGCGTGAGTAGGTTAAACGTTGAGTTTTATAAGGGCACCACGGGGTGACCAGCCCCTCCCCACCCAGCCCCATCCCCCACCCAGCCCCACCCCTCCCTCCCCCCATCCAGCCCCACCCTCCCCACCCAGCCCCTCCCCACCCTCCCCACCCAGCCCCTCCCCACCCTCCCCACCCAGCCCCTCCCCACCCTCCCCCCATCCAGCCCACCCTCCCCACCCAGCCCCTCCCCACCCTCCCCACCCAGCCCCTCCCCACCCTCCCCACCCAGCCCCACCCCTCCCTCCCCCCATCCAGCCCCACCCTCCCCACCCAGCCCCTCCCCACCCTCCCCACCCAGCCCCTCCCACCCTCCCCACCCAGCCCCTCCCCACTCTCCCCACCCAGCCATTCCCCACCCACCCCTCCCCAATCAGCCCCACCCTCCCCACCCAGCCCCTCCCCACCCTCCCGTCCCCTCCCCACCCAGCCCCTCCCTCCCCACCCAGCCCCTCCCTGCACGACGGACGGACGCAATAATCCCCTGTGGGCTGGTGTAACCAGGAGGTTCCTACCAGTATAATACTACTCGCTGTGTACGAGCAGAGATGGACTCGTCCGTCTCAACATCCGCAAGTCGCTGTCCGTGGTGCTGACGTTAAGAAACAAACCGCCACTTTTTTCAAAAAACAATTCTTGCTGTGGTTTTCACACCTGACGATGATTGCTTGTGTTGCAATCGAAACGTCGTGAGAATTGTATTGTTTTAGTTTTATTATTTTATTATTTCCCTTCTACGTGACTTTACCGAAAGAACCAGTGAGTATTATAATACTCTGTGTGTACACTTTGTGGTACTGGTACAGGAGATGTGTTCAGATGTTCAAACA
This sequence comes from Lethenteron reissneri, assembly GCF_015708825.2. NCBI lineage: Eukaryota > Metazoa > Chordata > Hyperoartia > Petromyzontiformes > Petromyzontidae > Lethenteron > Lethenteron reissneri. The sequence continues at coordinate 630,646 of NC_083779.1, forward strand.
CCGAATACAAACATTTTCTGCAAGGAATCGTCTGCATCAACCACACACGCTGTACTTGTGACGAACATGCACACGAACACGCTCTGCTAATAATCTTTGCATTTTATTTGAGACTGATTGGCCTACAGCAGACACAGCAGCAGCAGCCTTCTTCAGGGCCCGGTCTCACCGCCAGCGTCAGAGCAGAGAACAACGCCACAAGGCGACCAGCACAAGGGCAATGCCACACGCACTACGGCGTGTACAGCTCGGCCTCAGCAGCTATACCATGGGAACTTATTTTGCCAGTATCAAAGTAGGATAGATAAGGAGAGATTGGACCCTTTCTGGCAATACCAAGAGGCGTTAAGATGGTCAAAAGCCAAATAGAAACCGTTTTTGCACGGAATCGTCTACATTAACCACACACTGTACTTGTGACGAACATGCACACGAACACGCTCTGGCAATAATCAATCGACGCATTATCGGCACAGCGGCAGATCGATGGGAGTGGCTCGCGATCGGCGAGATGCGAGTTTCATACACTGCTTGTGGGGGGTGACTCAGCAGCCATCATGCCTCAGGGGTCGATACAATTCGGTACCACTTTGTGGGGAAACCTACGGAGTGACTGCCCCCACCCGACCTTCCCCGTCATAGTAATGTGGAATTTCCACCGCTGGCTCAGGGCTGTAAGGGGAATATAAGTACCCGTCTCAACAAATGCGCGCTCATTTGAGCAGAGACATCAATTCTGGTGTCACTCGTCCATTGCATGGGGAATAATTACATGTGTTCAGCAACTGTGAATTCAAACAAACCCCACGACAACCACCACATCAACCACCATCACCACCACCACCACGGCAACCACCACATCAACCACCATCACCACCACCACGACAACCACCACATCAACCACCATCACCACCACCACATCAACCACCATCACCACCATCACCACGACAACCACCATCACCACCACCACAACGACAACCACCATCACCACCACGACAACCACCATCACCACCTTGCCTTATCTCGTAATGGGGGCCACAAGTCTACGTGACCTCCCCCCCCCCCCACCGCTTGACTGGTGTGGGTGTTCTTTTTAAACGGAGGAGCCAGAATCCGATTTGAAAAATCCGGGGCTCCGTTGTTTCTTGACTGCCCGCAGCCCCCAATAGCCCAACCCCATTGGCAAAGCCGCGTGAGAAAAAACAACCCGGAGTGGATTCCTCGCGCTTTAAAAAAGGACTGGAGTCAGCTTCCAAGCCCCACCACCACCAGCCCCACCAGCACCACCACCAGCACCCGCCTTCTTCATTCTTGCGACCCGCGCTGTTGTGAATGGGCATGCGGGTCGTGGCGTGGCTCTGGTGACAGCTTCCCCCTCCTCCCTGCCTTGCTGCCCCAGTAAACCCCGCGGGCTCCACACGCACAGAGCGAGCTCCGCTGCTGCTGCTACTGCTGCCGCTGCTGCCGCTGCTGCTGCTGCTGCCGCTGCCGCTGCTACTGCTGCCGCTGCTGCTGCTGCTGGTGCGGGTCGCGACGTGTGTTCACCGTACGCATCAAGGACATGTGCGCAGCGGCGGCGGCGTACAAGCCTCGCTGTCGGTGTTGCTGAGCTTAGGTGGGTCGCGTCTGTGCTGCGATTGGCATTGAGTGATAGCGCGCGCACGTGTGTGCACGCACGCGCGCGCACGTGCGCTCACACGCGCGTGCACGTGCGGGACCGGCGGCTCCCGTAGCGGCAGGGCGGAGTGAGGATGGTGCGGCGAGGCAGACGATCAAGGTGAAGGTTCAAGTCGAGTCACCCGCTCTTCACCCCATCCGCTACCCACCGGCTCACCCCCGCCACGAGAACACCGTGCCGCGTGCCGAGGTGAGTGCCCGCGCGCGCGTGCGTGTGTCTGTGTGTGTGTGTTAGTGTGTCAGTCTGTGTGTGTGTTTCAGTGTGTGTATGTGTTAGTGTGTGTGTGTGTCAGTCTGTGTTTGTGTGTGTGTGTCAGTCTGTGTGTATCAGTGTGTGTGTGTCAGTGTGTGTGTGTGTGTCAGTCTGTCAGTCTGTGTGTGTATCAGTGTGTGTCAGTGTGTCAGTGTGTGTCTGTGTGTGTGTGTAGTGTGTGTATTAGCGTTTGTGTGTGTGTGTCAGTGTGTGTCTGTGTGTGTGTCAGTGTGTGTGTGTCAGTGTGTGTGTGTCAGTCAGTGCGTGTCAGTGTGTGTCAGTGTGTCAGTGTGTGTTGGTGCGGGGGTCGATGGAGCAGCGGTCAGCGCGCTGCGCTACGAACTTGCCCCAACAGTCTGCTAAGGCTATGCGCGGGATCTTTGTCTTTTTTGTTTGTCTGTGTGTAATCCTACATTAATGTGTCAATTGCCCACCCACCCCCTCGTGTGCCGTTCCGGCCTTTATAGGTGTTTGCTCACAGCACTTGCCCCAACAGTCTGCTAAGGTTGTCGTGTGTGTGTGTCAGTGTGTATCAGTGTGTGTGTGTTAGTCTGTATGTGTCAGTGTGTGTCAGTGTGTGTGTGTCAGTGTGTGTGTGTCAGTGGTGAGCGGTGGCGCAATGGATAGCGCACTTCAATACGATGATCAACACCGTTGACGAATTTTTTGGACGGTCCTGGGCATCCCCTAGGTCGACTCAGCCTCAAATGAGTACCTGGTGCGGTGTGTAGTAAACATCGCCACTAGGGAGACAAAAGCGGCCGGGCGTGGTGCTGGCCATTCACCCGCTCGTGTGTCGTGCCGGCCTTCATAGGTGCTCGCTAACAGCACTTGCCCCAACAGTCTCTTCAGGCTATACGGGGGATCTTTGTATTTGTGTGTCTATGGGTGCAACCACGAGTCTACCAGATGCTGCTACCCTTCATAATCCTACATTAGAGTTACACTATATTTCTATAATCATAAGAAGAGGATTATAGAAATTGGACGCATGTCATCACCGTTGCTGTGAGCGTGGTGGCGAAGTAATTCCCGCGACAGCGAGTGGTATTGTTGTCAACGTGGGGAGCGGTGGCGCAGCGCTTAGCGCACTGCGCTACATAACCCCGTCGACTCGGTCTTAAATGAGCACCTGGCGCGTTGTGTAAACATCGCCACTGGGGAGACAAAGGCGGCCAGGCGTGGTGCTGGCCACCCATCCCTTCATAGGTGCTCGCTAACCTCGTGAAGGTGGCTAGGAGATGTTAACTACCTCGCCTGGTATGCAGGAGGTCGTGAGTTCGATCCCGACCCTGACGCCTGCTGCTGTATATTTGGAGTTTGTGTGTCTATCTCATCATCATCACGGTGGCAATGAGATGTTAACTACCTCGCCTGGTGTACAGGATGTCGTGAGTTTGATCCCGACCCTGACGCCTGCTGCTGCTGTATATTTGGAGTCTGCGTCTCTCTCTCTTCCCGTGGCCGCGTGGATTTTTCTCCGGGTCCTCCGGTCTCCCCCCTCCACATTCATAATCAGCATCACGCGTTTCGAGTGTTTGGTTGCTGCTGTCAACTTCCACACGACGACGATGATAATCCCACTTCGCTGAGCTGCATTTGTGACATCCAGGGTCGCGTCTGAGAATGAGCCACATTGCAGCCCAGTGGTGGCCTTACTTGGAAAAAAAATATAAATTTGTTCTAGATTTGAAGCTTTCGTGACTGAAAGGATTAATATTTTATTTTATTTTACTTTTATTAATTTAAATTTTTTTACCTACGTGACTTTACCGAAAAAACCTAAGAATATTAATAAATTTGATTTATTTTAGTTCGACTTGCCCCGACAGCCTGCCAATGCTATAAAAGAAGGGGGTCTTTGTCTTTGTAGGTGCCCGCCTGCGTGTGTCGGTGCTGATCGAGGCGTGCGAGTGTCTGTGTGTGGAGGTGTCAACGTCCATCTCTGCGCGTGTCATCACGCAGTGCGTCACTGAACGCGTGCGGTTGTGACATTTGAGTCCGCACTGTAGTTTGGATACTTTCCAGGTGTGAGAATTAAAAAAGAAAACGCTGTACGTGCATGATATCGGGTGAACAGACGCACCCGCTAGTAACGAGGACGAGTTCTAAGGTAGAGTGAACCCTTGTCAATTCGACACATACGGGGCCTCTGGTCTGGCCGAATTACCAAATATTCCGAATTACGCGCAATGCTCCTCCCCATTGCCTCCTGCCCCAATAGCAAACAATTTTTTTTTACAAATTTGTTTTCCAATTCTATCCAAAACCAAACGCATCAATTTTATCCAACACTTTGAATGTGTCTCGCAGACTCGGGGATTCATGCTTTAGCCCCTTTCAGTTACTCCTTGACGCAGGTCACAGACGAGGGGTGTGGAGGCCCCTCTGCGTGCACTCGAAGGTCTCAGAGCTAGCTCTGCAGTGTCCTCTTTCCCTGGACTCGCGCTCTCACGCGATGGGCTCTGCACTGCGCAATGTTTTCAACGGGTTCGTCGTCTCGTGGCCAACCCTACAGCAGCAACTGACGGGTAGTTTCGATTTAAAGTTTTCGTGACTGCAGGGATTCATCTTCTTGGTTCTTTCGGTAAAGTCATGTAGAATGGAAATAATAAAATAATTAAACATTCTATTTTATTATGCTTTATGTTTATTATTTTATTACTTTATTATTTCCATTATTATGTTTAATTTTTTATTATTTTATTATTTCCATTCTACGTGACTTTACCGAAAGAACCAAGAAGATGACGTGTAGTTATTTATTTACACTTCAAGCGGATCGTCTGTGGGACAAATCTACCTCTTCTCAGACCTCGCGGCGATGCCGTGCGTCTTTACACGTGGGTCTACAACGCCGTCAATCGGTTGCGAGAAACTCGGTTGCATGCAACTGAACAGTCTCTTGTACAACCAGTTGAATGCAGCAGTTGCGCAACCGGTTTGCTGCTCGTCGTAGAGTAACGCACTCGACTGCCAAGCGACGTGCGGCTGGAACTCGGTTGCATGCAACTGAATCGTCTCTTGTGCAACCAGTTGCATGCAGCGGTTGCGCAACCGGTTTGCTGCTCGCCGTAGAGTAACGCACTCGACTGCCAAGCGACGGGCGGCTGAAACTCGGTTGCATGCAACCGAATCGCTTGCGCGCGAGAGACGTCTCTTCTGCAACCGGTTGCGCGCGCGAAGTTGCGCCAAACGGGTTGCTGCTCGCGGTGCTCGACCGTCAGGCGACGGCCGCCTCGGTGGAGGTGGCGGCGATCCGAGGCGACGAGTTGCCTCGTGGCAGCAGCGGCGGCATCAGCAGCATCAGCAGCAGCAGCATCAACAGCAGCAGCGGCAGCATCAACAGCAGCAGCAGCAGCAGCAGCAGCATCAACAGCAGCATCAACAGCAGCATCAACAGCAGCAGCATCAACAGCAGCAGCAGCAGCAGCATCAACAGCAGCAGCAGCAGCAGCATCAACAGCAGCAGCAGCAGCATCAACAGCAGCAACAGCAGCAGCAGCAGCAGCATCAACAGCAGCAACAGCAGCAGCAGCAGCAGCATCAACAGCAGCAGCAGCAGCATCAACAGCAGCAGCAGCAGCATCAACAGCAGCAGCGGCAGCAGCATCAACAGCAGCAACAGCAGCAGCAGCAGCAGCATCAACAGCAGCAGCAGCAGCATCAACAGCAGCAGCAGCAGCATCAACAGCAGCAGCGGCAGCATCAACAGCAGCAGCAGCAGCAGCATCAACAGCAGCAGCAGCAGCAGCATCAACAGCAGCAGCATCAGCAGCATCAGCAGCATCAGCAGCATCAGCAGCATCAGCAGCAGCGGCAGCATCAACAGCAGCAGCAGCAGCAGCATCAACAGCAGCAGCAGCAGCAGCGGCAGCAGCTGCAGCAGCAGCAGCATCAACAGCAGCAGCAGCAGTGGCAGCATCAGCAGCAGCAGCATCAGCATCATCATCAGCAGCAGTGGCAGCAGCAGAATCAGCAGCAGCAGCATCAGCAGCAGCATCAGCAGCATCATCAGCAGCAGTAGCAGCATCAGCAGCGGCAGTAGCAGCAGCAGCATCAGCAGCAGCATCAGCAGCAGCAGCATCAGCAGCAGCAGTAGCAGCATCAGCATCAGCAGCAGCATCAGCATCATCAGCAGCAGCAGCATCAGCATCATCAGCAGCAGTAGCAGCGAACTCTCCGATGGCTCCCCGTCACAATCCCTCAATTGCGATCGCGCTTTAAATTTCTCCCTGCGCGACCCCCTGGGGGGGGGGGGCGGTGGGGGGATGAGAGGGGGGAGGGGGGTGGTGGTAAAATAAATAAATAAAAATCGTCGCGCGATTTCGAGAGAGCGACTGGTCGTCTGCGGAGCCGCGATTGAGCGAAAGAGTTCGCAGGTGGGGCGGACGCGTCGTGAGCGCGTGCCCCGTGATGGTACGTTGAACTTCCTTCGCACCGTACGTAGCCAACCGTGCTAATGTACAGCGTCGCGTGTATTGCAGTGTATAGTGTAGTGTACTACTATGATACGTTGGTACACAGGAGGTCGTCGGTTCGGTGTCGATCATCATCACCATCACGCTGGCTATGAGACGTTGACTACACCGCCTGGTACGCAGTAGATCGTAGGTTCGATCTCGATCATCATCACCATCACGGTGACTAGGGGATGTTAACTGCCTCTCCTGGTACACAGGAGGTCGTGAAATCGATCTCGATCATCATGATCATCACGGTGGCTAGGAGATGTTAACTATCTCTACTGGTACTCAGGAGGTCGTGGGTTCAATCTCGATCATCATCACCATCACGGTGGCTAGGAGATGTTAACTACCTCTCCTGGTACACAGGAGGTCGTGGGTTCGATCCCGACCCTGACGCCTGCTGCTGCTGCTATATATTTGGAGCTTGCGTGTCTCGCGTGGATCTTTCTCCGGGTCCTCTGGTTTTTCCCTCCACATTTAGAAACGCGCGCCTGGAGTATTTGTCTGTTACCAATGTCCACATGATGATGAGCCACTTCGTAGGGCTATCATTTGTTTTTGCCAAGGCGCTTATGAAAAATATCTATATAGCACCTCAGCGGGGCCTTACCTGGTCAAATAAAAAATAGTTTTAGTTTATAGTTTTTTTCCCCTCACTGTAAATCAAACCGGGATATATTTGACCAGCCTGCACCTGGTCTAATAATACCCTAACCGTGCAGTTAAGACACTCTTCATGTGTAGCCTTTCTCTCCCTCTCTGTGTGTGTGTGTGATGTGGTCAACTCGGTCTATCCCTCTGCTCTCTCTCTCTCTCGTTTCGAAGAAGGTCAATTGCCCGAAACGACGTCGCCCATCGTGTGTAGGCCACGTGGTGTGCTCGTGCACCACGTGGTGTGCTCGTGCACCACGTGGTGTGCTCGTGCACCACGTGGTGTGCTCGTGCACCACGTGGTGTGCTCGTGCACCACGTGGTGTGCTCGTGCACCACGTGGTGTGCTCGTGCACCACGTGGTGTGCTCGTGCACCACGTGGTGTGCTCGATTACCACGTGGTGTGCTCGTGCACCACTTCTCCATCGACGCGGTCGAAGTTCGCCGCAACCACCAAATTGATGAACGCGTTTTTATTGTCGGCATGGCTTCGTGAGAGATTGTACGACCGCATCAATTTCCACTTGAGTTAAATGCCCTCTCGCACGGCGCTCAAAGGCTCGGCACAATGATAATTCGAATTCGTTAGTGTGCACCACAATCTGATAGTGAGTGTAGTGTGTGTGTTTATGTAGGTGTGTGTGTGTGCTTATGTAGGCGTGTGTGTGTTTATGTAGGTGTGTGTGTGCTTGTGTAGGTGTGTGTGTGTACTTGTGTAGGTGTGTGTGTGTGCTTGTGTACGTGTATGTGTGCTTATTTAGATGTGTGTGTGTATGTAGGTGTGTGTGTGTGTATGTAGGTGTGTGTGCTTGTGGAGGTGTGTGTGCTTATGTAGGTGTGTATGTTTATGTAGGTGTGTGTGTGTATGTAGGTGTGTGTGTGTATATGTGGGGAGCGGTAGTGTAGCGGTTAGCGCGCTGCGCTATGAACCTGGCTACCCCGGTTCGATTTCCGCTCACGGCCAACACCGGTGACGATTATCTGAACCGGTCCTGAGCCTCCCCTAGGTCGACTCAGCCTCAAATGAGTACCTGGTGCGGTGTGTAGTAAACATCGCCACTGGGGAGACAAAAGCGGTCGGGCGTGGTGCTTGCCACCCACCTCCTCGTGTACCGTTCCGGCATTTATAGGTGCTCGCTAACAGGACTTGCCCCTACAGTCTGTTAAGGCTATACGGGGGATCTTTTTTATCTTTGTGTGTGTATGTAGGTGTGTGTGTGTGTATGTAGGTGTGTGTGTATGTAGGTGTGTGTGTGTGTGTAGGTGTGTGTGTTTGTAGGTGTGTGCTTGTGTTGGTGTGTGTGTATGTAGGTGCGTGTGTGTATGTCGGTGTGTGTGTATGTAGGTGCGTGTGTGTGTATGTCGGTGTGTGTGTGTGTGTATGTAGGTGTGTGTGTAGGTGTGTGTGTGTTTGTAGGTGTGTGCTTGTGTTGGTGTGTGTGTATGTAGGTGCGTGTGTGTGTATGTCGGTGTGTGTGTGTGTGTATGTCGGTGTGTGTGTGTGTGTTTGTCGGTGTGTGTGTGTATGTAGGTGTGTGTGCTTGTGTAGGTGTGTGTGTATGTCGATGTGTGTGTGTGTGTTTGTCGGTGTGTGTGTGTGTGTGTTTGTCGGTGTGTGTGTGTGTCGGTGTGTGTGTGTGTGTGTTTGTCGGTGTGTGTGTGTGTGTTTGTCGGTGTGTGTGTGTGTGTTGTCGGTGTGTGTGTGTGTGTGTGTTTGTCGGTGTGTGGTGTGTGTTTGTCGGTGTGTGTGTGTGTGTTTGTCGGTGTGTGTGTGTGTGTGTGTTTGTCGGTGTGTGTGTGTGTGTTTGTCGGTGTGTGTGTGTGTATGTAGGTGTGTGTGCTTGTGTAGGTGTGTGTGTATGTCAGTGTGTGTGTGTGTGTTTGTCGGTGTGCGTGTGTGTGTTTGTCGGTGTGTGTGTGTGTGTTTGTCGGTGTGTGTGTGTGTTTGTCGGTGTGTGTGTGTGTGTTTGTCGGTGTGTGTGTGTGTGTGTTTGTCGGTGTGTGTGTGTGTGTGTTTGTCGGTGTGTGTGTGTGTGTTTGTCGGTGTGTGTGTGTGTGTATGTCGGTGTGTGTGTGTATGTATGTCGGTGTGTGTGTGTGTGTCTGTCGGTGTGTGTGTGTGTGTATGTCGGTGTGTGTGTGTGTATGTAGGTGTGTGTGTGTGTATGTAGGTGTGTGTGTGTATATAGGTGTGTGTGTATGCAGGTGTGTGTATGTAGGTGTGTGTATGTAGGTGTGTGCTTGTGTAGGTGTGTGTGTGTGTGTATGTAGGTGTGTGTGTATGTAGGTGTGTGTATGTAGGTGTGTGTGTATGTAGGTGTGTGTGTATGTCGGTGTGTGTGTGTGTTTGTCGGTGTGTGTGTTTGTGCTTGTGTAGGTGTGTGTATGTAGGTGTGTGTATGTAGGTGTGTGTGTATGTAGGTGTGTGTATGTAGGTGTGTGCTTGTGTAGGTGTGTGTGTGTGTATGTAGGTGTGTGTGTATGTAGGTGTGTGTATGTAGGTGTGTGTGTATGTAGGTGTGTGTGTGTATGTCGGTGTGTGTGTGTGTGTTTGTCGGTGTGTGTGTGTGTGCTTGTGTAGGTGTGTGTGTATGTAGGTGTGTGTATGTAGGTGTGTGTGTATGTAGGTGTGTGTATGTAGGTGTGTGCTTGTGTAGGTGTGTGTGTGTATATGTAGGTGTGTGTGTATGTAGGTGTGTGTATGTAGGTGTGTGTGTATGTAGGTGTGTGTGTGTGTGTCGGTGTGTGTGTGTGTGTTTGTCGGTGTGTGTGTGTGTGCTTGTGTAGGTGTGTGTGTATGTAGGTGTGTGTGTGTATGTAGGTGTGTGTATGTAGGAGTGTGTGTGTGTAGGTGTGTGTGTGTATGTAGGTGTGTGTGTGTATGTAGGTGTGTCTATGTAGGTGTGTGTGTATGTAGGTGTGTGTGTGTATGTAGGTGTGTGTGTATGTAGGTGTGTGTGTGTAGGTGTGTGTGTATGTGTATGTAGGTGTGTGTGTGTATGTAGGTGTGTGTATGTAGGTGTGTGTGTATGTAGGTGTGTGTGTATGTAGGTGTGTGTGTGTATGTAGGTGTGTGTGTGTGCTTGTGTCGGTGTGTGTGTGTATGTCGGTGTGCGGTAAATTACGGAGAGCGGTTGGCGCACTGCGCTACGATCACCAGCGACCAGAGTTCAATTCCAGATCGCGGCCACCACCACACACTGATGACGATTATCCTGGACTCCCCCCCACCCCCAGGTCGACTCAGCCTCAAATGGGTACCTGGTGCGGTGTGTGTACACATCGCCACTGGGGAGACAAAGGCGGCCGGGCGTGGTGGTGGCCGCCCACCCCCTCGTGTGCCGTTCCGTCCGTCACAGGCGCTGCTGCTACTCGCTAACAGCACTTGCCCCAACAGTCTGTTAAGGCTACACAAGGAACCTTTGTCTTTGTCGGTACATGCTCGGGAAAAATCAGATATATTTTTTACGGCCAACACGCCATTAAACGTAACAATACATCATTATTATTATTAATATTTTAAGTACAATTGTAAAAAAAAAAAAATCTAATTTCAAAAATAAAATAATAATGTAGTGAATTCTTTTACACGTGACTTTCAAGTGAGAGCACCAGAATAATGCCATTTAACACGTGAATAAGTTCACAATACAACGCGTTGTAGTGTGTGTGAGTGTGCGTAATTGCTTTGCCTGTGCGTGCGTGTGTGTCTGTGTGCGCTGTGTAGCGTAAGGAGCGGTGGTGTAACGGTTAGCGCTACGCTGCGCTACGAACCTGGCGACCCGAGTTCGATTCCCGCTCATGGCACAACACCTCTGACGATTATCTAATCCGGTCCTGGGCCTCCCCTAGGTCGACTCAGCCTCAAATTAGTACCTGGCGCGGTGTGTAGTAATCATCGCCACCAGGGAGACAAAGGCGGCTAGGGCGTGTTCCTGACCACCCACCCCGTCATGTGTCGTAACCGGCCTCCATAGCTGCTCACTAACAGCCCTTGCTCCTAGAGTCTGTTAAGGCTATACGGGGGATCTTTGTCTTCGTGTATGCTAAGGTTTTCGGTAAAGTCACGAAGGTAAAAAATTTAAATTAATGAAAGTAAAATAAAAAATTAAATAAAAATCACGACGTTTCGGAGGCAACACAAGCTTCCGTCTTCAGGTGGAACCGTCACAGTATATATATACAAGGACTGTTTTCTTGGAATTAATCTTACTTGATACAGCTATCGTGCTGTGACGGTTCCACCTGAAGACGGAAGCTTGCGTTGCCTCCGAAACGTCGTGATTTTTATTTAATTTTTTATTTTACTTTTATTAATTTAAAATTTTTACCTACGTGACTTTACCGAAAACCTTAGAATATGAATCCTTGTAGTCACGAAATCTTCAAATCTAGAATTCGTGTACGTGTCCCTGTGCGGGGAGCGGTAGGGGAGGGGTCAGTGCGCGCTTCGCTCCAAACGCGACGACCCAAGTTCGATTCCCGCCCACGGCCACTAACCCCAGTGACGATTCATATCATCTCAATATCTGAGCTAGTCCTGGGTCCTGCCCTCCCCACTCCCTCCTCTAGGTCGACTCAGCCTTAAATGAGGACCTGGTGCGGTTTGCTGGAGTGGCACAGCTGTCAATGTTTGGTGTGTACATATCATCACTCGGGAGACAAAGGCGCGCTCGTGTGCCACAGCGCTCGCTAACAGCACTTGCCCCAAGTCTGCTATGAAGGCTATACGGGCAAGCGGGTGGGTGTGTGTCTGTGTGTTTTTCTGACCGTACCGCACTGCGCTACGAACCCGGCGGCCCGAGTTCGATTCCCGCTCACACCCAACACCAGTGACGATTATCTGAACCGGTACCGGGCCTCCCCTAGGTCGACTCAGCCTCAAATGAGTACCTGGTGCGGTGTGTAAACATTGCCACTAGGGAGCCAAAGGCGGTCGGGCGTGGTGCTGGCCACCCACTCCCTTGTGTACCGTTCCGGCCTTCATAGGTGCTCGCTAACAGCACTTGCCCCTACAGTCTGTTAAGACTATACGGGGATCTTTATCTTTGTCTATGTGTGTGCGTGTACGTGTGTGAGTGTGTATTTCTGTGTGTGTGTATGTAAGTGTGTGAGTATGTGCGCCTTTGTGTGTGTGTGAGTGTATATATGTGTGTGTGAGTGTCACTGTGTGTGTGTGTAATTACAAGCCAATGAGCTGCACAAACATCTTGCAGCCTCCTACCGTTGTTATTGAGCTTGATCATTCCTTACAATCACTCCAGACCAGGTGCCAGCATCATGACCAACTCGGGCATGGAAGTCGCCCAACAACATGACTCTATCACGAGTGGCCACTTTAGCGCCTGTCACAGGAGGTCACAGAAGGCATCTTACTCATCGGCCTTGCCTGGGAAGACGAGGTCCAAGTAGCCTGGGTCAGACGAAGAGCTACTCCCTCCCCTCCGCAGTGAGCATTCGAACATTCCACGTGGAATGTTCGAATGCTCACAACAAAAAAACACCCACAGTGGTTTTTTGTTGTTTCTAAAGGAGCCCCGAGGGTAAAGATTCAGTCTCCTGGCTCCACCAAATTGGGTTTGGCCAGGAGATCATAGACGCCTGTCCTCCCGGGGCCTCCGGCACAAGCTTAATGAGATATTTTAGACGTGGTTTTGGCCGCTGTGGTGGTTACAAACGCCATTAGGGGAATGGCCAATCTAAATTGGCCCTCCCCCCCGCGGCACTGCTCACCACAGAGTTGCCGTCCGGCACCAACGAGGAGGAAGGGGGTTGTTTTTGTCGCTGTTCCGGCATCGGCGCATCCACACAACATCATGGATGCATGCCGGGTCCAAGCAAGAACATTTTCTGGACTACATGGTGGCGGAACAGCGAATGCGAGCCCATGTCCTTGACACCAGGACCTACCGTGGAGCTGGTCTGCCCACTGACCATCGACTTGTCATCTGTAAGATGCGCTTGCCATTCTTCCACTCCGGTGGTGGGTGTACACCCAGGACCCCGTTCAAACCCAAAGTGACCTGGTCTCAGCTAGCTGATGAAAGTTGCAAGCGAGAATGTCATCATCGCTTACGATTGGGGTTGGCATCGTCCCCCACTCCTCCAGATGTCGAGGGGAGATAGGCGAGGTCTAGGACTGTGACTCATGCAGCTGCCAGGGCTGCTTTGGGTACACGGTCCATACCTCCCCAGAGACTCTGGATGACAGAGGAGGTGTTCAGGCTGGCTCAGGAAAAGCGACAGGCCCACTCTCATCGTCTACAGCATCCCACGTCAGAGAATGAGGAGGTTTACCGCAGCCTTCGCTCGGAGGTTCAGAGAGCCGTGAGGCGCTGCAATGATGGGTGTTGTCGCCGGTTGCTGAGGAGATGGAGTCTGCCTCAATGGCCCGCGATCACAAATTGCTATTTAACTTCATCCAAAAAAGTAACCTGCAGCGCCACACCTATTACCATCATTAGGGGAAAGAACGGTGATCCAATGGACGTCCTCTAGGTCGACTCAGCCTGAAATGAGTAGCTGGTGCGGTCTGTGAACATCGCCACTGGGGTGACAAAGGCGGCCGGGCGTGGTGCTGGCCACCCACCCCCTCGTGTGCCGTGCCGGCCTTCATAGGTGCTCGCTAACAGCACTTGCCCCAACAGTCTGTTAAAGGCTATAGGGGGGATCTTTGTCTTTGTTATGACCACACACACTGCTTGCTATCTATAGACGAGCAAGCAGCTGGGCACGGGGTGCGTGGATAATTCATAAGAAAGACGAGCGGGACGCGGAGGAGGAGGAGGCTGTGGATAATTCATAATCGGTACGAGGAGGGCACTGTGGTCTGAGTGGATCAATCGAGAGGGGATGGAGACGGCAGCCGGGCCGAGTGATTGCACGGCGTAGGAGGAGAGATTGGAGGAGGAGGTGGAGGAGGAGGAGGAGGTGGAGCAGGAGGAGGAGGTGGAGCGGGAGGAGCAGAGGTGGGCGACTCGGGGAGAGCTCGGCCGCGCAGGTGGACACATCCTTTACGACCCACCTCACTCCGGGCCGAGTGATGCACGGAGTTGAGGGTAGGGTGAGTGGGGAGGTGGTGGGTGAGTGAGGAGGAGGTGGGTGAGGAGGAGGTGCAGGGAGGGAGGGAACGAGAGAGGAGGAGGGAGGAGGAGTGAAGAGGAAAAGATGCATCCTCCACTACCTCCTCTTTACCACAGCTGCACGATCCCCCCCCCCACTACCGTACCCCCCCCCCCACTCTCCTGTTCCGTTCACCACACCTCGCTGTGTGCGTGTGTGTGGTGGTGGAGTGCTGGACAGCTAGGTCGCTAGGTAGGTGGGGGTGGCGTGACGTTGGACGAATGTGGAATTTCCACAAGTGGGGACATGAGCCGCCGATTAGTCGACGCTCGTCCGAGCAGCAGGTGACTTACACCCCGTGCTCGATTCCAGGAGCAGCAGCAGCAGCAGCGGGAATGCGTGCCAAGTGGCATCTCCTCGTAACGCGCTTCGGACGTTCTCACGGAGCATTCGCCACCCAACGATGACACCACTTGCCCAACAGCTTCTCTGGGCTCAGAGGGAATGTGTCTCTTTGATGTGTCAGTGTGTGCGTGGGGAGCGGTGGTGCAGCGGTTAGCGCGCTGCGCTACGAACCTGGCGACCCGATTTTGATTCCCGCTCACGCTCACCAATGCCAGTGACGATTATCTGAACCGGTTCCTGGGCCTCCCCGAGGTCGACTCAGCCTCAAATGAGTACCTGGTGCGGTGTGTAAACATCGCCACTGGGGGAGACAAAGGCGGTCGGGTGATGATGATCGAGATCGAACCCACGACCTCCTGTGTACCAGGCGAGGTAGTCAACATCTCATAGCCACCGCTCGGGGCCGCTCGTGGCCACTTAATTCGCCGTCTGCCCGGAGGCGTCCCGGGGCGATTCGGAGCGACTCGGAGTGACGCGGCCGCTGATGTCGAACGACGCCGCTGCCGCCTCCCCCACGCTGGGCCCTGAGACCCCCCTCCCCCTCCCCCCTCCCCCCAGGCCAAGGGGGGGGGGGTCGCTATCAGCTGGGCTGGGCCATCAAAGCTTGGCAGTGTCCATGGTGGGGCGATACACACACGGCACGCACACACATGACACATACACACACACTTACACACACCACACGCACACACGCACACACGACACACACACACGCGGACACACGCCACGCACACACACACAACACACACACAACACGCACACACACCACACGCACACACACCACACGCACACACACGAACACACAACACACACACACGCACACACACGACATGCACACACACGAACACACAACACACACACACAACACGCACACACACACAACACGAACACACAACACGCACACACACACAACACGAACACACAACACACACACGCACAACACACACACACAACACGCACACACAAACGCACACACGATACGCACACACACACACGACACGCACACACACGACACGCACACACACACAACACGAACACACAACACACACACACGCACAACACACACGCACAACACACGCACACACACACGACACGCACATACACAACACACTCACGACACGCACACACATACACACACACACACCACACACGCACACACACAACACACACCACACACGCACACACACAACACACACCACACACGCACACACAACACGCGACATGCACGCAACATACACAGACAAAGATCCCCCGTATAGCCTGTACAGACTGTTGGGGCAAGTGCTGTTAGCGAGCACTGATGAAGGCCAGAACGGCACACGAGGGGGTGGGTGGCTAGCACCACGCCCGGCCGCCTTTGTCTCCCTAGTGGCGATATTTTTACACACCGCACCAAATACTCATTCGAGGCTGAGTCGACCTAGGGGAGGCCCAGGACCGGTTCAAATAATCGTCACCGGCGTTATGCCGTGAGCGGGAATCGATCTCGGGTCGCCGGGTTCGTAGCGCAGCGTAGCGCTGACCACAACACCACCGCTCCCCCTACATGCATATGTGCACACACGAACAGGCGCGCGCACACGTACGCAGCCGAACACACGCACACCACGTCACGTACACGGTGTAGAATGCGTGCAGTGATCTTGCCGTGTGACGGGCGGATTTACACGGCGAAATGAGTTTGGAGCAGAGGACGCGGTCAGGTTGAGGGGAGGGGGCGTCTGACTTTTTGTGACGCCGTGTGACGAGGGGGGGTGGGTCAAAAATCGTCCAAAATCGCGTGACGTCATTTATGGACGGCCCCTATCACTATGTGACAGCCGCCGGGGTCGCTTCTGAACAAGAGCTACGCAGCGGCTCAGCGGCTCCTTCACGTGCTGACGTCGAGTAGGACGAAACGAAGATTAGTTTTGAGTTCATTTGGTGACGAGTCATTTTGCAAAAGCCCCGACAAGGGCTCGCTTCGCTCAACGCGTGCGGACGCGGTGGGGACTCGAACGTCGAGCGAACGAACGTCGCGGTGATTTGGAGCAACCGTTGCGAATTTGTTAACGCCGCCGCGTGTGTGTGTGGGTGTGAAGACTCAATCGGTCCTAGGCCTCCCCTAGGTCGACTCAGCCTCAAATGAGTACCTGGTACGGTGTGTAAAACATCTCCCCACTCGGGGAGATAAAGGCGGTCGGGCGTGGCGCTGGCCACTCATCCCCTCGTGTGCCGTGCCGGCCTTCATAGGTGCTGCTCGCTACTCGCGAACAGCACTTGCCCAAACAGTTTGTTAAGGTTATACGGGGGATCTTTGTCTTTGTGAACCCACGACGCGTGCCACCGTCTTTGAGGACGCATCGGAATCGTGAGAATATTATTTATTCATATTACAGGTTTATATCGTCATCATTGTCACCATTATCATCATCATCGTCATCATCGTCGTTGTCATCGTCGTCGTCATCATCGTCATCATCATCGTCGTCATCATCATCGTCGTTGTCATCGTCATCATCATCGTCATCATCATCGTCATCATCATTGTCGTCATCATCGTCATCATCATTGTCGTCATCATCATCGTCATCATCATCGTCATCATCATCGTCATCATCATCGTCATCATCATTGTCGTCATCATCGTCATCATCATTGTCGTCATCACCATCGTCATCATCATCGTCATCATCATTGTCGTCATCACCATCGTCATCATCATTATCGTCGTCGTCCTCATCATGGTTGTTATCGTCATCATCGTCATGATCATCGTCATCATCGTCGTCGTCCTCATCATCGTCGTTATGATCATCATCGTATCGGCCTCTGGATGTTGTTTAACCGCATCATGAGAGCCTCGTCAAGAGCAGGGCGATGCTGCTGCTGTTGCTGCTGTCGATGCTGCTGTTGCTGCTGCTGCAGCTGTTGCTGCTGCTGTTGCTGCTGCAGCTGTTGCTGCTGCTGCAGTGCACATCCTCTGTGAATGGGAAGTTAAAGACGCGAGCCACTGTGTGCCCTCAATAAACCCATAGAGACCCCTACATAAAGATACATAGACATACATAGAGTCACGTCGAGATGAATATAGACTCAGAGAGATACATTAAAGACACGAGTCACAGGGGTGTGATCATGGCCATGCATCTCAAACTATGGGCCCCATATAGTGAATCCATACAGACACGCAGAGGAGACGCCCTCACAGAGACCCATCGAGATCGATGGGGAGCCGCTGGAATCCGTGTACATTCTCCAACGCAGGCGTCCATCCGTCTCGGTCACTCCGTTGTCGTTCCAACGCGTGCCTCCCTCTCTCTCCACGCTAACTCGACCTGCGCACTCTTCATATTTTGCTCCGCATTTGCTCGGTGTTTTTTTTGTCGTCGTTAATGTCCTCGGTGTATGTGTATATATGTATGTTGTGTTACATTACATTTCTAAGTATACTAGATTTGTGTTTCTATTTCTTTTATACCTGATGATGATTGCTTGTGTTGCAATCGAAACGTCGTATGCTAGTATTTAATTTATTATTTTCTCTTTATACGTGACTTTAGCGAAATAACCAAAGAGTAATTCCTGCAGTCACGAAAGCTCCAAATTAAGTTTTTGTATGTGTATAGAGATCGGTTTAATAATAATAATGCAATTTATAACGCGCGCAAATTTGCGGACGTAATGGCCGCAACTCAGAGGCGCGGAGCTAAGCTCAGAGTCACTCGAAAGCACGTGGTTGTAGAAGTTGTAGGGGTTATAGAGGTTGTAGAGGTGAGTCTTTAAGTGTCTCTTGCAGGAGGCGATTGGGGTGATGGTGCGAATGTGCAGAGGGGATGGCGTTCCAGACTGTTGGGGCTGACACCGTAGACTTTCGCGACCCAATATGGAGAGAAAATCTACTCAGATTGTAAATGTTGTGGATTTTCTCTCCTACACACAACCGGTGTAGTGCTGTCCTAGTAACGAATTGGCACGTTCTGTTTACGTGACAACCCCCTTACTCAATGTGGCTGAGTCGGGTGGTGGAGGTTTTAACGGCACATTTGTACGTACGCGATCCAACCCCCAAAAAGCTTATATGATTGAAGTGGTCTGTTGTGTCAGTCTTTACACTGGTAAGGCACTCGTTGAAAAAGCACAAACCAACCAAAATAAAATAACCAAAATACATCCTAAAAACACAAAAAACTAAGATGATAAATTGGGATTTATAAATCAAGAGCCGTTGCGACATGTCCGGTCGGGGCCGTATCGATTGGAGCAGCCGAACGAATCATATTGTGAAGGCAATCAACTTACGGGGGGTGAATGGCACCTCGCCAAACCTTGCCCGGTCACTACCCCCACCCCTGCCCGCCCCACACCGATGCGTCCTGAGTTGTGTGCCACCCTGTACAACACGACGATGCATCGTAACGAGTAGCATCGCTCACGTACGGGCAATTACACGCGAACGATGGAACACGGCTCGTCTGCACGCGGCTGCCGTTCGATTTGCGTCGTCGTTTTTTTGTTCAGAACATCTCGGCCACTCGCTCGCTCGGACGAACGCGTCCGTGTCGTGGTCTCTTGGCGGCATGATGCCAGGAGGGGGAGGGGGGGTAGCAAGATCAGAGTGTGCGCTCGCCCAGGATGCAAAGCTGCTAAGGGCACCACAGATTTCACGTCGGTGAAAATGAGCTTTATGGACGATGGAGCGAGTGCGGGGCCTGCTGCAGCACGGTGTTATGCAGGGGTCCTAAATCACAAAAACATTAATATTGAAACACACATTTTTTTTACTTGCATAGTAAAGTAATTGTATTTTTTCATTTGCTCCACAACCAGATAATACGACAAATCGCTAACTTTAAACACCCAGTCGCTCATACAAGTTGAAGGCGGTACAGTACTATAGTAATAGAGCAAGTGCAGAATCACTGAACCGGAGTTGATAGCTTGAAAGCATTTAGCGCGGGGCCCTTGAAAGTGCGGGGCCCGTAGCTACATTTGATAATTTTGCTACTCGGATAATCCGGCACTGGGTCCCGGGGTAAATGCCACTTTGGGGGGGAGGGCACCAGACGCCTTCAATCGGAAGTATTAAATCTGACGTCGTGAGGTCGAAGTGTGCCCCCCCGCCCCCCCAAAGCGCGGGGCCCGGGGCGGTCGTTCCGATTCGATCTACGCCGCAGGGGTGACGGCTGTGGTTCTGTAACTTTGGTGTTACAGAACCACAGCGTGGGGGGAGCGTGGGGGGAGCGTGGGGGTGCGTGGGGGGAGCGTGGGGGGTGCGTGGGGGGAGCGTGGGGGAGCGTGGGGGAGCGTGGGGGATGCGTGGAGTGAGCGTGGGGGGAGCGTGGGGGAGCGTGGGGGAGCGTGGGGGAGCGTGGGGGATGCGTGGGGTGAGCGTGGGGTGAGCGTGGGGGTGCGTGGGGGGAGCGTGGGGGTGCGTGGGGGAGGGTGGGGGGAGCGTGGGGGAGCGTGGGGATAGCGTGGGGGGTGCGTGGGGTGAGCGTGGGGGTGCGTGGGGGGAGCGTGGGGGGTGCGTGGGGGAGCGTGGGGGAGCGTGGGGGAGCGTGGGGGAGCGTGGGGGATGCGTGGGGTGAGCGTGGGGTGAGCGTGGGGGTGCGTGGGGGGAGCGTGGGGGTGCGTGGGGGAGGGTGGGGGGAGCGTGGGGGAGCGTGGAGATAGCGTGGGGGGTGCGTGGGGTGAGCGTGGGGGTGCGTGGGGGGAGCGTGGGGGGTGCGTGGGGGAGGGTGGGGGGAGCGTGGGGGGTGCGTGGGGGGTGCGTGGGGGGTGCGTGGGGTGAGCGTGGGGTGCGTGGGGGGAGCGTGGGGGAGTGTTGGGAGGGTGGGGGGAGCGTGGGGGAGCGTGGGGGATGCGTGGGGTGAGCGTGGGGTGAGCGTGGGGGTGCGTGGGGGGAGCGTGGGGGTGCGTGGGGGAGGGTGGGGGGGAGCGTGGGGGAGCGTGGGGATAGCGTGGGGGGTGCGTGGGGTGAGCGTGGGGGTGCGTGGGGGGAGCGTGGGGGGTGCGTGGGGGAGGGTGGGGGGAGCGTGGGGGGTGCGTGGGGGGTGCGTGGGGGGTGCGTGGGGTGAACGTGGGGTGCGTGGGGGGAGCGTGGGGGAGTGTTGGGAGGGTGGGGGGAGCGTGGGGGGAGCGTGGGGATAGCGTGGGGGGTGCGTGGGGGGTGCGTGGGGGGTGCGTGGGGGGCGTGTGGGCCTTCTGCGCTACTGTAATTGAGCCCCACGCTTCGCGCTGCCTCAGCTGTTCACCTCTCACGCGGTGGGGGCGGCCCTTTGACGATGCCCCCCCCCTCCACCCCCTCACCCCCATCTGGCCAGACCCACTCCGACTCGATTCTCTTCCATTCAATTCAAGAGTCGATTCTTCTCAGAATTGTTGGAATAAAAAACACATGTCAGGTCCGTGTTGTCGTCACGTCCCTCCTCCTCCTCCTCCTCGCGTGCTATCGCGAGAGTGGTGGCGATCGGCGTCGTCGCGAGACAGAGCAGCGTTCTGGAGAACGGCCCGCGGAAGTGGACATGACAGAGCTGCCACTGAGTTGCCGTCTTCTTGAAGTGGCGCTCTGTTATGCTCACAACGGCCCGCGTAAGCGGACACGACAGAGCTGCCACTGAGATGCCGTCTTCTTGAAGTGGCGCTCTGCTATGCTCACAACGGCCCCGCGGAAGCGGACATCGCTGGGTTACTCGTCGCGATCAATTCAATCTGTTCCCGAAAATAAATCTCCTGCTCTCGCCGGCTTCTCCGTGTTTCATCTTCTTGGGTTTCGTTCCGCCTCTGACTGCCGTCACCAGATATGTATAAGAGGCAAAGCTCCCCGTATAGCCTGTAACAGACTGTAGGGGCAAGTGCTGTTAGCGAGTAGCGACAATAAAGTCCCGGCACGGCACGCGATGGGTCTTGGGTGGCCAGCATCACGACCGGGCCGCCTTTGTCTCTCTCGTGACGATGTTTTACACACCGCACCTGGTACTCATTTGCGGTTCAGTCGACCTAGAGGAGAGCCCAAGACGAGTTTAGATATTCGCCGCGGTGGCTAGAAGATGTTAACTACCTCGCCTGGTCTACAGGAGGTCGTGGGTTCGATCCCGACCCTGACGCCTGCTGTATAATTGGAGTTTGCGTGTCTCTCTCTCTCATCATCACCACGGTGGCTAGGAGATGTTAACTTCCTCGCCTGGCTACAGTAGGTCGTGGGTTCGATCCCGATGCTGACGCCTGCTGCTGCTGTATATTTTGGTGTTTTTCTCTCTCTCTCTCTTTCCTGGTGGTCGCGTGGATTTTTCTCCGGTTCCACCACCGTTTTTTTTCCATCCACATTTGGAATCAACACCACCGTGCTTTATAGAGAGTATTGGGCTGCTATGCAGTTCCACATGATGATGATGATCCAAATCGTTGAGCTATAATTTGTGGCTAGCCAGGTCGCTTCTGAAAAATAATTTACAGTTTTATAGAATAGTGAATGGCTGTTACACCGACGCGTAAGAGAGGCCCCCTTTAAAGGTTGCATCTCAACGCAGACAGGGATCTGTCAGCAGGAAGGAAGCGACGGCGGCGACCTCAACCGTTCATGTTCGATGAACCTCTTGAACCTGGCACAACAACCGCTTGACCTCTCGGCCACGTGACCCCCGCACCGTGCCCCAAGTGGGGACCCATTCCCACGTGCAGACCCTCACATTCTGGGTCGATTGAAGCTCCGTTTGGTGTCGGACCAATCCACTCCGTGGCTCCAACCGCTCCCGCCCCCTCCCAGCCTCGGATCGCGCTAAGGGAACGCGTTTCGCGAGGCTCAACTCTCGATTTAAAGCTTTCGTGACTGCAGGGATTCATCGTCTTGGTTCTTTCGGTAAAGTCACGTAGAAGGGAAATAATAAAATAATAAAAATAAAACATAATAAAATATTATGTTAGAGGACGGCTGCTTCTCACGTTTCGGCCACAACGCAAGCTGCCGTCCTCAAACATAATATTTTATTATGTTTTATTTTTGTTATTTTATTATTTCCCTTCTACGTGACATTACCGAAAGAAGCAAGAAGAAGAGGCTCAACTCTGTTCGCGTGGCTTGAACGTGATTTTATTTGTCTTTGCGTTTTCACTTTAGCGTACAATGTTTGTTGCTATCGCCCCGTTGAGTGGAGGTGACATCGCATTTAAAATAAATTCATGTTATTGTTTGGCTGCTCTCCCCCCCCCCTCCCACGGTCTAAATATACGCGGTGGGGGTCGGGGGAGTGGAGGGGGAGGAGGGAGAGGTTTTGGGAGTGCTCTGAAATTGGTCGATCTTTAAAACGCGCGCACTTATTTAGTTATTTCGCCGCGAAATTGACAGTAATTAAGCGACGCATTATTATTGTTGTTTAGTGTTGTTGGCGTCGACGTATTGGCTGTCTAGAGAGTAGGACAATTTGGCCGTAATTTAGCAAAGTTAATGAGTTTTTCATCTGATCCTGCGATTGGCTCCAATGATTGTTTCTTATTCTTTTTTTTGCCTGAGCGCCGTCTCTCCCAGTCACGCGATCTTTTTAGATTTCTAGGCCGCGTTTGTACGCCGAGTCTGGATCTGTGCCCTGCTAAGTGCTCGCAAACTTTTACATTCGATCTCAATGGCTACAATTTTAGTTTTGGAGGGGGGGGGGACAACGTGAGCATTCGGAATGTTTATGAATCCGTGCAGCGCACGTGTTTGTACGCTTGTGTGAGCGAGTGTGTGCGTGCGTGAGTGTGAGTGAGTGTGTGAATGAGTGTGTGCGTGAGTGCGTGCGTGAGTGTGTGAGTGAGTGTGTGCGTACGTGTGTGTGTGAGTGTGTGAGTGAGTGAGTGTGTGAGCGAGTGTGTGCGTGCGTGAGTGTGAGTGAGTGTGTGAGTGAGTGTGTGCGTGAGTGCGTGCGTGAGTGTGTGAATGAGTGTGTGCGTACGTGTGTGAGTGAGTGTGTGCGTGTGTGAGTGTGTGAGTGAGGGTGTGCGTGAGTGAGTGCGTGCGTTAGTGTGTGAGTGAGTGTGTGCATGAGTGAGTGTGTGAGTGTGTGAGTGAGTGTGTGTGAGTGAGGGAGTGTGTGAGTGAGTGTGTGCGTGAGTGCGTGCGTGCGTGAGTGTGTGAATGAGTGTGTGCGTACGTGTGTGAGTGTGTGCGTGTGTGAGTGTGTGAGTGAGGGTGTGCGTGAATGAGTGCGTGCGTGAGTGTGTGAGTGTGTGCGTGAGTGTGAGTGAGTGTGTGAGTGTGTGTGAGTGAGGGAGTGTGTGAGTGTGTGTGAGAGTGAGTGTGTGTGAGTGAGTGAGGGAGTGTGTGAGTGAGTGTGTGTGTGAGTGTGTGAGTGAGTGTGAGCGTGCGTGGGTCTGGAAAAAACAACCCCGTACCTCCTCGTTCTTGCCGGTCGGCAAAGCTGTGGTGGGCAGCAGTGCCGTGGGGGGAGGGCCAACTCAGATGGGCCATTCCCCTCATGGCGTTTGTAACCACCACAGCGGCCAAACGGGGCTCTGGATGGGTGCGAGGGGCTGTTACCCCCTCTGCCTTCAATTAATTACCACGAAACCACGTGAAAAATATCTCATTAAGCTTGTGCCGGAGGCCCCGGAGGGACAGGCGTCTATGATGTATCCTGGCCAAACCTCATTTGGCAGAGCCAGGAGACTGAATCCTTACCCTCGGGGCTCCTCCAGAAACAACAAAGAACCACTACGTGTGGCCACGTGGAATGTTCGAATGCTCACTGTGGAGGAGAGGCTGCCACTCCTCTGTCTGGAGGAGGTCATGATGCTGGCACCTGGTCTGGAGTGATTGGATGGCTCCCTATTGCTCAACCATGTTATGTATGCCGATGATCTGGTAATTGCTGCTCTCTCAGAGGTGGAGAGGCACTGCTGCTGAACCTGGAGCTTGCCACTAAGATGTGGGGCCTTACCATCAGCCTACGATCCATCCTGGGTTTAACCAGGCTGAATTGTGTTAGGAGCTCACAAATCCTTGAAAGATCTGGGCAAAGTCCCATCGGTGAGCTCCTCCGGCAGGCAAGTCTGCGTTGGCTGGGTTCATGTAGCCCGCATGCCCAGCCACCGCATGCCTAAACAGCTTTTGTTCGGCCGGATCGAGGGGGATAAACGGGCGCGGCACGGGCTAGAGAAGAGATGGAGTGATGTGGTACAGGAGGACGTGGAGCTGAGTGGACTTGCCGATGACCGGTACCAGCGGTGTCAAGATCGGCCTCTGTGGAGGAGGCTCGTGAAGGACGCTACTGGGCAGTTGGAGGCAGACCCCCTCTAGCAACAACAGTGGAGGGCGGAGGAGCGACGCTCACAACAACGAGCGGAGTGCTGGGCGATTAAAATGCAGACATTTCAGAATTTGGCACTGTAGATCACATGTGTAGCATCTGCCAGTCATCTCAATCAGCCCTTGACAACTGGATGTGTCACATGACCTTCTGCCAGCAGCGAGCCTTTGATACTTCACGTGGCCTCAAGGTGCACGTAGCCTGGTACAAGCGCCGTGGTGACGTGACCGCTACTTAGTGGTGAATGGCAGTTGTTGTGTGCGTACGGGGAGCGGTAGGGTGGTGGTTAGCGCCCTGCGCTACTAACGCGGCTACCCGAGTTCGATTCTCGCTCACAACCAATAACAGTGGCGAATGTAAAAACTCGTCCTGGATCTCCCCTAGGTCGACTCGGCCTAAAGTGAGTAACTGGTGCGGTGTGTAGTAAGCATCAGCACTGGGGAGACAAAGGCTGCCGTGCGTGGTGGTGGCCACCCACCGCCGTGCCAGCCTTAATAGGTGCTCGCTAACAGCACTTTCTTTGACAGTCTGTTGAAGGCTACACGGAGTGTTAGCTTCGTGTGTTTGTGTGTAATGCATGTAGGCAAGTTTAAATGCTCCGTGAGCCTAAACAAGGCGCATGCATGATAGCATGTTGTGCATTTGTGTTCGGCAGTTGTCTACATTCTGCGCGGTGCAATTTCTCGCAATAATAACGTAAGCAATTTAATTTGCGAAATCGTCAAAACCCCCCTACACACACACATTCATCACAATCTGCTGGGCACATTGGAATACGTTGAGCATATAATTGTCCGGCGCATTAATGGGTTTAAATTATTCATTAGTTTAAGCCATCATTTGGCATCATCTGTCTCATTGTTTTAATGATTCATTCACGCAACTCCCGGGGTTTTTAGTCTTGCGGGGTTTGCTTTGTTGGCAAACGTGACCCCCAGCCTCCGAGGCAGCCAGGGTGAGTGTCGCACGCGTGTGGGAGCGGTGGTGCAGTGGTTAGCGCTACGCTGCGCTACGAACCCGGCGACCCGAGTTCGATTCCCGCTCACGGCCAACACAGGTGATAACGAATATCTGAACCGGTCCTGGGCCTCCCCTTAGGTCGATTCAGCCTCTAATGAGTACCTGGGGTGGTGTGTAAACATCACCACTGGGGAGACAAAGGCGGCCGGGCCCACCCCCTCGTGTGCCGTGCCGACCTTCATAAGTGCTCGCTAACAGCACTTGACCTAACAGTCTGTGTAGGCTATACGGGGGATCTTTGTGTGTGTGTTGGCACAGTCGGGGGCATAGGTGGTGCTTCGACAAGTCATCTCAGTCAGTCGACCCATGCCACTTGGGTCTGTCCCGTGACCTCCTGCCAGCGGGCTTTCGACACCTCACGTGGCCTTGAAGTGCACGTAGCCTGCCACAGGCGACGTGGTGAGGTCACCGCCACTTAGTGGCGAATGACGATTGTTGTTATTGTTGTTGTTACGTGGCAAGCGGTGTCAGAACCAGTGGGGGAACAGCAGCTAGGGAGACGACGCTTCGTGTCTGCTTATTGTCTTGTGGCGGTGTTCACACGGCAACACGCTTATGCCATTAGGGAAGGCTTGTCGCACAACACGGAACGCGCACGCCCTGGTTACACCGCGGTACACGCACACACCGTTATAACGCGGTACACGCACACACCGTTATAACGCGGTACACGCACACACCGTTATAACGTGGTACACGCACACACCGTTATAACGCGGTACACGCACACACCGTTATAACGCGGTACACGCACACACCGTTATAACGCGGTACACGCACACACCGTTATAACGCGGTACACGCACACACCGTTATAACGCGGTACACGCACACACCGTTATAACGCGGTACACGCACACACCGTTATAACGTGATACACGCACACACCGTTATAACGTGATACACGCACACACCATTATAACGCGGTACACGCACACACCGTTATAACGCGGTACACGCACACACCGTTATAACGCGGTACACGCACACACCGTTATAACGTGATACACGCACACACCGTTATAACGCGGTACACGCACACACCGTTATAACGCGGTACACGCACACACCGTTATAACGCGGTACACGCACACACCGTTATAACGCGGTACACGCACACACCGTTATAACGCGGTACACGCACACACCATTATAACGCGGTACACGCACACACCGTTATAACGCGGTACACGCACACACCGTTATACGGTAACGTGGAGCGACGCGGTGACGCGGTGGGAGCGTTCCCTCGGTTATTAGTCTCGCCATCTCACCGCGCAGTGTGTGCTGTAGTCGTAGTGGTACATCGTATGTCGCCAAACTGTACCGTTATTACATCACCCATGGGGAGTTTGTTTTCGCTTAACGCGCGACTAGAACGTTAAACGAGGACTTGCTGTACTTACAGTCCGCACAATCGCAAGTCAACAAAAAGTCAGATGTCATTTTTTTTAGCTCCTCGAATTCACATCGAGGCGGCGTTCACGTTTCCGTGTCGAGCCCTGCAAAGCCAGTGGTGGAAATGTCACATTCCTATGGCGAGGATGAGTCTATCCACAAAGGACACTGTCGAGATGACTCACGCCATCCCCCCGACCCGGCCAACTAAGTGGTACTAATTTTATTGACCCTAGAGGGAGATGATGATGGTGGTGGTGGTGATGATGATGGGCTAAATCAACTCCCGGAACCAGGATGTGAACACGCATCCCGGCCCGGCGAAACATGACGTCAAAGAGAGTGATGTCACTTCGTTTTACGCCATGTTTCGGGAATAATAAATAAAAAAACTATTGTTACGTTTATTTTTTGTGAGAGTCCAAAAACTTATTTTATCTCGGCTCGATTTTCGGATTTTTTTTCCGGGGGGGGGGGGGTGAAGGTGGAGGAAATTATTCCGAAAATCCGAACACATCCCAGATTGAAAATAATTTCTTTCTGAATGCTTTTGTTTGTTTGTTAGTTTGTTATCCTTCCCCCCCCCCCGCAACTCCGAGTAGTAACGGTTGGCTACGTACGGTGCGAGAGAAGTTTAAGATGCACGCATAGTAGACACTCGGAGATACATAGAGACACAGGTACGGTGCGAAAGAGGTTCAACATACAGTACATACTCGCGTGCTGCGATAATGGAAAGCAAAACGACACGTTGGACGATTTGAGTGAGTGTTCGATAGAGAGGAAAGTGGAGCACATCGACAAACAACAAAGAACTTTAGTAAATATCTATAAAATAGGGACGCAAAACAACTGCCGCTCCGGGAGATAGAATTTGATCCGGAGACCCTCTGGATCTGCAATGTGACTGCGCTGTAACCATGAACACTGTGATGGTTACATTTCGATTTAAAGCTTTCGTAACTGCAGGGATTCATCTTCTTGGTTCTTTTGGTAAAGTCACGTAGAAGGGAAATAAAAAAATAATAAAATAAAACATAATAAAATACAATTCCCACGACGTTTCGGCCACAACGCAAGCAGCCGTCCTCAGGTGGAGAACAGGTCAGACTCTGCCTTCTCGACAAACCTGTTCTCCACCAGAAGACAGCTGCTTGCGTTGTGGCCGAAACGTCGTGATAATTATTTTATTATGTTTTATTTTTATTATTTTATTATTTTCCTTCTACGTGACTTTACCGAAAGAACCAAGAAGACTGTGATGGTTACTTTAATAGGTGCTCACTGGCAGCAGTTGCCGCGCTCACAATCTTTAAAACAACTTTCACGGGGATATTTGTCTTGGTGCGTTAAAGAGCTTTCTCATTATACACATGTTAAACATCTTCAAATGTAAAAGTTTATTTTTTATTTTTACACACACACACACGTACAATTATCGTCACGCCAACGCGGTTTACCACGATCACATTTCAACTCACGTGCATGTAGTTTTTTTTCCGTCTGAAATAGAAAAACTGTCGAGATTTTTTTTTTCACTGTTCGCCAAATGTAATTAGCACAGAAGCAGCGGGGCTCACTTGCTGGGCTTGTGTTGCCCAGTTTGTAAATTATAATTTTTCGTAAAAATTGCCTGCAATATGTCCAAATGTAATTCTTAATGCCTTTTTAAAATCTTCCCCGCACCCCCCCCCCCCCCCCCCCACCGTTCTAATTAAAATGTCTCCAACATAGATGTGGGTTGTGTTGTGATGAATTTAGACGTGGCCTTGAAACGAAAATCACTTTACAAAGAGTCGCTACCAAACCTCTCGAGAAGAACTCGTTACGGAAAATCTGAGCAGCAAAAAAGAACCCCCCCCCCCACCAACATCGCCCTTCGGCGTCTCCTTTAGACTGCACTGTTATCACCCCCCCCATCCCCCCACGCACAATCCTGTGAGCGGGAAACGCGCTCTGATTCACGACATCCTGTCCACGGCATCGCCACACCAACTGGCATCGTTCCAACATCGCGGCGTTCACGACCGCCGGTTGAACTCTCACCGACACGGAGCGTAGCTCAGCAGCAGCCACCAAACTAATAAGTATAACCCGTAAAAACAAAGTTTTTCACTACAAATCCTTTATATGCGTGGCGGCTAGAGTCCTCTCGTCCTCTGGCTTGAGATGGCTGCCACCTATGGGTCAGATGATTGTCTGCCAGTATTAAACAATTGGTAATTAAATATTTTATTTGTTTTCCCTAAACAGTGTAAAATTTTGGAAATGTTTTTTCACGAACATTAATTGTCTCGCACAACGAGTCTGTGTGCAAAATGTCAGCTCGATTGGATCACGGGAAGTGGGTTAAAAAACGACCGAAAGATTTGCACGGTCGTAAGCAAGCAAGCAAGCACGCAAGCAAGCGAACTTAATATAAAGGATTTAAAAAAGTCCACCCCCGTTCTCAATGAGCGGCTCACACCCAGAAGGCTGCGAGTTCACATCCTGCCTGAGGTGTTGACTCAACCCTCGCACAGAGAAGAGGGTCACCGCTCGATGCGCTTCTGCGGCCGTCTGGAACGCTCTGCCGTCCGATATTTGAAGCCACTGGGAGCTGTACACGTTCTAATCGTCACCATCTAGATTTACAAACTCATTCATTGAGAACTGCTTTGAGTGTTCAGTTTGTTGTTCTTCCCCCGCACCTCCGATTCGCGCGATTGCCTACGTACGGTGCGAAAGAGGTTCAACATATGTACTATGCAACTATTTGTTTTTCAACTTGACTATTTTTATTGTACCGAGCTAAGGCCCTAAACGAGTGGCGGACATTTATAGCAGCCGCCACAGACTCTAAACGCGTGCTGTTGATTCTAAATGTGGAGGGCAAAAGTCGAATGACCCCAAGAAAATTCAAAGCGACCATCCAACACACAACCGGCGTGCCGAACTGGTAACGAATTGGCACGTTCTGCTTACGTGCCAACACCTTGCTTCATTAGCTGTGTCGGGTGGTGGAGGGTTTAACGACACATTTATATTTATGCGCTCGAACCCAAACGCATCTATTATCGATGATATCGGTCGCTAAAGCCTCCTACTTCTTGAACTAGTTTAGTTTTCCATGTAAAGCTTTCGTGACTACAGGGATTCATCTTCTTGGTTCTTTCGGTAAAGTCACGTAGAATGGAAATAATAAAATAAAATAAATATTTTATTATGTTTTTTATTTTTTATTTTATTATTTCCATTCTACGTGACTTTACTAAAAGAACCAAGAAGATAGTTTAGTTTTGTTTGCATTTTATCAGGGATTTTCTTACTTCTCCTACTCTGCTTTGTAATCGTTTGTGGTGGTCACGTGCTGCTGCCCCCCCTCCCCTCCCGTGCCCCTACTGGACACCTGTGGGTAAAGAGCTTCAGAGCTCATCGGATTCCTCCGCCAGTAAAATACATCAAGATCCTGATCCTGGTTCGGGTGTCCGTGCTGCTCCCTTCCACGCGTCCTTGTAAAGTAAAAAAAAAACACGTACCCTGCGTCGTTCCAAATTCTACTCGGGCGTTTAGAAGTTAGTGAAGATGCAATTTGCAAGTCTAATGCCACGTAGATCTATAAATATAGCAACACAGATCCATGAAGAAGAGCGAAAAAATATCCCAATTATTATAATTGGAGATTTTAACTCGACTCAAAAAAAGACCCCGATATAAAAAAAAACCATGTGCTTGAAATATGAAAGTGAGAGGTGGCAGAGAGCGATAGAGAAAGCGAGAGGGAGAGAGAGCGAGAGACGAGGGCGAGAGGGAGAGTGAGGGAGGAGAGCCAGAGACCCAGGGAGAGAGAGCTAAAGAGAGACTTTGACTTTTAAACAACTTTTATTGCCGCCAGCAGCAACAGCACTGGAGGCGATTTCGATATGAAACACACAAAGTCACCAGCAACACAAATGAAAATAAACGCTACAAATCCACGCGCTGTGGCGCTGAAAGCACCGCGCACACCACGAAATAAAAATCACGTGGTGGTGGTGGTCATCGCGCACGCCACGGTGACGAGCGAGCGCTTCAGAAGCTGAACACGAGGGTGCCGTCCACGCTGGTACAGAGAGGGGCTTTTCCGGCTCCTCAGCGTTCGAAGAAGACGCACACATCACCGACATGTGTGTGGTACGCGTGTTCCAGCCGGAGCCGCGCCTTGAGCAGGCCTCTGAACACTGGAAGCGCAGAGCAGCCGTCAGTGTCACCCTCCAGCATCTTCGCCTGAGTACAGGCGAAGTTGGCGAGGTCATGGCGCTTGTTAGCCAGGTAAGGCACCACCCCATATACGAAGCTGCTGTTGTAGAAGGGCACCCCCAGTTTCCTGAAGATGTCCCCCAAAAGGCGGAACATTGGTTTGAGACGCTGGCAGCGTAAGTACAGGTGGGGCAGATCCTCCCTGGCACCGCAGGAAATGCACAAGTCTGTTACCCCTGGCAAGAGATTCGGCTGAGCCACACGGCCGATGGCTGCGTGCAGTGTGCCAACCTCCACTGGAGGTCACCGCAGCGTTTGTCTACGGGAGACTTGTACATTTGTTTCCACTGGGGGGCGGCCGCAATGAGGGAGAGAGAGAGCGAGAGAGAGACTCAGGGAGAGAGAGACCCAGGGAGAGGGAGACCAGGGAGAGAGAGAGAGCTAAAGAGAGAGAGACCATCTCGCAGCACTTTGGAGCTGCTAAGTGTCTCCCAAGACGCCTCGCGCACTTCGGAATTCAAATATTTGAGAGGCCAGGATCAACCCACGCTCGCAAGCCGCTGGGGGGACCTCGCGTGGGAGATCGGGGTGGCTGCCCCCTCCCCCCCCCCCACTAAATCCCCCCACTCACCCCCCGTCCCAACTAACCCCCTCCCACGTCACTGTCGAGCAGCGATCAAACCGCCCCCCCCCCCCCACGCACTTCCGTTGGAGCCCTCTTGCTTGTGACGTCTCTCTCTTACACGGTCAGTGGAAACAAGAAGATGCTCGGTGTAGGCGGCACTTTGCTTCGTTCATCATTTCGTAATAAACAAAAAAAATAACTTTGCTTTATGTAAACCTCCACCTCTCGTTCACTCTCTCGTTCACTCTCTCGTTCACTCTCTCGCTCACTCTCTCACTCACTCTCTCGCTCACTCTCTCACTCACTCGCTCACTCGCTCGCTCGCTCACTCTCTCACTCACTCTCTCGTTCACTCTCTCACTCACTCTCTCGCTCACTCTCTCACTCACTCGCTCACTCGCTCGCTCACTCGCTCGCTCACTCTCTCACTCTCTCGCTCACTCTCTCACTCACTCTCTCGTTCACTCTCTCACTCACTCTGTCGCTCACTCTCTCACTCACTCGCTCACTCGCTCGCTCACTCTCTCACTTTCTCGCTCACTCTCTCACTCACTCTCTCGTTCACTCTCTCACTCACTCTGTCGTTCACTCTCTCACTCACTCGCTCACTCGCTCGCTCACTCTCTCACTCTCTCGCTCACTCTCTCACTCACTCTCTCGTTCACTCTCTCACTCACTCTCTCGCTCACTCTCTCACTCACTCGCTCACTCGCTCGCTCACTCTCTCACTCTCTCGCTCACTCTCTCACTCACTCTCTCGTTCACTCTCTCGCTCACTCTCTCGCTCACTCTCTTACTCACTCGCTCACTCGCTCGCTCACTCTCTCACTCTCTCGCTCACTCTCTCACTCACTCTCTCGTTCACTCTCTCACTCACTCTCTCGCTCACTCGCTCACTCTCTCACTCTCTCGCTCTCTCTCTCGTTCTGCACGCAGCCCTTCTCTTTGCGAGCACCTATTAAAGGGGCCGGATTAGTGGCGCACGTGACGTGTGTGTATCGTGTGATTATGCAGAAGGGTCATTGCCCGAAACGTCACCTATCACGTACATTTATATCTGTATTTTACGTTCAAGATAACGGCCTTATTAGCCAACTTGTTAATTGTTTTGAAGAGGGTTTATTGGGTTGGGTGAAAGTTTGGTTTCTTGAGCAATTCTGCCTCCCTATAAAATAACTTCTTATGGGTAACGCCGATGATGTCCACTGCTGACAAAGATCTTCTTGATTCCGTTTGTATGTTCATCGCAACTGTGTCTCACAGCAAGCTGCCGCCGGTAGCTTGCTGTGAGAACAATGATGTTTAAGCGCGGAGGTCAGATAAAGAGAAACATCCTGGGTGTTATTCTTTGGTTCTTTCGGTAAAGTCACGTATAAAGATAAAATAATAAATTTAATTTAATTTACGTGACTTTACCGAAAGAACCAAAGAATAATTCCTGCAGTCACGAAAGCTCCAAATTAAATCCTGGGTGTTTGTTTTCCCGAACTGAACGCGCTGCGGTCTAAATGAGCAATGCACACGAGACGTGGACAAGCTTGTGGACAATACAACAAGGCGCACGCTCATCGTCTGTGAGGCAGACAAAGTGTCGACGCTGAGCTGGTGGCCAATGCCCACAGTGGGTGGCGGCCGCTGCTGCCGTGCGAGCGAGTGGAAAGGGGCCGCCCATAAATGACGTCACGCACCTAGGGGGGTGGGGGGCGGGGGTCAGACATTTGTGACGCCGTGTGACGAGGGGGGGGAGGGTAAAAAATTGCTCAAAATCGCGTGACGTCATTTATGGACGGCCCCAAACGCAACACTCGTTGAGAGATTTCCGAGCCGTTTTACATCGGCTCCGTGCGCGCCACGCGCCATGCGCGTGCGTGCGCGTGCGCGCGCGCGTGTCCCCAAGGGGGCCCCTTGCCATCGACTCGTCAGCCCGCGACCGGACGCGCTCGTTCGCTCTCCTCCCCTCTCCCCCCTCTCTTGGCGAGGAGGAAGAGCAGCCCCCCCCTCCGCCCTGCCTCGCCACGTGGGTGGGGGTGGCGCCGCGTCACGGAGCCCGAGGAGGCCTGTGCCCGCACGCGACACCAATGGACCAATGGACGAGTGTAGTGAGAGTGAAGAGCATCGTCTGAAGCGCTGTGCGGGTTGGTGAGTGGCCAGGGTGGTGGTGGCCATCCCGCGTGTGCCGTGCCGGCCTTCAGAGATGCTGCTCGCTACACAGCACTTGCCCCCACCACCACCACTGCCCCCCACCACCACTGCCCCCCACCCCCCACCACCACTGCCCCCCAGCCCCCAACTACCCCCCTTGGTTTTATTTGATTTATTTTGTTGCTTTTTGTATTGTTTTTGCCGCGACCACGCGAACGATCGCACGAGAAGACGCGAATGAAGGGGGCTATTCGGTGAACGTGTGGCTCGCTCGGGTTCGTGAGTTAGCAGCGGATCGATCGGAGACTCTCACCATCGAGGACGTCTCTAGCAAACCCCCCTCTCCTTGCAATGATCGGGCGGCGCAGAACGGGGGGGAGGTGGAGGGCCTCGATATTCGCGCCCTGAAACCCCTGAACCGCACCACCCACCCCACTCACGATGCAGCAGCAACAGCTGGTGGTGATGGTGGACAATGAATGATGATGGTGGACACTGGGTGATCATGGTGGTGGACACTGGATGATGATGGTGGCCTGGGATCGATCCCGACCCTGACACCTGCTGTAGACGTGGAGTTTGCGTTTCTCCGCGTGGACGTGTGCCCACTGAGGGTGGACGCTGCCCACTGAGGGTGGACAATGCCCACTGTGAGTCTGACCGTTGGCCGCCGTCAAACCGCCCGCGGCAGCAGCTTCCGCGGATGTTTATTTGTTTCCCCCTCTCTCTTTCTCTCTGTCCCTGGCGCCGAATTTTGTTTTGGTTTTCGCTGCCGCTGATTTCTTCTTTACCGCGCCTACATCTGGGGGGGGGGGCAGTGTTACCTGCACCGCGCTGATAAAAATGAGCATCAAAAGCGGGGAACAATTGGAGGGGGGGGGTTGGGGTGATGGTGGGGGGCTATGAATTGGTGAATCCATCTGCACTGTTATCTCTTGGGGGGCTGGGGGGGCTGGGGAGGGGGGGCTGGGTGGCTGGGGGCCTGGGGGGGGGGGGGGTTGGTTTCATTCGCTATCTCGCTCGCGGGCCCCGCTCTGCATTAGGCGCTATCTGCCCTCCACATCGCTGTGTGCTGTGCGGAGCGTGTAGGGTGTTCACAGCACACGCCTCTATCTGCGCGTGCAATGTGTTCAGGTTGATCTTTCAACTCCGTGTTTTCATCTGCGTACGCGCGCGCGTGTGTGTGTGTGTGTGTATTTATATATGACGTACATTAGTGTGTGTGTGTCTACACGGGTGTGATGCTGGCCACCCATCCACCCCCTCGTGTGCCGTGCCGGCCGTCATAGGTTCTCGCTTACAGCACTTGTCCCAACAGTCTGCTAAGACTATATGGGGGGGGAGGGAGTCTTTGTCTTTGTAAAACAATTAAACCTCATGGCGGGCCCCAGGGTACCATCGTCACCCCGGCTCTCGCACAATGTCCGCGACGCGGTCATTCTTCGTCTGTTGATGGTCGGCGACGCCGCAAATCGACTCGAGCTGGACACCACGATGCACTACCACCACCACCACCATGCACCACCACCACCACCACCACGATGGACCACCACGGTGCACCACTACCACCACCATGCACCACCACCACCACCATGCACCACCACCATGCACCACCACCATGCACCACCACCACCACGATGCACCACCACCACCACGGTGCACCACCACCACCACCACCATGCACCACCACCACCACCATGCACCACCACCACCACCATGCACCACCACCACCACCATGCACCACCACCACGATACACCACCACCACGATGCACCACCACGATGCACCACCACGATGCACCACGACCACGATGCACCACCACCACCATGGTGCACCACCACCACGATGCACCACCACAACGGTGCACCACCACCACCACCATGCACCACCACCACCACGATGCACCACCACCACCATGGTGCACCACCACCACGATGCACCACCACCACGGTGCACCACCACCACCATGCACCACCACGGTGCACCACCACCACCACCATGCACCACCACCACCATGCACCACCACCACCAGCACGGTGCGTACCGCGAGTGTTCGGGGTTTCGACGCAGTCGTCCTTGCTGCGTTTCGACATCGCGGAGTGGCGCCACCGATGTCGGATTGAGTGGTGCCCGCAGTCGCGCAGTGAAGTACACCCCCTGGGGAAAAATCGCGTCCCAGAAATAACATCTTTAATTGCCTCGGCCATTCTGTATCATTTGGTACCCCAGGGTACCGCGATGAGAATCAATCAATAAATCCAACGTCTTCGTGTTAGAACAGAAGTCCACACCGCTCGACAAGCTATCTGCAGCTGGCTGCAACGGTGGAACTTCCATCTGGTACAGCAGATGCAATGGGAGGCTGATCGACGCCCCGGGGTTCAGTCAAGGGATGGCTCCACCACCACCACCACCACCACGATGTCATGGTGATGTGCCCCTGTGACCTGGTGATTGCTGCTCGCTCCGAGAACGAATTGGAGACTCAGCTGCTGCTGCTGCTCCTGCTGCTGCTCCTGCTGCTGCTGCTGCCGTTGCTGCTGCTGCTGCTGCTACTGCTGCTGTTCCTGCTGCTGTTGCTGCTCCTGCTGCTGCTGCTCCTGCTGCTGCTGCTACTGCTGCTCCTGCTGCTACTGCTGCAACTGGAGGCCGCTTTGTTTCCGCTCTAGCAGTGTGGGTGAGACAAAGGCGGCCGGGCATGAGGTGTCAACGTGGTGGCACAAATCTCTAGCCTGTCGAGCGCATCTGTGCCGTGAAGGCCTTAGTAGGTGCTCTATTTCAACTGTTTAACATTATATTGATCTTTTCAGCAGGTAAGGCCCACTGGGCTATGTAGATTATTTTTTCAGAAGTGACCAGGCTATCGCAAAGGATATCTCAACGAAGTGGGATTATCATCATCGCCATGTGGACATTTATAGCGGCAGCCACATACTCGAAACGCGTGGTGATGTCGATTCTAAATGTGGAGCGAAAAACCGGAGGACCCGGAGAAAAATCCACGCGACCACCGAGAGAGAGAGAGACACGCAAACTCCAAATATACAGCAGCAGGCGTCAGGGTCGGGATCGAACCCACGGCCTCCTGTATACCAGGCGAGGTAGTTAACATGTCCTAGCCACCGTGGTGATGACGATGAGAGAGAGAGACACACAAACTCCAAATATACAGTAGCAGGCGTCAGGGTCGGGATCGAACCCACGGCCTTCTGTACACCAGGAGAGGTAGTTAACATCTCATAGCCACCGTGGCACCCCAAGCAGTGAGACGCGGCCGAGTGACGCGGGCGCTGATGGCGAACGATGCCGTCCGGCCCCATCACGCTCACTCCTCCCGCTCGCCCTGAGCCCCCTTGCCAAGAGGGGGGAGGGGGGGGGTAGGGGGGGTAGGGGGGGGGTAGGGGGGGGGTAGGGGGGGGTAGGGGGGGTAGGGGGGGGTAGGGGGGGTAGAGGGGGGTAGGGGGTGTAGGGGGCTCACTCGTAGCGAGCTCACGGTCACTCTGATCCTCGTGCCCCACATCGCACCCTCCCTGTGAGATCAAGAGCTTCACAGCTCAGCGGATTCCTCCTCCTCCTGCTGCTGCTCCTGCTGCTGCTGCTGCTCCTGCTGCTGCTGCTGCAGTCCAAAATGAATCTTCTCACTCCGAGTCCGCGAGGGTCCCTGCGGCGTGCGCGCTCACCGCCGACCCCCTTGGGAGGTCCACCCACTGGGCCGGCGAGTCTGTCCAGTGGAGCAGCTCTTACAGCAGCGAGCAGTGGCACGAGCAAGCCGCTGCAGGGGCTGCCTGCTCCACGTTCCGGTGGCGGGAGACGAGGCTCACATCCCATGTTGCTGTCTGCAGCGTGCCGTGTGATCTGTGCGCTCGAGGAAGGGAAGGGTCATTGCCCGAACCGTCGCCGATTATACATGTGTCTGTCCCCTCTGTGAGGCCACGAGCGCACACAGTGTTGTTGTGGACGAGCATGTTGCTGTTGTTTGTTGATTGTGCTTGTTGTTGT
Organism: Lethenteron reissneri; assembly: GCF_015708825.2. Taxonomy (NCBI): domain Eukaryota; kingdom Metazoa; phylum Chordata; class Hyperoartia; order Petromyzontiformes; family Petromyzontidae; genus Lethenteron; species Lethenteron reissneri. Next base: position 668,830 of record NC_083779.1, read on the forward strand.
TGTTGTTGTTTGTTGACTGTCCTTGTGCACCGCCTCTGCCAACCCAGCAGCAGCACCAAGATACATTGTTGAATTTTTCTAGTCACCATAACATTTACATTTCCCCACATTTTCTCCTTTTCCGCCCCCTCCATTCTCCTCCCTCCTCCTCCCTCCACTTTCTCCCTCCTCCTCCTCCTCCCTCCTTTGCCCTCCTCCTCCTTCCTCCTCCCTCCTTCTCCTGCCCCCTCCTCCCTCTCTATCTTCCCTGCGCCTCCAAATCCATCAAGAACATCGACGGCCCTATCGAAAGGGCATTTGACTCATTCTGTAAAAATTAATTTAGGATCGGCCCTTCTCTCCGGGGGAAAGGAATTCACGAATTCACGCCAGCCCCCCCCCCCCCCCACACACACAATACGGAGGGGGCTCGAATCTCCACGCCAGAGGTCGTAGTTCAATCTCTATCGATCGACCAACTTCCCCGGAACGAGCGCCTAAGTGCTCGACTTAATGGGGAGGGAGGGAGGGAGAGAGGGAGGGAGGGGGGTGGCCGACATGAACTGTAACAGAGTGTGCGGTGCGGCTCGTTTAATTCCATTATTTTTATTTAAAATAGAAAGAAAAAAACGATACCAGCGATAACATATTAACGATGGCGTACGGGCGATCCATTACCAGCCGCGCTCAACATTCCGTAGCAATTAGCGCAGTTTCATCTGGAATCAGTCTGGGACGTTGGGTTGTTGTTTTGTATCTTTATTTTTAATTACCTGTTTGGAGAAAGGCGCCCAAATTAATTTGTATCGACGGGCCCAATGGTTGGCACAACGTTGGAATGTTTACTGGAGACATTGACCCAACGTTGTGCCGACGTTGGGCTAACGTTGCCATGTTTGCTGGGAGGCAGGCAAGTGCCTGTGATACACAGAAGAATAAGACAGACGTTAGACGCGCCTCGACGACACTGTGGCCTTAAAAGTAACAAACAATCACAGAATTTGAATATTGATTTATACTGCAGCAGCGAACTCCAGTGGTTCTTCACCTGGAGTTCACGCATCCCTCCGGGGGGGCGAGATGCCCTTTCTGAGACCCAGAGTGGTGCAAGGCTGCAGCCACTGATCTAGAAGCATCCAGCAGCATCTCGAGTCCTTGCGAGGCAGCCGCTACCACCGCTCGCTTGTTCTCGACGTCGTTCCGTGCGCTCGGAACGCGTCAAATCCAATTGGCGTCCGCGCTATGAACAGAGGGAACAACGTGTTCCCTAATTCATCCATCATCGCGTTATATACAATTCGCGTTATACAACAACAACAACAACAACGAGGAGGAGAAGGAGGCTGTGCGTCTGAAAGCCAAATGTCTTCCCTCCACCTCTGTATCGACTCTGCGCTGCATCCATCCTCAGCGTCTCTAGGGGCCTCTTCGAGTGGGAGAGAGATGGGGGGGGGGGGTAGCTGGGGTGGTGGGGGGTGGTGGGGGGGGGTGTTTTAGCATCATGAGAGTGCAGTCAAAGGAATCCTTGACCCCTGTTTGAAATACGTTCCGTATCCGATTGTCAAGTTCCGGTCTTTAAACATAATCCGTGACTCGGGTGTCGCTTTGTGCTCAAGAGCACTTGCTCCCGCGCGCGCGCAGGCCACAGGCAGCCGCGTTTACATCCCGGTGGTGGGGTCGTCTCTCTCTCTTTCTCTCTTTCTGCTTGCCATCGTTCGGTTGAAGATCATCGTCATCGTCGCCATCATCGTCATCATCATCGTCTTCATCATCATCGTCGTCATCATCGTCATCATCATAATCATCATCGTCATCATCGTTATCATCGTCATCATCGTCATCATCATCGTCGTCATCATCATCATCATCGTCATCATCATCATCATCGTCATCATCATACTCATAGTCATCGTCATCATCGTCATCATCATCGTTGTCATCATCATCGTGATCATCATCGTCGTCATCATCGTCGTCATCATCATCGTCATCATCATCATCGTCATCATCATCATCATCGTCATCATCATCATCATCATCGTCATCATCATCATCGTCATCATCATCATCGTCGTCCTGGCCATTGTGATCACTATTACCGCAAACGTCGTCGCCATCGTCACCATCGTCGCCTCCCGTCACCCTATCGACACCATCACAATCGTCACCATCACAATCGACACCATCACAATCGTCACCATCACAATCGTCACCATCACTATCACCCATCACTAAACCCGGTCAGTCTCTATGGATCTCTGTGTGTCTCTACCCGTGTCTGGGTGTCTATGCATCTCTCTGAGTCTCTGGGTCGCTGTGAGTCTACACGAGGCGTTGCGTCTTCTGTGAGTCTCTGAGTCATTCTGTAGATCTCATCAAACCCGATGTATTCGTGAACATTATAAACACGTTAACAATTGAGACTCAAAGGGTTGCAAGGCTGCAGTGAAAGTGTTAATAGGTACGGAATATTCTTAGGATCGCCTTCTTGTAAGGACTCCGAGGTCAAGGTTGTGTTCCTGCGGGGCTGATGGAGGCTCCCAATCTTTGGAACAACGCTTCCTGCCCTTGTCTCATCGGAGAATCGGAGTCGTTTGCCTGATTGAAGTTTGTCTTGAAAAACTGAGTGGGTGGGTGAGTGGGTGGGTAGGCGATCGAGTGAGTGAATGGGTGATCTGGTGAGTGGGTGAGCGAGTTAGTGGGTGGGTGGGTGGGTAAGTGAGTGAGTGCGTGGATGATTGGGTACGTGAGTGAGTGTGTCGGTGGGTGATCGAGCGAGTGAGTGCACTGGTGAGTGGGTGAGCGAGTGAGTGGGTGAGTGAATGAGTGGGTAAGTGAGTGAGTGAGCGAGTGTGTGGGTAGGTGAGCGAGCGAGTGAGTGCGCTGGTGAGTGGGTGAGCGAGTGAGTGGGTGAGTGAGTGAGTGGGTAAGTGAGTGGGTGGGTGAGTGAGCGAGTGTGTGGGTGGGTGAGCGAGCGAGTGAGTGCGCTTGTGAGTGGGTGAGCGAGTGAGTGGGTGAGTGAGTGAGTGAGTGGGTAAGTGAGTGAGTGAGCGAGTGTGTGGGTAGGTGAGCGAGCGAGCGAGTGCGCTGGTGAGTGGGTGGGTGAGCGAGTTAGTGGGTGAGTGGGTAAGTGAGTGTATGATTGGGTGAGTGAGTGGGTGAGTGAGTGGGTGAGTGAACGAGTGGGTGCGTGAATGAGTGGGTGAGTTGGTGAGTGAGTGAACGAGTGGGTGAGTGAGTGAACGAGTGAGTGGGTGAGTGGATGGGTAAGTGGGTGAGCGAGTGGGTGAGTGAGTGAGTGGGTGAGTGAACGAGTGGGTGAGCGAGTGGGTGAGTGGGTGAGCGAGTGGGTGAGTGAACGAGTGAGTGGGTGAGTGAACGAGTGAGTGGGTGAGTGGGTGAGCGAGTGGGTGAGTGAACGAGTGAGTGGGTGAGCGAGTGGGTGAGTGAACGAGTGAGTGGGTGAGCGGGTGAGTGGGTGAACGAGTGAGTGGGTGAACGAGTAAATGAGTGAGTGGGTGAGTGAGTGGGTGAGTGGGTGAACGAATGAGTGGGTGAACGAGTGAATGGGTGAACGAGTGGGTGAGTGGATGGGTGAGTGAGTGGGTGAGTGAACGAGTGGGTGACTGAGTGAGTGAGTGGATGGGTGAGTGAGTGGATGGGTGAGTGAGTGGGTGAGTGAACGAGTGAGTGGGTGAGTGGGTGAGCGAGTGGGTGAGTGGGTGAGCGAGTGGGTGAGTGAGTGGGTGAGTGAATGAGTGGGTGAGTGAACGAGTGAACGAGTGAGTGGGTGAGTGAACGAGTGGGTGAGTGAGTGAGTGGATGGGTGAGTGAGTGGGTGAACGAGTGAGTGTGTGAACGAGTGAGTGTGTGAACGAGTGAGTGGGTGAACGAGTGGGTGAGTGGATGGGTGAGTGAGTGGGTGAGTGGTGAGTGGGTGAGTGAGTGAGTGAACGAGTGAGTGGGTGAGTGAGTGAACGAGTGAGTGAGTGGGTGAGTGAGTGGGTGAGTGAGTGGGTGAGCGAGTGGGTGAGTGAGTGGGTGAGTGAG
>NC_083779.1:677858-690358 GCF_015708825.2 Lethenteron reissneri
CTCTCTCATCATCACGATGGCGAGGAGATGTTGACTACCTCGCCTGGTATACAGGAGGTCGTGGGTTCGATCCCGACCCTGACGCCTGCTGCTGTATATTTAAAGTTTGCGTGTCTCTCTCTCTCATCATCACGATGGCGAGGAGATGTTGACTACCTCGCCTGGTCTACAGGAGGTCGTGGGTTCGATCCCGACCCTGAAGTCTGCTGCTGTATATTTGGAGTTTGCTTGTCTCTCTTTCTCTCCCCGTGGTGGCGCGGATTTTTCTCCGGTTTTTCCTCTCCACATTTAGAATCGACATCCGAGTATTTTGTTGCTTTACATTCCACGTGATGATGATGATGATGATAATCATGACGATGATGATCTTGATGATGATGATGATCATGATGATGATGATGATCTTGATGATGATCATGATGATACGCCGCCACTTTGTTGAGCTATCAGTTGTGGCCAGGTCGCTTTTGAACAATAAGTTAAGAACCTCGGTGGGCCCTGTCTGGTAGGATGGGTGTTGTGTTTGTTTGTGTGATTTGTTTAGCTCTCCAGAACTTTGCACCGCTATCATGTCGGAGTGGTGGTTGTTGTCACATCCTCACCCCGTGCCCCTACTGGACATGTGTGAAAAAGAGCTTCATAGCTCGTCGGATTCCTCCAGTGTAGATTGTCAGATTCTGAAAAATGGGCAAATGCTGTCCTATAACGCGATTGTTGCGTTCCCGAACAACACAGCGTAACGGGAAAATCGCGATAGAATAGATAAAATATAATACAGGGGTAGAGACAGTCCGCGATACTAACGTGAGATGCGTGACACAGGCCGAACAAACACTGACGGCGCTTGGGGTAGCGTCTAGAAGTATCCAGCAGTATCCCGTCGCCTCGTGTGGCGGTGGTGATGGTGGTGGTGGTGATGGTGGCGGTGGTGGTGATGGTGATGATGATGGTGGTGATGATGGTGATGATGGTGGTGATGATGGTGATGGTGATGATGGTGATGATGGTGATGATGGTGGTGGTGGTGGTGATGGTGGTGGTGATGGTGATGATGGTGATGGTGATGATGATGGTGATGGTGGTGGTGATGGTGGTGGTGATGGTGATGATGGTGATGGTGATGATGATGATGATGGTGATGATGGTGATGGTGATGGTGGTGGTGATGGTGATGATGGTGATGGTGATGATGGTGGTGATGGTGATGATGGTGATGGTGGTGGTGATGGTGATGATGGTGATGGTGGTGGTGATGGTGATGATGATGGTGGTGATGATGATGGTGATGGTGGTGGTGATGGTGGTGATGATGGTGATGATGATGGTGGTGATGGTGATGATGATGATGGTGATGATGGTGGTGGTGGTGATGATGGTGATGATGGTGATGATGGTGAAGCGAGGCCGAGGCGACCGCGCTTAGTCCGACTCGCGCGAGGTTGTTCCGTTCGCTCGGTCGCGTTATATCCAATTCGCGTCAGCGTTATAACAAAACAATGCGTTCCCCTAATACAATCATCTTCATCGCATAGTATCCAATTCGCGTCAGCGTTATAACAAAACAATGCGTTCCCCTAATACAATCATCTTTTTATTGTTGTATATTAATATGATTGTTTTATTTCCCTTCTACGTGACTTTACCGAAAGGACCAAGAATATAACAATCATTTTCGTCGCGTTGTATCCAATTCGCGTTATGAAAAACTACAGGAGGAGAGAGTCTGTAGCTCAGTGGCCCTTGCCTGGTAAGATACAAAACACATCGAAAGTTTCGTTGCGTTCTTTTATTTATTTATCCCCACTGTGTTCTGATTTTGTCTTCGTTCCACTGGCTCATCTCGGGCTCACCGTGTTCTTGTTTCTTTCCCTCGTCCCCGGAACGCTGCCACCGCCGCCGCCGATCAACTTGGGTCGCGAACGAGTTGACACTCGACCGCTTAATTGGACCATGCAACTCTCGTGGGGTTGACTATAGCTGCTGACCAGCTATGATCCATCCTGCAGTCACCTTCAGGCGCATGCCCGCCCAGCTGCAAGGCCCATTAACGGCTGAACACCTCCTGCACCCCCCCCTGCCCCCCCTCTCCACCCGCCTCTCTCACGAGTTTAATTAACCCCTGGCATAGATTTTAGATTTGGATTAACAGACGAAAAATAAATCCCTTTAAAGGTGTTTTTTGCCTGATAAGGTCTGCCGAGGTGCAAGGTGATGATGTAAAAAATAAAATCGGTGTTAATTGACTTCCACTTGCAGCTATCAACTTTGCTTGCGAAAGTGGAGGAGGTGTAGATTTTTAAACGAGGCCGATATAGCAAACGATGTTTGACTCAGAGGGAGAGAGAGGACGACTCTAGGTTAGAGAGGACTCAGAGAGAGAGAGGGCGACTCAGAGAGAGGACGACTCAGAGAGAGAGGGCGACTCAGAGAGAGAGGACGACTCAGAGAGAGGACGACCCAGAGAGAGAGAGGACGACTCAGAAAGAGGACGACTCAGAGAGAGAGGGCGAATCAGAGAGAGAGGACGACTCAGAGATAGAGAGGACGACTCAGAGAGAAGACGACTCAGAAAGAGAGAACGACTCAGAGAGAGACAGGACGACTCAAAGAAAGAGGACGACTCAGAGAGAGAGGACGACTCAGAGAGAGAGGACGACTCAGAGAGAGACAGGACGACTCAGAGAAAGAGGACGACTCAGAGAGAGACAGGACGACTCAGAGAGAGAGGACGACTCAGAGAGAGACAGGACGACTCAGAGAAAGAGGACGACTCAGAGAGAGACAGGACGACTGAGAGAGAGAGGACGACTCAGAGAGAGACAGGACGACTCAGAGAAAGAGGACGACTCAGAGAGAGAGGACGACTCAGAGAGGGAGGACGACTCAGAGACAGGACGACTCAGAGAGAGAGAGAGGACGACTCAGAGAGAGAGAAAGCAAATGACTCAGAGAGAGAGGACGACTAAGAGACAGGACGACTCAGAGAGAGGACGACTCAGAGAGCGGATGACTCAGAGTGAGAGCGGACAACTCAGAGAGAGAGAGAGAGGACGACCCAGAGAGGGGGACAGGGCAGACGACTAGAGAACAATTATGTTGTGTATGTAACCAGCTAAAGCCCACTCAGCTATTCACTTATTTTTCAGAATCGCACCTGACATAGCAAGAGCGTCGTGGCAACACACAGCAGGGAAAGTTGAAACACGCAGTAGAATGTCGCTACCAAGATGAACCATTTCGATTTAAAGCTTTCGTGACTGCAGGGGTTCATCTTCTTGGTTCTTTCGGTAAAGTCACGTAGAAGGGCAATAATAAAAACATTAAAATAAAACATAATAAAATAATTATGTTCTTCGCCTGAGGACGGCTGCTTGCGTTGTGGCCGAAACGTAGTGAGAATTGTGTGCTGGCAACACACACACACATACAAGCATCTGTGTGTGTGTGCGTGAACGATCATTTGTGGTTGTATGTGTGTGTGTGTGATGGGCCGTAATATCGATCAGAAAAGGAGGGATTACAGTGCTTCCAGTATAGATTGAAAGAGCTTGGAAGTCATTGGGGGGCACTGTGGATACCTGCCCGCGAATTGAATGGGAGAAAGAGAGGCGAGAGAGGCGAGCTACTGAGGCCACACACAACCACACAAAAAAACAATCAAATACAACGAATGCCAAATGGCCCGGGCGCCGTCCCAGCGGCCCCCGTGTCTCTCCCCGGCGCTCGCGCGACAATCATCTCAACAGCTGTCCCACGGGGGGGGGGGGGGGCTGGGGAGGAGGAGATGAGAGGAGGGGGGGGGGTAGAATTGCCACGGGTAGGGTGATTCTGCCCTACGTAGCGCCCCCCCTCTCCCACCACCACAACGGGAATCAACCTCAGACCTCCAGCCACGAGCCTCCAGTTTGAGCCTCCAGCCCCGGACCTCCAGCCCCAGACCTCCAGCCCCAGACCTCCATCCCCAGACCTCCATCCCCAGACCTCCATCCTCAGACCTCCATCCTCAGACCTCCAGCCCCAGACCTCCATCCCCAGACCTCCATCCTCAGACCTCCATCCTCAGACCTCCAGCCCCAGACCTCCATCCCCAGACCTCCATCCCCGGACCTCCATCCCCAGACCTCCAGCCCCGAGCCTCCATCCCCAGACCTCCATCCCCAGACCTCCATCCCCAGACCTCCATCCCCAGACCTCCATCCCCAGACCTCCATCCCCAGACCTCCATCCCCAGACCTCCATCCCCAGAACTCCATCCCCAGACCTCCATCCCCAGACCTCCATCCACAGACCTCCATCCCCAGACCTCCATCCCCAGACCTCCATCCCCAGACCTCCATCCCCAGACCTCCATCCCCAGACCTCCAGCCCCGCACCTCCAACCCCGAGACTCCTGCCTGGGCTTCCAGGAGTAACCACTGGGCATCACCGCTCATCCACTGCTGCACGGCGGCCGCAGGCGCGAGGTGTGGACATTCCACGTTTGGCGCGTGGGCCAGGGAGCGGTTCGCGGGGCAGGGAGCGGTTCGCAGTGTCTCCGCAGGACACGCCGGGCCACTCGCCTGTTCCACTTGCCCGTGGGTCGTGGTGGTCGTGGTGGTGGTGGTGATGGTGGTGGTGGTGATGGTGGTGGTGGTGGTGATGGAGGTGGTGGTGGTGGTGGTGATGGAGGTGGTGGTGGGGATGATGGAGGTGGTGATGGAGGTGGTGGTGGTGGTGATGGAGGTGGTGGTGGAGGGGGGCGGGGGGGGGCGCAATGTGAGCAGAGCCGTCTCTCCCGCCAGGATTTTGAAGCTTCCCTGTTTTTTTGTCAATAAGTGGGGGGGGGGGGGGGGGTACAGCATCCACATCGATTAACGATTCGCATGTTTCGTCCCACTGAGCACTGCTGAAAGGAGACCAGCGGGCAGCATCTCAAGAACTCCCAAACACCGCATCTCCTCTCAATCTTTACAATGCCCGGCTGACATTTTCTTTTTTTTAAATGCCTAGGGGGATGGGAGGGGGGGGGGACCCCCTCCTCGCCCCCCAGTGGGAGCTGCCCCTGTGTGGCACAAAGTGATGCGGCACCTGGCCGGCAAGTCCCCAACTCCCTCCGTTGTCTTGCCTCGGGGGGCTGAAAACCAAATCCGTGTGCCTACAGAATCGTCTCCGATATTTGTGGACGGTTATTAACGCCTCTTCAGAGTTAAAACCATCATGGTCGTCATCTTCCTTGTTATCCTCGGTAGTACTTTTGCCAGTCCGCTGCCAGATGAAAGTCTCTGCACGGCGTGCGCGGCGCCGGTGATGTTCGACCGGCACTGAAGGTCTGATAGAGACGTTGACTCTCCTCCACGCCTGTTGGCCGTGGCTGGGAATTGAACTCGGCTCTCTGGGTTGATAGCATCGCCCGTCACACACTACCCCACCGCAGAGCTCAATTGTGCAGAGATAATTTATTATTTATAATTATCTTCCAATGAACACGGAATTCGGGAGACTCTCCGATGATCTAAACCAGCGGGCGGCAACCAGCGGCTCCGGGAGCGGCACGCGATGCCTCGTTCAGGGCTGCTGCAGCAGCGGCGGCTCCTGAGATTCTCGTAAAAAAAGTGGCGCTTGCCGATCCTTGACCATGGGAATCTAGCTCACCATGGAAGTCCAGTTTATGGTGGAAGTCCAGTTTACCATGGAAGTCCAGTTTACCATGGAAGTCCAATTTACCATGGGAGTCCAGTTTACAAAGGGAGTCCAGTTCACCATGGGAGTCCAGTTCACCATGGGAGTCCAGTTCACCATGAAAGTCCAGTTCACCATGGAAGTCCAGTTCACCATGGAAGTCCAGTTCACCATGGGAGTCCAGTTCACCATGGGCAGGGGTCAGCAACCTGCGGCTCCAGGAGCCGCGTGCGTGGCTCACCAAGGGACCGCCACGACCCGTCTCGTAATCACCGCCACAGTTCACTGCGGCTGCTCTGCACGACCGCCATTCGCCACTAAGTGGCGGTGACGTCACCACGACGCTTGTGCCAGGCTATGTGCACCTTGAGGCCACGTGAAGTGTCGAACGCCCGCTGGCAGGAGGTCACGGGTCGACTGACTGAGATGAGTGGCTGATGCACCACCTGTGCCCCCTACTGCTTTTCATGACCTGCACCCAGCGATGAAGATGGGTGGGCAAACCCAACGGCATCGTCAATGGGACAGGTCGCGAGTGGCGGTGGGCTAAAGCGTGGTTAATTCGCGTCTTCGTGTGGCTGGCGTTGTTGACTTGGAGCCGCAGCTGTGATTCGACATGGAGGTGGTTGATGAGCCGGATGATTGCGTCTGGAGTAGCAGAGGGGTGAATCATCGTCGCTGTGGTGACGATGATTAATGTAATTACATGTTTATGAATCTGAAAAAAACGACTTCATGGAGATATTTGAGTACGTTTTTTGGGCTCTGTGTGAGTCTATGGATCTCTGTGTGAGTATATGGGTCTTTGTGTGAGTCTCTGGGTTTCTGTGTGAATCTATATGTCGCTGTGTGAGTCTATGAGTCTGCATATGAGTATCTGGGTCTCTATGTGAGTCTATGGGTCTCTGTGTGAGTCTATGGGTCTCTATGTGCGTCTATGGGTCTCTGTGTGAGTCTACATGTCTCTGTGTGAGTTTACAGGTCTCTGTGTGAGTTTATGAGTCTATATATGAGTCTCTATGTGCTGTCTATGGGTCTCTATGTGAGCCTATTGGTCTCTGTGTGAGTTTACAGGTCTCTATGTGAGTCTATGAGTCTGTATATGAGTCTATGGGTCTCTATGTGCTGTCTATGGGTCTCTATGTGAGTCTATTGGTCTCTGTGTGAGTCAATGGGTCTCAGTGTGAATCTACAGGCATCTTCTTCATACGGATGAGGATGATGATGATGATGATGCAGAACCACATCTGTGATTCCACGTGGAGGTGGTGGATGGGCCGGCTGATCGCGACCAGCAGCGGCGCGGAGCGGTGATTCACCATCGCTGCTGTGATGCTGCCCAAGCAGCGGAGCATTGGGCCACGTGTGTCCATCACGTGGCTACTTTATTAATCGTCTGCGTCGGGTGGCGGATGTCTGTACGACACAACAATGTTCAGCTACCTCTCTATGACCCCCACCCCAAAAAAAATCCCCACGTATGTTGCCAACGTGCGTTCGCATTGCGTGTGTTTTTATTATTTTCAATTGCTGATTTTGTTGTTGCATTATATCGATGTGTTTTTGTTTACACCCAGGAAGGCCGGCCGGCTAGCCGTGGGGTCACCGGGTCACGGGCGTGAGGCGTCCGGCGATGCCGTCGCGAGCAAAGCTGCAACGAGCCCGAGGCCCCGACGAGACGGCCTCCCTCGCGGGCGCCGCGCTCTGAGGGCGCCACTCCGATGGACCCTGGAATGACGCCCGGAGCTCCGTTCCTTGACGCCCGTGTTGTACTCCCTGCGAGAAGAACACCGCAGGGCCGTTACGTCGCCGTTCGCGGAACAATTCCGTTTCGCACGGCGGCGAGGTAGCTGACGCCCTCGTGATCGCTAACCACAACCCACAACCACCGCCACTGCCGTCACTACCACAACCCACCGCCACAACCACCGCCACTGCCGTCACTACCACAACCACCGCCAACACCACCGCCACCACTGCTATCACTACTACAACCACCACCAACACCGCCACCACCACCACTGCCACCACGAACACCACTGCCGTCACTATCACAACCGCCACCAGCACCAACCATCATCGCCACTACCACCACCAACACCACCAACACCGCCAACACCGCCACCACCAACACCACCAACACCACCCCGGCCACCACCGCCGCCCGTGTGAAGACCCCAAGCTGTGAGCCCCCAACGATGTCTCGGTGGCTGCGTGCCCTCCGGGCGGCCGGGCGCTAGGTGGGTGGTGAATGGTGGGTGGGTGGGTGGGTGGTGGGTGGTGGGGGAGGCGGTGGAGAGAACCCCGCCAGGAATTCGACGCCGCTCCAAGTGAACGGGAGGGGTTGCGGAGATCGATCGGATTGCGGGGTGGGGGCGTGGTGGAGGGGAGGGAATAAAATCGATTTGCAAATCAAGAATCAAATTCAATGAAATAGCTACCTCCTCGATGAGCCGCGTCACCATACAATAATTACAATTATAATAATTACATCATCATCATTTAGTTACGGACCAATCAGTGACCAGGAATTGAACTGTACAATTCAGATCACGAGGCAAGCCCTCTGAACGCAAGTTGAATATTTACGTTGCGCAGACAACAACAATAGCAACAACAACAGCAGCAGCAACAACAACAACGGCACCTATGCCCCTGTGAGTCTGAAGACTGCTCCTGCTCGAGAGGGTCACGTGTGGAGGCTGCACTGGCCAGAGGGGACGCCTACTTGCTGTACTGCCATCGTTTGGCCAGCCTTGCCTGGAAGGTCTCACGCAGCATTCACAATTCGCTCCGCCAACTCCCACCACCACCTACCACCACCCACCGCCACCACCACCACCGACCACCACCCACCGCCACCACCACCCACCCGAAGCGCTAGCTACTGAGCTCGGCACTCCAAGTCACTAAGACACCAGTTGCGAGGCACTTTGCGCTAGCAACAAGGCAAGGCAGGCACTCGCATAGAGACCGAACTTTCTGCACGCTAGCAATAAGGCACTTAGACGCGAGCTCCTCGCCATGAGCCACTGAAGATGAGCAATAGACATTTTAGGCATTCGACGCGAGCAATGTACAAAGTAGGCACTTGCCATAGGCACCAGCAATAGGCGTCATAGACAGCGGGCACTAGCAATAGGCATTGCACAATAGGCGCCAGCAAGAGGCACTGGCATACAACAATAATAGTCGCTGGTCACTGGAGATTCTGTGTGGATCATCGTCACTTGAAAAAGAGGAAGGGATATCGAAGTTAATTCTGTGAAATCCACTTGCACGGGCCGTTGTGTGTGGATCAGTGCCACTTGAAAACGAAGAAAGGAGCTGAGAAGTAGCTCTGTGACCTCCGCTTCCACGGGTCGTTCTGAGTGGAGCAGAGAAGAAGAAGAAGCGTGTTGTTGTTGTTGTTGCTTCTGCCGCCGCCATGCTGGCGAGGATGCGGCCTGGCCGCCGTGGCTCCCCCGCCACGCTGCTGCCGCTGCTGCTCGTGTCCACGGCGCTGGCCGTGACCACCATGGTGGCTCGCCTGGGCCGCGCCTCGGCCTGCCCGGCGCGCTGCGACTGCTCGCCCCACAACCGCTCGGTGGTCTGCCACCGGCGGCGCCTCGCCTCCATCCCCGAGGGGATCCCCACGGAGACGCGCTCGCTCGACCTCAGCAAGAACCGCATCCGGGCGCTGGCCGCCGACGACTTCGCCGCCTTCCCGCTGCTCGAGGAGGTCGACGTGAGCGAGAATGTGCTGGCGAGCGTCGAGGACGGTGCCTTCAACAACCTGCCCAACCTGCGCTCGCTGCGCCTGCGGAGCAACCGCCTCAAGCTCATCCCCCTGGGCGCCTTCGCGGGCCTGGGCAACCTCACGCACCTCGACATCAGCGACAACCGCGTCGTCGTCCTCCTCGACCTCATGTTCGCCGACCTGCGCAGCCTGCGCTCGCTGGACGTGGGCGACAACGAGCTGGTGTACGTGTCGCAGCGCGCCTTCGCCGGCCTGCACAGCCTCGAGCACCTGGCGCTCGAGCGCTGCAACCTCACCTCGGTGCCGGCCGACGCGCTCTCCCACCTGCACCGGCTGCTGTCGCTGCGGCTGCGCCACCTGGGCATCGGCGCCGTGCCGCCCTATGCGCTGCGCCGCCTGTCGCGCCTCAAGACGCTCGAGGTGGAGCACTGGCCCCTGCTCGAGGCGCTGGCGCCCAACAGCCTCTACGGGCTCAACCTGACGCGCCTCGCCGTCACGCACTGCAACCTGACGGCCGTGCCCTACGCGGCGCTGCGCCACCTCGTCTACCTGCGGCTGCTCGACCTCTCCTTCAACCCCATCGCCGCCATCGAGGGCCGCCTGCTCGTGGACCTGGCGCGCCTCCAGGAGCTGCACCTGGCGGGCGCGCGGCTCGCCACCGTGGAGGCCCGCGCCTTCCACGGCCTCGGCCGCCTGCGGCTGCTCAACGTGTCGGGCAACCGCCTGGACACGCTCGAGGAGGCCGCCTTCCAGTCGGTGGCCAACCTCGCCGTGCTGCGCCTCGACGGCAACCCGCTCGCCTGCGACTGCCGCCTGCTGTGGCTGCTGCGCCGACGCCGGCGCCTGAGCTTCGACGGCGCGCAGCCGGCGTGCGCCGCGCCCGATGGCGTCCGCGGCTGGGAGTTCCGCAACTTCCCCGACGTCCTCCTGCCCGACTACTTCACCTGCCGCCGCCCGCGGATCCTCGACGAGGCCGGCGCCGCAGCCGCCGCGCCGGCCTCGTCGTCGGCGTCGTCGGCGCCGCCGCCGCCCCCCGGGTCGTCGCCGTCGCGCTGGAGGAGCGCCGTGGTGGACGAGGGCCACAGCGCCGTGTTCCCGTGCCGCGCCGAGGGCGACCCGCCGCCCCGGGTCTTCTGGCTGTCGCCGCAGAGGGCCGCGCTGACGGCGCGGGGCAACGGCCGCATGCTCGTGTCGCCCGACGGCGCCCTGGAGGTGCGCTACGCGCAGCCGGGCGACGGCGGCGTGTACACGTGCGTGGCGGCCAACGCGGGCGGCAACGACACCCTGGCGGTGCGACTCGCCGTGCGGGGCCACGCGGGCGCCGACCACTTCCTGCACATGGCCAGGACCACGCCGCTGGTGGACGGCGCGGCCAGGCCGGGCCACGGCGACAACGGCAGCTGGGACGACGACGGCGGCAGCGGCGGCGGAGGGAGCGGCGACGTGGCGCTGCCCCACAAGAGGTTCCTGCTCAACCTGCAGACGGTGCTCGTGGCCACGGCCATGGGGTGCTGCTCCTTCCTGGGCGTCGTGCTGCTCTGCCTGCTGCTCCTGTTCGTCTGGAGCCGCGCCAAGGGGCGCGTGAAGAAGACCTTCGACGTGGGACACGTGCCGCGCTGCAGCCAAGAAGGCGGCGGCGGCGGCGGCGGCGGCGCCGAGCCGAGGACATTCAGCACCCGCATGATGTAGGAGGCGGCCTGAAGAGAGCCGCCGTTGTGACGTCGTCGCCGCCGTCGTTGTGACGTCATCGCCGTCGTCATCGGCTTCATCGTCACGTTGATCGGCAGCGGCAGCAGCAGCAGCATCAACACAGGAGTCGTCGTTCTATTTCTCATTACCACTGTCACGGCACCAATGTGATCGTCAGTAGCAGTCAGAATGAGAATGTGTGTTGACGCTGATGAGCTTCGAAGTTCCTTCTCGCAGATGTCCGGTGGGCAACGGCATCGTTGTTTCTCATCATCATCATCAGCAGCAGCAGCATCGGGCAATCATCAATGCGATCTTTATCAGCAGCAGCAGCAGCATCGCTATGTCTCATCATCAACATGCATTTGTTACGAGTTGTCTTCACTATTGTATAATCATCATGACTTCTTCATCATCATTATCATCGTGGGGTCGATAAATAAGTACAACTTCGTAAGGCTGCACTGCAATTATATTGCTGACTCTGTATGAACTCACGTTGTAAAATCTTTAAATAAATCGTGTAATAATAATAATGCTAAGACAGCCCGTACGTCCAGTAAAGCTTCACGCTGAGTCTAATTACTCATCGTTCAAGAGGGTCCTGCACGGAGATGTTTGGCACAATCTTAAATGACAATTTTATCCGATTTGGCTCGTCAGGTGTTGGAGGGTAGTTCCAATACAAAACTTGGCAGGATCCTCTTGAAAACGAGTCCTCTGAACTCAGCGAGGCTACAGTGGCTGAACGATAACAATAACAATACAGCAAGTCCTCGTTTAACGCGCTCGTCTTAGTAGATGCGTTCATAAAAAGTGCCGCGCGAATAAAAAAACACTTGGCGAAAACAAACTCCCCATCGGTGATGTAACAACGACGACGTTTGTCGAGACGCGACGCGATCACGACGACGACTACCGCCGCGCACGCACGCGGTGAGATCGCGGGACACGTAGCCAAGGGCGCGTCACCACCACGTGACCGTATCACTCAGCGTTAGCGCATCGCTGTGCACAGGCTCAGCCGTGGCGCAGCTCAATAAAGTAGTTCGTCGTAAATTGCTGAGAAACCGCGCCATAACGGTGCACGCATTCCGTGTTATAGCGGTGGACGCATTCCGTGTTATAACGATGGATGCGTTCCGCGCTATACCTGTGCACGCGTTATAACGGTGCCCGTTCCGCGTTATAACGGGGTTGGGGGGGGGGGGGGGTGAGGCGCGTTCCGCCGTTGTGCTGGAAGCGTTCCCTAGAGGAAATCGAACGGCGCAAGGGTGAAATGCGACGCTTCAAGCGGCGAGGAGGCGCCCTGCCTCTGTGTCTGAGAGTGTGTGTGTGAGAGTGTGTGTGAGAGTGTGTGTGTATGAGAGCGTGTGTATGAGAGCGTGTGTGTGAGAGTGTGTGTGTGTGAGAG
>NC_083779.1:700358-1090897 GCF_015708825.2 Lethenteron reissneri
GTAAGTGTAGTTGTTGTGACCTGTAGTGTGGTGAGTGGGTGGATGAGTGAGTGGGTGAGGGAATGGGTGAGTGGGTGAGTGGTTGGGTGAGTGGATGGGTGAGTAGGTGAGTGGTTGTGTGAGTGGTTGGGTGAGTAGGTGAGTGGTTGGGTGAGTGGGTGAGTGGTTGGGTGAGTGGGTGAGTGGTTGGGTGAGTGGTTGGGTGAGTGGGTGAGTAGTTGGGTGAGTGGGTGTGTGAGTGGGTGAGTAGTTGGGTGAGTGGTTGGGTGAGTGGGTGGGTGAGTGGTTGGGTGAGTGGGTGGGTGAGTGGGTGAGTAGTTGGGTGAATGGGTGTGTGAGTGGGTGAGTAGTTGGGTGAGTGGTTGGGTGAGTGGTTGGGTGAGTAGGTGAGTGGGTGGGTGAGTGAGTATGAGTGTAGCTGTTGTAACCTGCAGTGTGGTGGGTGGTTGGGCGATGCTGGGTGGTGGTGGTGGTGTTTGAACACAGAGCACGGATGAGATTAAACATTCGGCGTGGTCGGATCCGAGTGCTCGACACGTCCCGAGCCCTCTGGGAGTGACCGCGTGCTCGGTGGCGGTGACGGTTGACAGAGGGAGGGGGCGTGACGGACAAGCCACACCCACTGCTGCCGTCACGTGCTCCACGTGCGTCACAGACTCGCCCCACAGCGGTGGTCGTCCAGATGTCTCGTGACAACCCCCCCCCGGCTCCCCCCAAATATTTTTTCTTCTTTTGCATGTTAATTTCTGTTCTAAAAGAACCCCACTTCATTATTTCAGATGTGGTCGGTACGTACGAGTTCGTTGGACTGTGGGAGAACGGCTTTACAGTGCGCGTACGGAAGATGTTCAAAATGAGTTTTTCGTGAAAGATTTAACGACGACGACGATGATGATGACGATGGTGACGATGCTACTGAATAAAAGTGATATTGCTTACATGACATTACACACCGACTGGTGTACACAAATACTGTTGTATGAAGTTCAGAGGGGGGGGGGGGGGGTTTACAAGACATATGGACCGCCCCTGTGCGTGTGCAATTCAATTCCCTAACCCCGCTCTCCATGAAATAAACTATCCTGTTTTATCCACGTGCTCGCGTGAGAGTATATGTACATTTATATATATTTGTATGTCGTGTCCGTGTTGTCACTGAACTCAATATCGTTTCGTTCCCGTAGGAGTTTTGCGGATGAATTGAACGACACAAATAATTAATCAATCTACTAATTTATTAATGAGGCGACCAGTTGATTATGCAACACATTTATTGATTAATTGACGACTTAATTAATCATTCCCACAATGCATTGTGCAAGCAACATTTAAATAATTTAACTTTTGAATACAAATGGATTTATTTTAACCGAAATACTTCGTGTAATTGCTAACGAGTTCGTGCGTTTGTCAAGAGTCGCGATTGGGCCACTGTTCACATGCCAATTTTTTGTTTATTGTTCATCAGAAAACATCAACGCCCCGTGGTGTTTAGTGGAGTCTCCAACACGTATCATCCAACATTGGAACCTCATTTTCCAGTAAAAAATATGATAATTTATTTTTTACCCTTCTATCTGGCAACAAAACGGACACCTTTTTTACTGGCAAATGAGGTTCCAATGGTGTAAATGCTTACCCCGAGCTCTCATACTCTGATGGTGCATTGCCTTTGAGTTGTGCGCCTTTTGGCGTCATCTGGTCCAACCCATTTGAGACTAGGCTCTAATGAAAGCTGTCTCGGGTGTGGACCAATCAATTTCAAGGACAGTGCATACATTATCATAGTTGTGTTTTTTGTTTGCATTATGACTGCAGGTATTGTGGTCTATGCAAACATGACTCCTTGCAAAAAAAAAGGTGTCAGTTTTGTTGCCAGATAGAAGGGTAAAAAAACCAATCATCACGTATCACCCACTCCGTCTCTCTGGAGTCGTTGTTTATGAGACATGAAGAAGGGGCTATTGTCCAACATGTCGCCATTTATTTGAAAGCTCGTTGGGTGACATTCTGCTGCGAGTGCCCGCAGTCGATGTTGTGATTGGCAAGAGCATCGCCGGTCGAAACTCATGGGGGGCCCGGGGGGAGCCCCCCCCCCCCCCCCCCCTGGGAGCCCCCCCACTCCCCTTGTTCAAGATGCAAACTAAAGCAAAGCCGTGCCCCGCGCTCACGGCACCACGCAGCGGGACTCGAGCGTGCTCACGATGCTGCACAGCGAGGGAGAGCTCTTTGTCGTGATGATGATGATGATGGCGACATACTTGTTGTCGTTAATTAGCCCAGGCCGTCTGCGTTTGCACTTGGAGCTTAGCTTAATTTACTTTAATTAGACACCAGCTCAAGTGCAGAGACCCTGCCACAAGACGTGAAAGCACGTGGTGGATCTACATTGTGGATTATTAATGTTTCATTCCTCCTCCTCCTCCGTGCCTTCATTAGACTTCTCTCGTTAATTGTTAATGGGATTGATCAAAGATAGTTAACCCGAGTGATGCCCCGCACCCATGGATTGTGTTCGACAATGCTGCGCGTTTCAGTGAAATATTTTTTTAAATAAAAATAGCTCAACTCACATAGGTGAATAATGCATAATTAATAATTGTTAAGAACAACAAATGTGGGTCACACGTTTAACGATTGGGCTGGGATCCGTGGGTCTCTCCCCAGCAACGCAGACAACGACGCTGGTGCTGCTGCTGAATGAGTCTTGATATTGGCCGGCCACGTTCTGTACACCACGTGGAGCGGAGGTGTACGACACACAACGTTTTACCTGCACGGCGATATGAATCATGATCATCATCATGATCATCCACCAACAAATGTGCACAGGTTCACGTCGCGTTATGCGGTAGTAGTAGATGCGTTACAAACACGGGCGCACAAAGCTTGTCGAGTAGCACACACAGAGCACACACACAGAGCACACACACAGAGCACACACACAGAGCACACACAGTGCACACGCAGAGTACACACTACACACACACACAGAGAGTACACACACATTATACAGAGTACACACTACACACACAGAGCACACACAGTACACACAGTACACAGAGTGCATACCGTACACACACACTATACACACAGAGCACACACACACAGTACACACACACTATACACACAGAGCACAGACACAGTAGACAGAGTACACACTACACACACACAGAGCACACACACACAGTACACACACACTATACACACAGAGTACACACACAGTACACACTACACACACAGAGCACACACACACTATACACACAGAGTACACAGAGTACACACTACACACACACAGTACACAGAGTACACACACTCCACCCACAGAGTACACAGAGTACACACACTACACACACAGAGTACACACACAGTACACACTACACACACAGTACACAGAATACACACTACACACAGTACACACTACACACAAACAGTACACACACACTATACACACAGAGCACACACACTACACAGAGTACACACTACACACACACAGTACACACAGTACACACTACATACAGCACACACACAGTACACACAGATGACACACACAGTACACACTACACACAGATGACACACAGTACACACAAATGACACACAGAGTACACACAGCACACTCACAGTACACATAGTACACGCAATGCAAGGCGTCACGTGACGCAATGCAAGGCGTCACGTGACGCAATGCAGGGCGTCACGTGACGCAATGCAGGGCGTCACGTGACGCAATGCAGGGCGTCACGTGACGCAATGCAGGGCGTTACGAACCCGGCGGCCTGAGTTCGACTCCACGGCCAATATCAGTGACGAACATTCGAATGGGTCCTGAGCCTCTAGATCAACTCAGCCTTTTAGATGAGTACTCGGAACGGTGCGGAATGCATCACCACCATCACCACCGTCACCACCGTCACCATCATCACCACCATCACCACCATCACCACCACCGTCATCATCATCACCATCATCACACGACTTCTATATAAAGACTAATCTGCAAATCAGCAGGGAACCCCAAATAATTTGTCAGCACATTTGAATAAAACGGAGAATCGGCTTTTATTTTTATTATTATCACAATTTTAAAAACGTAATGAACGTCTGCCCCCCCCCCCCCCACCGAAGGCTGTAGACACACGTGGCGCTGTTTGCCGGTCGGCAATTAGTCCCCGACTCCCCGATGCGCGACTCGCAAATGTGAACACCTGCAGCAGAGAGGGCCACGTGGGAGAGGGGGGGAAGATGCAGACACCTTGAAATAATCACCAGCAACACACACACACACGCAAACACTACACGTGTTTGCGTGTGTGTGTGTGTACATACATAAACAGCAGTTTTACACGTCGGCTTTCGCGACCGATATTTTTCCTAATGAAGGTTTTTGGGTTAGATCGCGTTAAGTATGAATGTGTCGTGACCCTCCACCACCCGACAGAGCCAGGAAGGGGGTTGTCACGTAAACAACGCGCCAATGAGTGTGCTACTCCAGCCCACCGGTGTGTTGGAGAGTAGATCCACAACATTTACAATGAGTGTGCTACTCCAGCCCACCGGTGTGTTGGAGAGTAGATCCACAACATTTACTATGAGTGTCCTACTCCAGCCCACGGGTGTGTTGGAGAGTAGATCCACAACATTTACAATGAGTGTGCTACTCCAGCCCACCGGTGTGTTGGAGAGTAGATCCACAACATTTACTATGAGTGTGCTACTCCAGCCCACCGGTGTGTTGGAGAGTAGATCCACAACATTTACAATGAGTGTCCTACTCCAGCCCACGGGTGTGTTGGAGAGTAGATCCACAACATTTACAATGAGTGTGCTACTCCAGCCCACCGGTGTGTTGGAGAGTATATCCACAACATTTACTATGAGTGTGCTACTCCAGCCCACCGGTGTGTTGGAGAGTATATCCACAACATTTACTATGAGTGTGCTACTCCAGCCCACCGGTGTGTTGGAGAGTAGATCCAGGGTGGATTTACGGTGCGTTCTGGAGGGGCCACAGTCGCACGCCCACCACGACTCCTGGAGACATTTCAATGTTTCCATCTGTGCGTCACCGGGTGTCAGCTGCTGCTGATGCTGCTGCTGCCGCGCCTTGTGCAGTGCGGAAGACGTTCAGGGTGGACCGTGATCAGCTTCGTGGAAGATCATGGGCGGAGTTTGCGGGGGGCGGAGGGGGGCACGTAAAGCCCCTCCCAAACAGGGCACCTTTATTAATTCATTTTCAGTAATTTACAATTAAGATTTTAAATAAATTCACAATGTGCACCCG
The DNA here is from genome assembly GCF_015708825.2 of Lethenteron reissneri. Classification (NCBI taxonomy): domain Eukaryota; kingdom Metazoa; phylum Chordata; class Hyperoartia; order Petromyzontiformes; family Petromyzontidae; genus Lethenteron; species Lethenteron reissneri. The sequence continues at coordinate 705,640 of NC_083779.1, forward strand.
CGATTCCTAGCAAAGCAAACCACTGCCAGCCCAAATATAGAAGTCAAACTCGGCTTTTGTGGAAGATCCGGTCATCATCATCATCTTCGCCCTTTACGCGGCGTTCTTGAAATGGCTCGGCAACTCACAAGCGCCCGAACAATTCCGTCTCCCCTCGAGACAGCGAGACGAGGGGCTCCCCCACTGGCAGCTGCCCCTGTGCATCAGCCAGTCGAGCGGCAGTGATTGCCGCTGTGTGTTTGTGTGGCCCCAAGTTCGGCGAGCATCGGTGTTGCGTTAGCGCTACGAACCCGGCGACCCGGTCACCAACACTCATTGACGATTATCTGAACCCGTTCTTGGGCCTCCCCTAGGTAGACTCAGCCTCAGATGAGTACCTAATGCGCTGTTTTAAAACAACAACAAAACATCGGCGCTCGGATGTGCTGTGCCCGCATTCATTGGTGCTGCGAATCACGAACAGCACTTGCCCCAACGGTATGTTAAGGCTATCCGGGGGATCTTTGTCTTTGTATGTACGTTGAACTTTTTGTCGCACCGTACGTGGTGCACGCGGTTAAAATATATGTTCTTCTTATTTACAACATTGGGGCCATGACGCTGCCACACAACGGCCTGTTCATTTCGAACGACGCCACGGGGACTCATTAAAGTCGAATGTGAAGCACACACAACGTCGTGTGCATATATATGTAAATATCTTTTAAACGAGCTGGCAAGTCGAGGCTTCCGCTCGCGTGTTCATAAATTACTCCGCGAGGAATTCTCCATGACATCCCCAAGAAGCCGGGAACCGTGCAGAGCGCGTGACCTTACCCAGCCCAGGCAATTCCCCAGGTCACGTGAAGGTGACGGACAGCGTCAGCCATGGCAGCGCTGCAAGGCAATGGGCATGTTTGTTGTTGTGTGTGTACACGCTACGTACGACGTGTATTTGTGTGCACGCTGGACTTCTTTGGCGCAGATACGTAGCCGAACCCGTGCTAATCGGAGGTGCCGGGGGGAAGGACAATAAAAAATAATCACGCGAAACGCATACTCTTTGGTTCTTTCGGTAAAGTCACGTTGGTGAGAATAAAATAAAAAAATAACTACATCACGACGTTTCGGAGGCAACACAAGCTTCCGTCATCAGGTGGGACAACCACAGCAAACATGTGTTTTTACTGTAGTGGGCTGAGAGAGCTGTATGTGACAAGCAAAACATAGTTTTCAAAGAGTAGTTTTAAACCGCAAGTATTACACATGACAGCGTAACGTCCAAAAGCCCGGAGTCTCTCCCCCTGCCCCCCAAAGCGCGGAGCCCGTGGCGCTCGCCTCGATTCGCCAAGCGCCCTCGGGACGGCTCTGAGTTTGGGGGTCAGGGGGGGTCAGGGGGTTGGGTGAGATGATTCAGAAACTTTTCCCCTCCCTCCCATTGTTTCAACTGCCGCGCCAGGAGATGGAATCTCACCGACGGCCTCTGGGTTTCTTGCTCTTGTTCCGAGTTACCGTTACACCCTCCCTCCCTCCATCCCCCTCTCTCTCTCTCTCAGCGCTAATTAAATTGCATTGAATTCGAGATTAATTTGTCATAGTTAAAACTTAATGAACAAAAACAATTCTCCGTCGCTCGATACGGAGCTACAACATGCGAGGAATCGACCCACGGGCTCGCAAATAAACCCCCGGGCTGGGCGCTGTTTATTATTAGATTCACAAAGGACCACGTCTTCTCGAAATCCCAGGACGACGACGACAACGATGATGATTATGATGATGGTGATTTTTTTTTTAAATTCAACAAAGCAAAGGCAGAGAACGCACGTGGCGAGGTTCCAATCGGGAGATCGTTGTGGCCTGCAGCCCAGAGGAGACGAAACGGGCCGCATGTGGAGAATCATCCGTGCACCCATTTCAAACCTTTAAAACATCCTGCCTCAGCAGCTTCCCCCCTCGTGTTTCACCTGATGACGATTGCTTGCGTTGCGATCAAAACGTCGTGATATTTGTATTATTTTTAAATCCTTTATATTAAGTTCGCGTGCTTGCTTGCTTGCGTGCTTGCTTGCATGCTTGCTTGCTTGCTTACGACCGTGCAAATCTTTCGGTCGTTTTTTAACCCACTTCCCGTGATCCAATCGAGCTGACATTTCCCACACAGACTCGTTGTGACAGACAATTAATTTTCCTGCAAAAAAAAATAAAAAATTTAACACTTTTTAGGCAAAAAAAAATTATTTTACATTTATTCAAATATAACTTATTCATGGCTTTGGCTGAACGTCACAGTATAGGAGCCCAGAGCGTAACCCCTCCACAGGCCGTGGCGGAGTAGCGCAGTTGGTAGCGCCCTCGCTTCCCATGCCAAAGGTCGCGGGATCGATCCCCGCGTCCTCCACAGGCGAATTTATTTTAAATCCTTTATATTAAGTTCGCTTGCTTGCTTAGGACCGTGCAAATCTTTCGCTCGTTTTTTACCCCACTTCCCGTGATCCAATCGAGCTGACATTTTCCACACAAACTCGTTGTGTGTAACAATTAATTTTCGTGAAAATTTTTTTCCAAAATTTTACACTGTTTAGGGAAAACAAATTAAATATTTAATTACCAATTGCTTAATGGTGCATTGCAATCATTTGACCCATAGATTTCAGCCATCTGAAGCCAGAGGACGAGAGGACTCTAGCCGCCACGCATATAAAGGATTTAGAGTGAAAAACTTTGTTTTTACGGGTTTACTTGTTTAAATCCTTTATATTAAGTTCGCTTGCTTGCTTGCTTGCGTGCTTGCGTGCTTGCTTGCTTGCTTACGACCGTGCAAATCTTTCGGTCGTTTTTTAACACACTTCCCGTGATCCAATCGAGCTGACATTTTCCACACAGACTCGTTGTGCGTGACAATTAATTTTCGTGAAAAATGTTTTCCAACATTTTACACTGTTTAGGGAATTTTTTTAAAATATTTAATTACCAATTGCTTAATGCTGGCAGACAATCATCTGACCCATAGGTGGCAGCCATCTCAAGCCAGAGGACGAGACGACTCTAGCCGCCACGCATATAAAGGATTTAGAGTGAAAAACTTTGTTTTTACGGGTTAATTTTTATTCACTTCATTTTTTTTTACTGTTCTATCTACGTGACTTTACCGAAAGACCCAATAATGTGAATTCCTGAAGTCACGAAAGCTTCAAGTCGAGATTTAGTCCACACACACTTTGCGATGCCACCGCTTCCTGCTGGCGAGCCAGATGGAGATTGGTGCACACGCTTTGCTGAACTTTATCAATATTCTGATTCTGAAACAAGTGGGAGGACGGGGGGGGGGGGCACTGCGGGTGAACACAACACGGATAATTGTTCCTGTAACCAGTGAAAAAAATGCTCTTTTGCCTCCCCCCAAAGATCAAAGACAAATATCCCCCGTATAGTCTGTAACATACTGTAGGGGCAAGTGCTGTTAGCTAGCACCTATGAAGGCCGGAACGGTACACGAAGGGGTTGGTGGCCAGCACCACGCCCGACCGCCTTTGTCTCCCCAGTGGCGATGTTTACACACCGAACCAACTACTCATTTGAGGCTGAGTCGACGTATGGGAGGCCCAGGACCGGTTCAGATAATCGTCACTGATGTTGGCCGTGAGCGGGAATCGAACCCGGGTCGCCAGGTTCGTTGCGCAGCGCGCAAACCGCTACACAACCGCTCCCCACACACACACTCACACACACACTCACACACACTCACACACACGCACTCACACACACACACTCACACAACAACATCAACAACCGCCATTCGCCACTAAGTGGCGGTGACGTCACCACGACGCTTGTGCCAGGCCATGTGCACCTTGAGGCCACGTGTTTAGCCCCCTCGATCCGGCCGAACAAAAGCTGTTTAGGCATGCGGTGGCTGGGCATGCGGGCTACATGACCCAGCCAACGCAGCCTTGCCTGCCGGTGGAGCTCACCGATGGGACTTTGCCCAGATCTTTCAAGGATTTGTGAGCTCCTCACACAATCCAGCCAGACACTCACACACACTCATACACACTCACACACACATACTCACACACTCTCACACACACACTCACACACTCACACACACACACTCATACACACTCATACACACTCACAAACACACACACACTCACACACACACACACACTCTCACACACACACTCACACACTCACACACTCACATACACACACACTCACAAACACTCACACACTCACACCCCGAGGGAAATAACCCCCCATCGCAAAAACAATGTCTTTCTAAACAAGACGAATAACCACGGTGGCAATTAGTGTGCGTGCGTGGGGGGGGGGTATCCCCCCTCCTTTTGCGTAATGTGCAGAAATTACAACGTGAAAAGTTGGCGTGAGAGAGAAAAAATGCGAGCGAGCAAAATCTGTTGAATAACGAAGGGGTGAATTTCGATTTAAAGCTTTCGTGACTGCAAGATATCGAAGGGGTTTGTAGAGCGGGAAGCTCTATGAACCCGGCGACCCGGGTTCGATTCCCGCTCGCTGCCAACGCCAGTGACGATCATATCTGAATCGGTCCTGGGCCTCCCCTAGGTCGACTCAGCCTCGAATGAGTACCTGGTGCGGTGCGTAATGACATCGCTCCTGGGGAGACAAAGGCGGCCGGGCGTGGCGCTGGCCACCCACCCCCTCGTATAGGTGCTACTCGCTAACAGAACTTGCCCCAACAGTCTGTGATGTCTATACTGGAGATCTTTGTTTTTTTGCACACGTGTGTGTATGTATGCGTGTATGTGTGTGTGTGTATGTGCGAAACGTGGACCCCCCTAATGGAGCATCATCGACGGTTAGAAACATTTAGGCTGGCCTGCCTACGATCCATCCTGGGTTTAACCTACAGGCTGGATTGTGTGAGGAGCTCACAGATCCTTGAAAGATCTGGGCAAGGTCCCATTGGTGAGCTCCTCCGGCAGGCAAGGCTGCGTTGGCTGGGTCATGTAGCCCGCATGCCCAGCCACCGCATGCCTAAACAGTTTTTGTTCGGCCGGTTCGAGGGGGCTAAACGGTCGCGGCACGGGCTAGAGAAGAGATGGAGTGATGTGGTACAGGAGGACGTGGAGCTGAGTGGACTTGCCGATGACTGGTACCAGCGGTATCAAGATCGGCCTCTGTGGAGGAGGCTCGTGAAGGGCGCTACTGGGCAGTTGGAGGCAGTCGCCCTCCAGCAACAACGGAGGGCGGAGGAGCGACGCTCACAACAACGAGCGGAGCGCCGGGTGGCTAAAGCACGGCAAGTTGGCACAGTAGGGGGCACAGGTGGTGCATCAGCCAGTCATCTCGGTCATCTCGGTCAGTCGACCAGTGGCACCTGGGTCTGCCCCGTGACCTCCTGCCAGCGGGCGTTCGACACTTCACGTGGCCTCAAGGTGCACATGGCCTGGCACAAGCGTCGTGGTGACGTCACCGCCACTTAGTGGCGAATGGCGGTTGTTGTTGTTGTATATGTATGAGCGGTAGCGGAGTGGATAGCGCACTGTGCAACTGGTGTTCGTGGCGATTATCTCAACTTGTGCTGGGCCTCCCCTAGGTCGACTCAGCCTGACATGAGTACCTGCTGCGGTGTGTAGAGCACGTCCCCACTGGGGAGACAAAGGCGGTCGGGCGTGACGCCGGTCACCCACCAGCTCGTCTCCCGTGTCAGCCCTTCATAGGCGCTACTCGCTAACAGCACTTGCCCCAAAAGGCGATCGAGGCTATACGGGAGATATTTGTCTCTCTTGTCATCCTGTCCGCGAGACATCCCCACTGATCGTACGAACCACGTACGGTGCGAAAAAAGTCGAACGTACTTACAACTACAAAGATCCCCCTTGTAGCCTTAACAGACTGTAGGGGCAAGTGCTGTTAGCGAACAGCACCTGTGAAGGCTGGAACGGCACGCGAGGGGGTGGTTGGCTAGCATCACGCCCGACCGCCTTTGTCTCCCCAGTGGCGATGTTTTTTTTTATACACCGCACGATTTGAGGCTTGGTCGACCTAGGGGAGGCCCAGGACCGGTTGAGATCATCGCCACCGATGTTAGCCGTGAGCGGGAATTGAACTCGGGTCACCAGTTTCGTAGCATAGCGCGCTACCGGCTACACTACCGCTCCAACATACACAACGTACACACAACGTTCACACAACGTTCACACAACGTACACACAACGTTCACACAACGTTCACACAACGTACACACAACGTTCACACAACGTTCACACAACGTACACACAACGTTCACACAACGTACACACAACGTTCACACAACGTACACACAACGTACACACACACAAGCATGGTGTGCTTCTAGTAACGCTTATGCGATTCTAATTCCGCACCTCTGATTAGCGCGGTTGGCTACGTACGGTGCGAAAGAAGTTCAAAGTACGTACGACGATCGTGAGTCCGGCGATGTCTGTCGGCGGTGAGTGTACGAAATCAAAATTACGAAGCGTCACATTATAACCACTGATTCAGTGGTAATCAACACACCACACATCACCATCATTATCACTCCACTACACATCATCATCATTATCACCATCATCATCACTATCATCATCATCACCATCATCATCACTATCATCATCACCATCATCAGCATCACTCAACCACACATCACCATCATCATCACCACCACCATCATCATCATCACTATCATCATCACTCCACCACACATCACCATCACACATCATCACCATCATCACCACTCCACCCCACATCATCATCATCACCATCACTCCACCACACATCATCATCATCACCATCACCATCATCACCATCATCACCACCATCACCATCATCATCACCATCATCATCACTCCACCACACATCATCATCACCACCACCACCACCACACATCACCATCACCACCACCACCACTATCATTAGCAGCAGCTCGCAAGCGGCAGCATCTGTCGGCGAACGCGGCTCCGGCTGCAAGTGCAGTCGGCGCTTGCGTCTCGGTGTTGCGTTGCGGCTTGAAGCGGCAGGCGGGGGAGGGAGGGAGACACAGAACCCCAAATCGACGTTTCAATTTTTATGTTCAGACGCTGAAACCCTAATCCTCGTCCTGCACGCCCATCGACCGCGTATTTAGATCAGCTTGAGATGGATGTCTTATAAAAAGAGAGATGAAGAGGGGAGGAGGGTGTGGAGGAGGAGGAGGTGGGTGGATGGGGAGCGGTGGTGCAGCGGTTGGCGCGCTGCGAATCCGGTGACCCTAGCTCGATTCCCGCTCACGGCCACCAACACCCGGTGACGATTATCCGAACCGTTCCTGGGCCTCCCCTAGGTCGACTCAGCCTCAAACGAGTACCCGTTGCGGTGTGTAAAAACTTCGCCACTGGGGAGACAAAGGCGGCCTGGCGTGGTGCTGGCCACCCCCACCCCCTCGTGTGCCACGGTGCGGCCTTCACAGGTGCTACTCGCTAGCTGCACGGTGTGCTCAGCCTATGGGGGGGGGGGTATCTTTGTCTTCATGTGGATGGGAGGGGGGTGAGTGATGGTAATTAAATGGAAGACGGCGGTGTGGGGGGCTGCCGACCTCTGTCCACACGCGACGCGAGCCACGTGGCCATCGCTCCTGGGGCTGGGCGGGGGGGGGCCCAGTGGGTGGGGGGGGCCCGGTGGGTGGGTGGGGGGCAAAGAAAACAAGAAAAGTGACCGCTGTTATGGTTGCGTCTTGTCAGCTTTGCCAATAAGTCGTTGGGTTATTCTCTCGCCTGACAGGCCCCGGCTCTCTCTCTGTGTGTGCGAGATTGTGCGGGGCGAGGGGAGGGGAGGGCAGTGAGGGAGGGAGGGGAGGGAGGGGAGGGAGTGAGGGAGGGAGGGGAGGGGAGCGAGTGAGGTAGGGGAGGGAGAGGAGGGAGGGGAGGGAGGGAGTGAGGGAGGGGAGGGAGTGAGGTAGGGGAGGGGAGGAAGTGAGGGAGGGAGGGGAGGGAGGGGAGGGAGTGAGGGAGGGAGGGGAGGGGAGCGAGTGAGGTAGGGGAGGAGAGGAGGGAGGGGAGGGGAGGGAGGGAGGGAGTGAGGGAGGGGAGGGAGTGAGGGAGGGGAGGGGAAGGAGGTCAGGCAGGTGTCTTCGCCGCTATGGTGATGGTAGCACAGCAAGTAGGTTCGCTGTTTACTTTATCTGACGTGTGCGATGATGGATTTCCCTTTGGGCCGGTGGAGTTGTCGTTGTTGTTGGTTAATGGAGCGATTCGGTTTCCTACCACGACGAGACGTGGAATGTATTAAATCGACAAGCAACTGGACAGACGCCCACTCTCTTACCTCCACTAAAGAGGCAAAGGTCCCCCGTATAGTCTTTAACAGGCTGCTGGGGCAAGTGCTGAAAGCGAGCACCCATCAAGGCCGGCACGGCACACGAGGGGGTGGGTGGCCAACACCACGCCCGGCCGCCTTTGTCTCCCTAGTGGCGATGTTTACACATCGCACCAGGTACTCATTTGAGGCTGAGTCGACCTAGAGGAGGCCCAGGACCGGTTTAGATAATCGTCACTGGCAGTGGCGGCTCCTGAAAAATCTCTCAGGGGGGGGGCAAATGTCTGGATGATTGATAAGGATAAGGTCCACCGATGCAATGGATAAATTAACAGCTTAAGCATGTAAAGGCAACTTCACTTCTTTAATATTAATGAAAAATAAAGTGACTCTTACAATACATCTTGTTTGTTTCTATACTCACTATTATTACAATCCACTCAGTTTCTTTTATTAAAGATTCCACTAGGTGGCGACAAATAATATTGTTGACTGAAACGTGCTTACGTATGATGACGTAAGCACGTTAGGGCGAGCCCTCCCGGAAGCCATAGAGAATGCATTGCAGCGCCCGCCGTTCGAAAAAAACCATCTTTGAATGTAAGTCTATGGGAACACTCTGGGCGATTCTCAGCCAGAGTGAAATCGCCCAAAAAGAAGCGGTACTCCACAGAACGTGACATGACGCTGATTGGACTATATCCAGAGGCACAGTAATGGCTAGCGTAACTCTGTGGTTGAGATTGGTGGTGCGTCGCCCAATCGCCCTAATGAAGAAACCGCCCCTGGTCACTGGGGTTGGCCGTGGGCGGGGATCGAACCCGGGTCGCCAGGTTCGTAGCGCAGCGCGCTAACCACTGCACTACCGCTCCCCACATACACACACGGACACACACGCACACAGACACACACGAGCACACAGACACACACACACAGACACACATACGGACACGCAGACACACACACACACGGACACACTGACCCACTGACACACGAGCACACAGACACACGGACACACACACACAGACACACGGACACACAGACGCACACACACAGACACACACACATACGGACACACAGACACACACACACGGACACACTGACCCACTGACACACGAGCACACAGACACACGAGCACACAAACCACACGAGCACAGACACACGGACACAGACACACAGACACACAACACACGGACACACACACACACAAGCACACAGACAAACACACACAGACACACGGACACACACACACACGAGCACACAGACACACACACACACGAGCACACAGACACACGGACACACGATCACACAGACACACGAGCACACAGACACACACGGACACACGATCACACAGACACACGAGCACACAGACACACACACACACACGAGCACACACACACACGAGCACACAGACACACAGACACACGGACACACACGCACAGACACACGAGCACACAGACGCACACACTTCGAGACGCACACGACGACTCGCAGACCCGTGCACGACAAAGCCCCCCTCACCCCCCTCACCCCTCACCCCCCCTCACCCCCTCACCCCCCCTCACCTCTCACCCCCCTCACCCCCTCACCCCCCCTCACCCCCCTCACCCCCCCTCACCCCCCCCAACACGGCAGTGGCGGCGGCGAGACGCAGGGAAGGAGGCGCGCCACTCAGACGCCGCGTGCCACTCATCGGCAAGCGACGTTCGGCGGCGCAAATGGACTCACAAATAAAACCGCGATATTCAGCAGACGCGGAACAACAACGACTACACACTGGACGGTGTGAAATGTTTCACGCGATAATAATAAAAAGCGACTCAAGCGCTGACAGCTGTCGAAGGGGGGGGGGGCTTCTTTTTGCACCCCCCCCCCCCCCATTCTTAGCCCTTGCAATTCAACAATGTCCCGTCCCCCCCGCCACGTCAACATGGAAACGTCGCCAGCTTCCAGAAGCAGCGTGGCAGCGTGACACGCGCGATCGTCAACCACGCCGACACCACCCCCCCACCACCACCCCCACCCACCACCACCACCCCCCACCACCACCACAACCACCCCCACCACCACCACCCCACCACCACCACCACCACCCCCCCACCACCACCACCACCATCACCACCCCCCCACCACCACCACAACCACCCCCCCCCCACCACCACCACCACCGCCACCCCCACCCACCACCCCCCACCACAACCACCCCCACCCACCACCACCACCCCCCCACCACCACAACCACCCCCACCCACCACCACCACCACCCCCACCGCCCCCACCACCACCACCACCACCGCCACCCCCACCCACCACCCCCCACCACAACCACCCCCACCCACCACCACCACCCCCCCACCACCACAACCACCCCCACCCACCACCACCACCCCCCACCACCACCACCACCACCCCCACCGCCCCCACCACCACCACCCCCACCACCACCGCCACCCCCCCCCACCACCCACCACCACCACCCCCACCACCACCACCCACCACCACCACTACCACCACCACCACCCACCACAATCACCCACCACCACCACCCCCCACCACCACCACAACCACCCACCACCACCACCCACCACAACCACCCACCACCACCACCCACCACTACCACCCACCACCACCACCACCACCCCCCCCACCACTACCACCACCACCCCCTCCCTCCACCACCACCACCCCCCACTGCTGCTGCTGCTTTCCGTGAAAATGGCGAGCCAGAGGGGGGGTGGCCGCCTCCCTCCCCTCAGGCCCCAGCCCCCCTATTAGGGGGCTCGTAATGTCCGTGTCAGTGGGACTAAGCAGTGGTAGTGTATAGTGTAGTGTATAGTGTAGTGTATAGTAGTGTAGTGTATAGTAGTGTAGTGTATAGTAGTGTAGTGTATAGTAGTGTAGTGTATAGTATAGTGTAGTGTATAGTGTAGTGTATAGTAGTGTAGTGTATAGTAGTGTCGTGTATAGTAGTGTATAGTGTAGTGTATAGTGTAGTGTATAGTAGTGTATAGTAGTGTAGAGTAGTGTAGTGTATAGTAGTGTATAGTGTAGTGTATAGTGTAGTGTATAGTAGTGTATAGTAGTGTCGTGTACAGTAGTGTAGTGTATAGTGTAGTGTATAGTAGTGTAGAGTAGTGTAGTGTATAGTAGTGTATAGTGTAGTGTATCGTGTCTGCCCCCTTGTGACTCTTTGGCTGCCCCCTCTTCTGGCACGCAGGAGGGCGTGAGTTCGATCCCGACCCTGACGCCTGCTGTATATTTGGAGTTGGTGTGAGTCTCACTCTCTGACTCATCATCACGTGTCTCTCTTTCGTTTCTTCCCGTGGTGGCGTGGATTTCTCTTTGGGTCCTCCGTTTTTTTCATCCACATTAAGAATCAGCATTATGCGTTTAGAGTTATTTGGCGGCTATTAATGTGCACGTGACGATGACGAGCCACTTGGTCGAGCTATCATTTGTGATAGCCTGGGGCCTTCTGAACGAAGAGCTCCGTGTAACTCAGTGGGCTTCACGTGGTTAAATAATAAGTATAACCCGTAAAAACAAAGTTTTTCACTATAAATCCTTTATATGCGTGGCATCGGGGCGGCTTGAGTCATCTCGTCCTCTGGCTTGAGATGGCTGCCACCTATGGGTCAGATGATTGTCTGCCAGTATTAAGCAATTGGTAATTAAATATTTAATTTGTTTTCCCTAAACAGTGTAAAATTTAGGGAAAAAAATTTCACGAACATTAATTGTCTCGCACAACGAGTCTGTGTGCAAAATGTCAGCTCGATTGGATCACGGGAAGTGGGTTAAAACACGACCGAAAGATTTGCACGGTCGTAAGCGCGCAAGCACGCAAGCAAGCAAGCGAACTTAATATAAAGGATTTAAAAAGCTGAATGTGTGTTTGTGTTTTTAGATGCCTGGGATTGAAGCGAGGCAACCCAACGTGCTCTGCCCGTCCCACGTGGGTGCCGCGTCACGGCCGCGTCACTGACCCCCCCCCCCCCCCCTCTGGCCCCGCTGGCAGTCTGGGTGAGAATCCAGGTGTCGGAAGCACCACGTGATAACAAGCCCCAAACACCACGCTTGTTGTCAGGGTCATTTTGACCATACGTCACCACTCTGATTAGTACGGCTTCGTGCACAGTGCAGTACCCCAGCACAACGATGGATGTCGTTAGGGGCCGTTCAGAAATGACGTCACGCGATTTTGGACGATTTTTGACCCCCTCCCCTAGTCACACGGCGTCACATAAAGTCAGACCCCCCCCCCTCAAATATGACGTCACAAAGATCTGCCCTCCCCCCAAACCATATTTCCATTTTGAAAATAAAACATGCTTCAAATCGCTTTAAACTATTGTCATTGTGGTGCTTATTTAATGTGGCGCTGCACTCTGATGTTGTAGGAGTTAAACATTTATAAAAAAGTCTATTTAATTAAGTAGAACGTGTTGTCTATATTTATATAAAGTTGCGCATTTTGATGTGACGTCACATTTCTAAAGCCCCCTCGTTACACATCGTCACAAATGTCTGACCCCCCCCCCCTAGGTGCGTGACGTCATTTATGGACGGCCCCTTACACTGCCCCCTGCTACCCGCCCCGTATCCCTGCAGCAGCCTATGACAACCGGTTGTGCATCGTGGCCATGTATGTTGAATTTCTCTCGCACCGTACGTAGCCATCAGAGGCACCGGTGGAAGGACAACAAACGAAACACAAAGAGCAGTTCTGACGATGTGAGTTTCTGGTCTAGACGACGATGATGATTTAAAAGTGCATCATAGCTCCAGTGGCGTCCTAATATCGGAAGGAAGAGCGTTCCAGACGGCCACAGAAGTGCATTTGAAAGCGGTGACCGTCTTTATTCGATGGTTAGCCAAAAGCCGCTGCACACTGGTTCATTAGTCAGTGTGTCGGTATACGTTTATTATACCTAATGCATTAAACTGAACTGAAATACGTACTATTGGCACAAGCACACGGGTTAAAGAGGCAGTCAGTCTGTGCATCGCAAGTCCGCTGATGTGCCAGCCGGCTCTCACCGCTGAAGGCGGGCAGATCGAACATACACAGATCGTACATACACAGATCGTACACACACAGATCGTACACACAGATCGTACACTCACAGATCGTACACTCACAGATCGTACACTCACAGATCCTACATACACAGATCGTACACTCACAGATCCTACATACACAGATCGTACACTCACAGATCGTACATACACGTATCCTACACACACATATCGTACACTCACAGATCGTACACTCACAGATCGAACATTCACAGAAAGTAAATGTCCGAGTGGTAAAGGCAGACGAGACGAGGGAGAAAGACAAAACGAAAACCTCAGAAATGCAACCGGGGTGAGACTTTATTTTAGAGCTCTTCTTGGCTATAAAATGCCGCCGAAAGTTTTCCTCTTTGTGTCCGCCTAGGAGACGACAAAATTGGGAGAGATTAACAACACCAACAATAACAACACCAACAATAACAACCACAACAATAACAACAACAAACACGAGACGCCAGCCACGTCTCTCTTTGTTGTAGCGTCGCTCCGTGAAAAATGGACCGGTTATCGGCAGGAAAAAAAAGCAAATAGAAAAGGCCGCTCGCTGTCTTGCCAGAGAGGAGAGGGGAGAGAGGGGACAGAGGAGAGGGGAGAGACAGGGGAGAGAGAGAGCGGAGATACGAGAGAGAAAAAGTGTCCCCTACGTCAGAACATTCATCACTTCAATGCGCCAATCGGCCACCACAACAACAACGACGCCTCGACCGCTTCGCAGCCAACGACAATTTCACCCCCCCACCACCCCCAGCAAAAAAAGAATGACCAAAAATAAAAAATATATTATATACTATAGACTATATATATTGTAGACTATATATAGAGAGAGAGAGGCGCACGACAAAGGAACGGCCTCTCTCTCTCCCGTGGTCAGAGTACAAATGCGCCTCCTCGCAAACAAAGAAATCGTGGCTTTGGAGCTCTGTCTGGGGGGCTGGGGGGGGGGGTGAACGTCTTGCGAAGGGATGTGAACGCGGAGTGAATCCGTGCTGTTGTTGTTGTCGTTGTCTGCGTTGACAAAACCTCGCCGATTCTGGTTCGCGTCGGGTGGTGGCGGGCCCCACGACACGCTTGCGATTTGTTTTCGCGATCTCACCCCAGCGGCAATGGGTGACCCGGGGCCTGTTGCCGTGGCCCCCTCCCCCCCCCAAAGTCACTCCCCCCCCCCCCCGACATTCGGTCTGCCCAGTGCCGGATGAAGTGGGCGCGAGGCCTGTAGCATGATGTAAAGGGGCCCTAAATAAAATAAAAACACGTAAATATTAAACAAATATTTCACTTGCATAGTAAAGTTCTTGTATTATTTAATTTGCTATACAGCCAGATGATACGACAAATCGCCAACGTTAAACACCCAGTCGTTCAAAAAAGTTGAAGGCGGTATAGTACTATAGTAATAGAGCAAGTGCAGAATCACTGAATTGGAATTGAGAGCTTGAAAGCATTTAGCGCGGGGCCCTTGAAAGTGCGGGGCCCGTAGCTACTACTTATGTAGCTACTACTTATGTAGCTACATGTGTAGCTACTACTTATGTAGCTACATGTGTAGCTACACGTGTGTAGCTTCATATGTAGCTACACATGTGTAGCTACATGTGTAGCTACATATGCTGCTACGATAATCCAGCACTGGGTCTGCTGAGTCTCTCGGTTTATTTAAATCCCACCTTAAGACATTTTCTTTCCTGAAAGGATTTGTCTCCTTGTGAATCTTGCAATGTGTCCTGGGAGTGTGTTAGGGGAGGGGGGGGCGAGGGGGAGGGGGGGTATTCGTATCCGTGGTTAAATCATGCGCCTACGTGCGTAAATTATGTTTTAGAATTGCGTGTAGTTATTAACTTACTCGCTTTTAACTCTGTGCAGCGCCTTGCGACCACTTTGTGAAAAGTGCTTAATAAGTGTCAATTAGTTATGTTATTATCACCAAATCCCCATCACCGAAAAGGTAATCAACTAAAATGTTTATATTTTTTACCAAGTAAGGCCCACAGAAGCAACCTCGCTATCACAGATGCCAGCCCGATGAATTGGCTTATCACGTGTAAAGTTAGAGCAGCTAAATACTCTAATCGCGTGGTGATGTTGATGCGAAATGTGGAGGGAAAGCCCAGATGACCCGGACAAAAATCCACGCAACCACGGGGAGAGAGAGAGAGAGACACGCAAATCGACAGCAGCAGGCGTCAGGGTCAGGGTCAAACCCACGACTTCCTGCATATCAGGCGAGGTAGTTAACATCTCATCACGGGGAGAGAGAGAGAGAGACACGCAAACTCCAAATCGACAGCAGCAGGCGTCAGGGTCAGGATCAAACCCACGACCTCCTGCATACCAGGCGAAGTAGTTAACATCTCCTAGCGCCCAACCAATAGGAACCCCACCACAGTCGATGTACGGCAAACCTACTTGCTGTGCTGCCCCCTCCCCTCCCCTCGACCCGCACCCCCTGCCCCTCGCTGTGCTTGGCTCGTCTCGTCCGCGGGGTTTCTTCCCCGGACTCGTGGCGCTGCCCACACGCAGCAGCAGCAGCAGCGGTAGCAGCAGCAGCAGCAGCGGCAGCAGCAGCAGTAGCAGCAGCAGCGGTAGCAGCAGCAGCGGTAGCAGCAGCTGCCGCTGTCTCTGCGCGGGTTCAAGGACGAAGCTAACGGCGCAGAAGCGGCTATCCATAACCGCACACACACACACACCGCAACAAACACACACACACCGCAACAACAGCGAACACACACACACCACAACACACACACACACCGCAACAACAGCGAACACACACACACCACAACAAACACACACACACGCCGCAACAAACACACACCGCAACACACACACACACACACCACAACAACAGCGAACACACACACCGCAACAACAGCGAACACACACACACACCGCAACATACACACACACACACACACCGCAACAACAGCGAGCATACACACACCACAACAAACACACACACCGCAACACACACACACACACCGCAACACACACACCGCAACATACACACACACGCCGCAACAACAGCGAACACACATACACACCGCAACACACACACACACCACAACAAACACACACACACCGCAAAAACAGCGAACACACACACACCGCAACACACACACACCGCAACACACACACCGCAGCACACACACACACCGCAACAAACACACACACCCTGCAACAACAGCGAACACACACACACTACAACAAACACACCGCAACAAAGACACACACACACACCACAACAAACACACACACACACCACAACAAACACACACACCGCAACAACAGCGAACACGCCACAACACACACACACCGCAACACACACCACAACAAACACACACACACCGCAACACACAAACACACCGCAACACACACACACGCACAGGCGTCCCTCTTAACAGCGCGAGCCTAACCTACATTTTCTAAGGTGAATAATTCCCCATTCCACCCGTTGCTAAGATGGACAATCGCTACTTGGCCATTGCTGTGTTTAGCTATTGAATTATTTACTCGTGTCTATGGGTGTGTGTGAGATCAATGACTATTATTGGAACCGGTCGTGGGTCTCCCCTAGGTCGACTCAGCCTAAAATCAGTACCTGGTACGGTGTATAGTAAACATCGCCACTGGGGAGACAAAGGTGGTCGGGCGTGGTGCTGGCCACCCACCCCCTCGTGTGCCGTTACGGCCTTTATAGGTGCTACTCGCTAACAGCACTTGCCCCAACAGTCTGTTATAAGCTATACGGGGGATCTTTGTCTTGTGAGATAGTTCTAGTTATTTTAATGGAGATTTCAGAAAAAAACTAAAATATACTTTGTAAAATGACGTTTCCGCTTATTTCACTTTGAGAAGAAAAAAAAACGAATTGCCAATTGTAAGGTGCTTGAGAGATTGACTCGCGTTTTGGCAGTACACACGTTCAAATCCCGGTCAAGAACCATCTTAGGTCATTGTCAATGTTGTTGTTGTTGTCATATCTTCTATAGCCATCATCATAATCACCACCAGCGTCACCCGTTTTTCTCACCGTAATTAAGATCAACGTCGTCATCTTCACCATCATCATCATGGCCTCAGTCGTTGTCAGAAGGAGGAATCCGATGAGCTATGCAGCTCTTTTTCACAGGTGATCCACGACTATCGTGACCACCAACAACATCAACAGCAGGGTCGTCGTCAACATCATCGCTCTGATGTAAATCAGATGAGTACCGCGTTGTGGAACGTTGTTCAATAGATAGACTGGTTCCTACCACGCACGTGCGGGGTTCCCATCATGACCCAGCATCGCTGACGACCGACCATTAGCACGGCCCCATCTCCACTGGTAAGCCTCGTGGGTGACGTGATCTTGCGATCCAGTGACTAAAATAACTAAACCCTTCATGAGAATAGGTTTTCCCCTTTTTTCTGGCAACAAAACAGGTGTTAAGATATTAAAGACACCAAACTGAAACCTTTCACAAGGAATCATGTCTGCATTAACCACAATACTTGTGGTCAGAATGCAAACAAAAAACGTACTCTGATAATATATGCATTGTCTTTGGAACTGATTGGTCCACACCAGAGACAGCTTTCTAATGTTCACGGTGCTGTGGAGGCAAGCGTTGGTGGATCATTCGGAACCCACTGGGCTGTGAGTTGACTGGGGTATGTGTGGGAGTTGGTGGTGGGGGGTGGACACATCGTGGTCCTTTCGAACCCACGATGCGAAAAAGGGCATTGGTCAAAACATCACCAGGGCAGGAGCCTTTCTGAAGGCTTCATAAGCTTCAGCAAAACGTCGTCTTGGCGATGCCCGCGTACGGACGGATGCGGTACAAGAGCACAAATGGGCAACAGCAGCAACAGTAAAAGCAAACAACAAACGCGTTCGTCCAAGAACACTCTGAACTGAACACAATAGGAAAACTCACATTTATAATCGCCGACGATTCGGGCAACGACCCTTTATCAAAGCAAAACAAATGAATGTACTTGCACTGTCTACGCGATTGATTTATGTCGCCATGAATAAGGCACGTTTCCTGAAACGTCGGCGACAGCCAGAGAGTTGTGGGTAAATCCTCCTCCTCCTCGTTCGTTCTTAAATGAGTGACGTAAATGTTGTTATTTGTGAATTGCCAAACAACGCAGCAGCAGCCTCTCTATCCAATTCGATTCGGGGGGTACTCTCCAACCATTGGTCTCTAAGATGTGCCAAACAAACAACTCAGATAAAACATATATACATCCCTGCTTCTTTTCTGCTGCTGACAGCGCGGGGGGGTGGGTGGGGGTGGGTGGGTGATGGGGGGGAGGGGGTGGGAGTGGGGGGGGTAGTGGGGGGGTGATTTTTTTATGGCCTTGCTGCTTTACACAGTGTCATCGTTAACATTCCCTTGTCTCGCTCGACACAAATTGATTCCCTATCTTGACGCGTCAATTATTTTGAAAGTGGAATACATGGCCCCTGCCTCGCGGAGATCCGTCTCCTTCGTCGCCTTTGTGTGGCGGCGGGGAGAGTGGTGGTTGTTATTTTTTTTTGTGTGTAAGGCACGTTCTCGTGTCATTGAATCTTCTCTCGTGGCGGCGGCGGTGGTGGTGATGATGGGTGGCTGGTGGTGGTGATGGGTCGGTGGTGGTGGTGCTCATGTGTGGGTGGTGGTGGTGGTTGAGTGGGTGGTGGTGGTCATGGGTGAGTGGTGGGTGGTGGTGGGTGGTGGTGGTGGTGGGTGGCTGGTGGTGGGCGGTGGTGGTGCTCATGTGTGAGTGGTGGATGGTGGTGGTTGGGTGAGTGGTGGTGGTGGTCATGGGTGAGTGGTGGGTGGTGGTGGTGGTGATGGGTCGGTGGTGGTGGTGGGTGGGTGGATGGTGGTGGTGGGTGGGTGGGTGGTGGTGGTGGGTGGATGGTGGTGGTGGTGGTGTTGGTGGGTGGATGGTGAGAGAGCGGTGAGTGGAGGGGTTAGACGCGTTGCTCTCCAAACCCACCGACCCGAGTTCGATTCCCGCTCTCGGTCATCAACACCTGTGATGATTATCTGAATCGTTCCAAGGTCGACTCAGCCTCAAATGAGTACCTGGTGCGGTGTGTAAACATCGCCACTGGGGAGACAAAGGCGGCCGGGCCTGGTGCTGGCCACTCACCCTTTCGTGTGCCGTGCCGGCCTTCATAGGTGCTACTCGCTAACAGCACTTGCCCCAACAGTTTGTTCAGGTTATATGGGGGATCTTTACCTTTGTAGCGGTGAGCACGTTGAGCGAAGGTGCTGCGACTCGCTAACGCAGCACTTGCCCCCAGCAGTCTGTTACAGCCTATACCGGGGGGGGGGGGATCTTTGTCCTTGTCAAAAATAATAAATAAATAAATAAATTGTCCGACGCTTACCCCAGATCTTGATGGTGAAAAGGGCATCTCCACCCCGTCCATCGCCTCCTTCCTTCTGCCAGGTTCGGAGCCCAGCTGCTGCTACATTCGAGGCTGTCAGATCTCGGCGGTTGTTGATGTGTCTAATTGCAGCAGTGTTGTATTGTTATTACGAACCCTAAACTACGAGAATATTTGTTTTTATTTTACCAAACGATAGCTCTAATAAGAGTGGCTCGGTCTCCACGTGGAAATGTCGAGCCGCAGCCAATTACTAGACACGCAGGCGACGAAGAGCGGAGGGGGAAAACCGGAGGACCCGGGGAAAAACCCACACAACCACAGGGAGAGAGACACGCAGACTCCCAACACGCAGGCGTTAGTCAGGGTCCGTATCGAACCTACGACCTCCTGTATACCAGGTGAGGTAGTTAACATCTCCTAGCTACAGTGGTACCCATAAGGAAGGCGTCCGAGTCCGGAATCGAACACAAGTGCTTCTTACCGTGCGGCACGAGCGTTACCACTGCGCCACGCTCGTAATCTCATCATCATCACCATCACCACCATGGTGAGTGTTTGACAAAAACGCTTGACCGCTTTAGACGACCAGACGAGCCAGAATGACCAAGTGAAACCCAACAGACTTGAATCCCGCACTTTGTTCCACCGGTCGTCGTTGACTCGACAAAGCTCACGAAGTTGCCGGCTCAGTCGACGCTCTGCCCCTGAGTCTGGGCGCTGACGCTCCGGCAAGAGTTCGCCCCGAGAGATTTCGTCGTCATCGCCACCTACTGCATCGGCCGATGACCGAGGCGTTTGTGTGACCGTGCCCTCGCCACGCTGTGGTCAACGTGGGTGTGTATAGAGAGGGGGAGAGGGATGGGGCGAGGAGCGGCTCAGATATTGATATCGACCGTGGTGTCGAATCGAACGCAGGGCGCCCGGTTCATAGCGCTAACCACTGCGCCACCGTTCCCACTGCCGGTTTTTTTACTTTCAATATTATAGTTCGTATTGTTTACTTACACCAAGCCATCATTTCTCCACGGTGGGAAAAATCACTGCCACTCTGATGGGAAGTCAAATATGGCCTCTGCCATGGAGGGACTGGCCCTGCTACGGGAACGTGGAATTTCCACTGCTCGGCTTGAGGCCGCCAACAGAAACGATCACCGCCGCCCATCGAGGCGGTGATCATCTTCCATTTGACGGCTCAGAGTCAGTGGTGGAAATTCCACGTTCCCGTGGCGGCGGCGGCGAGTCTCTCCAGAGGGACGAACCACAGCCGACTTCACCGCAAAGTGATACTCCGTTTTATCGACCTCGGAGCGATGATGGGCTGGGTGGAGCACCCCCCCCCCTCAAACTGGATTTGAACTCGCACCATTTCCTTCAGGACCTGACGGTGGTCATTTGTTTTGTGTAAGTGTTTATCTACTAAAGTGACAAATTAAAATAAAAAAACCTAGATATAATTCTTTGACATTCACAAAATAAGCACTCGTGTAAATGAAAAAAAAAATTGAGTTGGCGATTTGACAAAGCGATTTTAAATTACAGTCATTCCACGGGACATCTCAGTCAACACACGCACACACGCACAGACAGACACAGACACGTGGGAGAGCATGCGCGCGCACAAAAAAATCACATTTTACAACAAGATTGGAACGTCACACCCACCAATGTTTGCTCACAAATGAGGCGAGACATCAGATCAATAGTATTGCCGGCGAACGGATTGATTGTGCATACAACAAAAAATCTGGCCTCCCATTTGATTTTTTTTAAATTCGCTGCGAGAGCATAAATTCGATGTCACTTGGATTTTTAGTTTTTTTTTTTCTGCCACAATTGCCGTTAATCGCGGGACCGCTGGGCCCGAGATTGGGGTGGCCCAGCAACAGCGACTGAAATGTTGAGAAAATCCGATAAAAATGTTGATGGGGTCTGTGACCCACCTTGCCGTTTAAGGGCGAACTGGGAGGGGGAGGGGTGGTGGCGGGGGAGAGGGGATCGAGGGGGGAGGGAGGGAGCGTTTTTGTGTCTTGTGACGCGCCTGGCAGGGCATCGATGAATGTAAGTGTGGCTCTTTGCAGCGGACCTCTGCCATCAGGAGGCAGAAATTGTTTGTTTTCGAAAAATGGTTCAGAAATTGCGAAGTTTTTCAAGTAATTTTTTGTTTGAGGAGGGGGAGGGGGTATAATGCGTATGGGTTACGGTTTCTTCCAACGAGGGTGGGAGGGGGCCGAGGGGGGGGGGGATGGTGGGGGGGGGGGCGAAACAATTAACTTCACCAGCGAATGCGTGGTGCAGATCATTTTTGAGATTTCATTACGAGGAACGAGAGAGAGAGAAACAATGTTGAAATGTAACAAATAACCTCACATCACTCGTGACCACTGCGACAACACAATCGTGAGAGTTGCCTTTGTGTGGCTGTGCCGGGTGGTGGGAGGGTTTCACGACACACAATGCAGCTTGCCGGATCATTTGCCTGGTGGCATAACCCGAGGCACCAATGACACAATCTATCGTCAATAATAAACACATTCCTGCGGAGGGAGCTGGTAGGAACGTTGGGTTGCTCGGTCAATGGCCTGCAGGGTCAACGGCGGCGTGGTGTATTCCGCAAATATGGCCGACTGTGAGGGCGGGCACAAGCCGGCGTGAGTAGGTTAAACGTTGAGTTTTATAAGGGCACCACGGGGTGACCAGCCCCTCCCCACCCAGCCCCTCTCCACCCAGCCCCATCCCTTCCATTTTTAGATGCACGACGGACGGACACAATAATCCCCTGTGGGCTGGTGGAACCAGGTGGTTCCTACCAGTATAATCGTCTCGCGTTTGACGATCGTAGCTACAGCTTTAACGTATTTCTGTACATATGTATGTGAACTTCTATCGCACCGTACGTAGCCAACAGTGTTACTGGGAGGTGTGTGCATGTGTGCAGTGGATAGCGCTACGCTGCGCTACGAACCCGGCGACTCGAGCTCGATTCTCGCTCACGGCCAACACCACTGACGATTATCTGAACCGGTCCTGGGCCTCCCCTAGGTCGACACAGCCTCAAATGAGTACCCGGTGCGGTGTGTAAACATTGCCACTGGGGAGACAAAGGCGGTCGGGCGTGGTGCTGGCCACCCACCCCCTCGTGTGCCGTGCCGGCCTTCACAGGTGCTCGCTAACAGCACTTGCCCCAGCAGTCTGCGAAGGCTACACGGGGGAGCTTTGTGTAACGTAAACCTCGAATAATTATCCTTCCACAAATGTGTACCGTGGCGTAACGATGATGAGTTAACCCGCTGGACTTTGAATGCAGAGGTCACGCTCGGGTCTCCCCGGGCCGGGAGCAGAGCTGGACCGATGTTTTATTAATAACCCTCCCCTCCCTCCCCCCCTCCCCTCCCTCCCTCCCTCCCTCCCTCCCCCCCTCCCCTCCCTCCCTCCCCCCCTTCCCTCTCTCCCCTCCCTCCCCTCCCCTCCCTCCCTCCCCTCCCTCCCTCCCATCCCCTCCCTCCCTCGCAGCCTTCATTCACGCAGCAGGATAATGGTAACGCCACAGAGAGTCGATCGAGCGATATCACGGCGGGGTAGAGACCCCAGCCCACGTTGGCTATGAGATGTTGGCTATCCTCGCCTTGGATGCACGAGGATTGTGGGTTCGATCCCGACCCTGACGCCTGCTGCTGCTGCTGCTGTGTATGTGGAGTTTGAGTGTCTCCCTCCCTCTCTCTCTCTCCGTGGTCGCGTGGATTTTTCTCCGGGTCCTCCGGGTTTTCCCTCCACATTTAGAATCGACGTCATCAAGCGTTTGGAGTATTTGGCAGCGATACATTTCCCCACGATGATGATGACCACGATGATGAGTCACTTCGTGTAGCGATCATTTGTGATCGCCAGGGTCGCTTCTGAACAAGAGCCTGACAAGTTCGATGTAAAGCTTCTTTCTTGACTGCAGGGATTCATCTTCTTGGTTCTTTCGGTAAAGTCACGTAGAAGGGAAATAATAAAATAATAAAACATAAAACATAAAATTTCGATTTAAAGCTTTCGTGACTGCAGGGATTCATCTTCTTGGTTCTTTCGGTAAAGTCACGTAGAAGGGAAATAATAAAATAATGAAAATAAAACATAATAAAATAATTCTCACGACGTTTCGGCCACAACGCAAGCAGCCGTCCTCAGGTCGGGGAGACAGACGCTGTCTCCCCGACAGACCTGGTCTTCACCTGAGGACGGCTGCTTGCGTTGTGGCCGAAACGTCGTGAGAATTATTTTATTATGTTTTATTTTCATTATTTTATTATTTCCCTTCTACGTGACTTTACCGAAAGAACCAAGAAGATGAGCCTGACAAGTCAAGCACCGTGGGGCCTCACGTCGTAGAACCACGACGAGTTTCCTGGTCGTCTTACAACAACGGGCGTGGAAGAGTAGGCCAAGCGCCCTTCCAATTCCCTCCGTGGGCTTCTGCGGAAGGCTGCGAGAGTTCAAATCAGCGTGAGACGTTGAGTCAGCCCCGGTGGATTGGTGAGGATGGTGATGGTGATGTGCGGTGGATTGGTGAGGATGGTGAAGGTGATGTGTGGTGCATTGGTGAGGATGATGATGGTGATGTGTGGTGCATTGGTGAGGATGGTGATGGTGATGTGTGGTGGATTGGTGAGGATGATGATGGTGATGTGTGGTGCATTGGTTATGATGATGATGGTGATGTGCGGTGGATTGGTGAGGATGGTGATGGTGATGTGTGGTGCATTGGTGAGGATGGTGATGGTGATGTGTGGTGCATTGGTGAGGATGATGATGGTGATGTGTGGTGGATTGGTGAGGATGATGATGGTGATGTGTGGTGGATTGGTGAGGATGATGATGGTGATGTGTGGTGCATTGGTGAGGATGGTGATGGTGATGTGTGGGGGATTGGTGAGGATGGTGATGGTGATGTGTGGGGGATTGGTGAGGATGGTGATGGCGATGTGTGGGGGATTGGTGAGGATGGTGATGGTGATGTGTGGGGGATTGGTGAGGATGGTGATGGCGATGTGTGGTGGATTGGTGAGGATGGTGATGGCGATGTGTGGTGGATTGGTGAGGATGGTGATGGCGATGTGCGGTGGATTGGTGAGGATGGTGATGGTGATGTGTGGGGGATTGGTGAGGATGGTGATGGTGATGTGTGGTGCATTGGTTATGATGATGATGGTGATGTGCGGTGGATTGGTGAGGATGGTGAAGGTGATGTGTGGTGCATTGGTGAGGATGATGATGGTGATGTGTGGTGCATTGGTGAGGATGGTGATGGTGATGTGTGGTGCATTGGTGAGGATGATGATGGTGATGTGTGGTGGATTGGTGAGGATGATGATGGTGATGTGTGGTGCATTGGTGAGGATGGTGATGGTGATGTGTGGTGCATTGGTGAGGATGGTGATGGTGATGTGTGGTGCATTGGTGAGGATGATGATGGTGATGTGTGGTGGATTGGTGAGGATGGTGATGGTGATGTGTGGTGCATTGGTGAGGATGATGATGGTGATGTGTGGTGGATTGGTGAGGATGATGATGGTGATGTGTGGTGCATTGGTGAGGATGGTGATGGTGATGTGTGGTGAATTGGTGAGGATGGTGATGGTGATGTGTGGTGGATTGGTGAGGATGATGATGGTGATGTGTGGTGCATTGGTGAGGATGATGGTGATGTGTGATGAATTGGTGAGGATGATGATGGTGATGTGTGGTGGATTGGTGAGGATGATGGTGATGTGTGGTGAATTGGTGAGGATGATGATGGTGATGTGTGGTGAATTGGTTATGATTGTGATAATGATAATGTGTATTGTATGTGATAATGATGATGATGGTGATGATTATGAAGTCTGTTATATTGATAATGATGGTGATGATGATGTGTATTGGAGTGATAATGATGTGTGGTGGTGATGATGGTGATAATGTGTATTGTATGTGATAATGATGATGATGGTGATGATTATGAAGGCTGGTGTATTGATAATGATGGTGATGATGATGTGTATTGGAGTGATAATGATGGTGATGATGATGTGTAGTGGAGTGATAATGATGTGTGGTGGTGATGATAGTGATGATGATGTGTAGTGGAGTGATAATGATGGTGATTTGTGGTGTGTAGATTATCACTGAAACAGTGGTTGTTATGTAATTTGGACTTCGTACACAGACTGCTGCCCAGCATCGCCGTACGTACTTTGAACTTCTTTCGCACCCTACGTAGCCAACCGCGCTAATCAGTGTCATCATAATGATTGTGATGGCAGTGATGATTATAATCTGTGGCGGTGGTGGTAATGATGATGATGATAATCATGTCTTATGCATTGATAGCCCGTGACGAATTTAATGATGACGACAACAACAAACGGTGACTGTGACGACATCATCATCGATAGACGACGATGCTGGGCTGGCAGTGCGTGTACAAAATAAATAAATAAAATCATTGAAAAAAAATTTACTTAAAAAATAAATATTTTTAAAATAGTTGACGAAGCGTTACTGACGACCGGATGACGAAATGGGACAAAGGCAGGCGACGGACGCTAATTCTCTCATCATCGTCATCATCATCGTCGTCGCCATCATCATCGTCGTCGTCATCATCATCGTCGTCGTCATCATCATCGTCGTCATCATCGTCATCATCATCATCGTCATCATCATCGTCGTCGTCATCATCATCGTCGTCGTCATCATCATCGTCATCATCATCATCGTCATCATCATCGTCGTCATCATCATCATCATCGTCGTCATCGTCATCATCGTCATCATCATAATCGTCATCATCATCATTATCGTCGTCATGATCGTTGTCGTCATCGTCATCATCGTCGTCATCATAATCGTCGTCGTCATCGTCATCATCATCATCATCGTCGTCGTTATCATCGATTCCCCGTGAGACGTGTTCGGCAGGCGACAGACTGAGTTATCGTGACTATTGTTTAACTCACCGGGTACGGCCCCCACTGAGCTGCTACGGAGCTCTCGTTCAGAAGCGACCCTGGCAATCAGAGACGACAGCTCACCCAACTGGGCCCATCATCATCATCGTCGTCGACATCGCCACGTGGACATTCAGAGCAAGCAGCCAAGCCACTCTGAACGCGGCGTGGCGATGTCGATGCTTCTCAATGTGGACGGAAGTACCGGAGCAGCCGGAGAAAAACCCACGCGGACACGGAGAGAGAGAGAGAGACACGCAGACTCCAAATACACAGCAGCAGCAGGCGCCAGGGACGGGATCGAACCCACGGCCTCCTGTAGACCAGGCGTGGTGGCGCGTGGTGACGCGTGGTGGTGCGTGGTGGTGCGTGGTGACGCGTGGTGGTGGTGCGTGGTGGTGGTGGTGGTGGTGCGTGGTGGTGGTGACGCGTGGTGGTCCGTGGTGGCGCGTGGTGGTCCGTGGTGGCGCGTGGTGGTGGTGCGTGATGGTGGTGGCGCGTGGTGGTGGTGCGTGATGGTGGTGGTGGTGCATGGTGGTGGTGCGTGATGGTGGTGGTGCGTGGTGGTGCGTGGTGGTATTGGTGGTGCGTGGTGGCGCGTGGTGGTGGTGCGTGATGGTGGTGGTGGTGCATGGTGGTGGTGCGTGATGGTGGTGGCGCGTGGTGGTAAAGTCAGCCCTGAGGGGCGCGGGGAGGGGGGGCGTGGGGGGCACGTGGAGAGGGGGGAGCAATGAATTTGTTGCCTTAGAAGTCACCGCGTTCGAAGCCGTCTCCGGCAAGACCGCAGTCACCCCGAGGAACCCCCCCCCCCCAACCCTCCCCGATAAACGCCGCCGCAGCTTTTTTCAAAGGAATCCAATCTGGCGGTGTCGCGTGAGGCCCACAACGCCACCACCACCACCGCCACCACCACAACCACCACCACCGCCACCACCGCCACCGCCACCACCGCCACCACGCACCACCACCACCACCACCGCCACCGCGCACCACCACGCACCACCACCGCCACCACCACCACCATCGCCACCACCGCCACCACCACCGCAGCAACGAAAAAAACCCTCTGCTACAGGTGAAGGAGCAGCAGCCCGTCGCGATGCAATTTCTCGCCGTGCGAGGAGCAGGAGGAGGAGGGGAGGAGGAGGGGGAGGAGGGAGGTGGTGACGGCGGCCCCTTTCAAGGTGCGCGGGAGAAGATAATGAATAAGACAGAAAAACAATCGGAATTGGACGTCGCAACCCAACGCTGACCCGCTCACGTGACCTTTCGACCACGGCTCGTTTGTAATCGAGTGGAAGAGTCGTTTCGTTGCGATTTTTTTTGGGACGTTTTATATTTTTTCCTTCTTCTGCCGAGCAAATGTTTATTATTTTTCTATTTAACTTTTATTAATTTTATTTTTTTACCTAAGTGACTTTACCGAAAAAAAACTCAGAATATGAATCCTTGCAGTCACGAAATCTTCAAATCTAGAGCAAATGTTTGTTGAATGGCAGCGGTAGAGGGACGTCCCCTGGCAATTCTTACCCTCGTGGAGCGGGTCGCTCGCTGCCGCGCTCCGACATCAGCAGAGGCCTCGATTGCCGCTCACGGCACATCACCTGTGACGATGATCTAGGTCGACTCAGCCTCAAATGAGTAGCCGGTGCGGTGCGTAGTAAACGTCGCCACGAGGGGGAGACAAAGGCGGCCGGGCGTGGTGCTGGCTACCCCCCCACCCTCTCGTGTGCCGTACCGACTATTCAAATGTGCTACTCGCTAATAGCACTTGCCCCAAAAATGGATTGAGTCCATACGGGAGATCTTTGTCTTTGGAAGAGCCTCCGCTGGAAAAGTGCAAAACCGTCACAAAAACACGCGGTGGGTGGGGGGATCCATCCAGTCGCGGGTTTCAATTCACTTGCTGAGTTGAATAGGTGCTCCTCCTTATTGAATGAAATTGTCTTATTGTTATCTACTAAACCAACACACCCGTCATGTTTATGCCGTTGCCAAGGTACAAATATTCAGAATCCTTTTAAATAATTCGCGTAAAAGTAAATGTTTCGTGTTGTTTTAACCACTCAGCAACATCAGCCGTGTATCGGCAGGCTAATGCCCACCTGGAGACCCGCGATGCATGCATTACGATGCCGGAGATGTTAACTATCTCGCCTGGTATACAGGAGGTCGTGGGTTCTATCCCGACTCCTGCTGTGTATTTGGAGTTTCCGTGTCTCTCTGTTTCTCTCTCTCCCCGTAGTCGCGTGCATTTTTCTCCGGGTCCTCCATTTTTTTCCCTCCACATTTAGATTCAACGTCACACGCTTAGAGTATTTGGCTTCTACTATAACTATATCCACACGATGACAATGAATAAGCCACTTTTCGCCGAGCTCTCATCTGTGACAGCCATGTCGCTTCTGAATAAGATCTACACAGAGCTCAGTGGGTTTTACTTGTTGAGTTTTAGTGACTTTTCTAAACTCGCGTCGATCCCCTCCCGTTTTTCTGTGACATGGTCCCTGGCTCAGTAATTCTAGCTGACAGGGCTATGGTGCCCTTTAAATCCCGACGCCTGTTTGTCGTTGGAGTCTGCGGTGTCCTCTGCGTGGCCTCCGCATCCTCCGCTTGTCCACTCCACATTTGGAATCGCGCGTGTCGCGTTACTTGGCTACTCTGCGTTTCCACGCGACGATCGGCCACTTCGTGCCGCTGTCTGTCATGTGTGACCGCCGGCTCGCTTCCGAACAAGAGCTGCATCGCATCTCGCCGGGGCCTTACCTGCTAAAGTAAAATAACGAAATAGAACGTCTTTAGTTTGAGCATTCGCCTTGTGCCACGTGGGGCAAGCTGCCGCTGGGGGTGCCCTCGAAGGCTTCACACTGCAGCACGCCACTCGAATGGTCGCGGGTGAAGATGTGTAAGCAAGCGCGCCACTTTACAAATAAATAAACATCGCTCCATGCAACTGATCGTGCTCATGAACACGATCGACATTTGGTTGGGGTTTGTGAGAGTGGATTGCCCACTTCAAACACCAAACTCATCTTTCAACCGTCGAGCAAACGCCGCGCGCGGTAAGCCACCTGCCTCGCTGGCACGAGGATGGGACTTGGTCTTTATATCGAGTTCATGTTGAGCGTCGCGGGGTGACATTAGCAGCTCCGTTCTCAAAGATATTGGCGATCGTCGCCTTTCCTCCGCCCAGCTCTGTCCACGGGATGTCCCCCTCGCACGCGCTTCCACTTTGTTCAGTTCGCTCCCGCAACACCTCTGATGAGCGCGGTTGGCTCCGTACGGTGCGAAAGAAGTCCTCCACACATGCATGCCTACACGTGTAGACCAGAGCCGCTGCATGGGCCACAGTCCTGAAGCTCACCCATGGCCCTTCGGCATGGGGAGGAGGGCGGAGGAGGACGATGCCTACGCCAGCTGCGAGCGATGATGCAATTCTCGCTGGTGTACAGCGGAGGCCGTGAGCGCCATCCTGACCCTGGCGCCGTACATCGACTATGGTGGTGTTCCCATTGGTTGGGCGTTAGGAGATGTTAACTACCTCGCCTGTTATGCAGGAGGTCGTGGGTGTGATCCTGACCCTGACGCCTGCTGCTGTAGATTTGGAGTTTCCGTCTCTCTCTCTCTCCCCCCCCGTGATGAGATGTGAACTACCTCGCCTGGTATACAGGAGGTCGTGGGTTCGATCTCGAACTGACGCCTGCTGCTGTTTATTTTGGAGTTCGCGTGTCTCTCTCTCTCTCTTCTCGTGGTCCGTGTGGATTTGTGTCCGGATCCTGCGGGTTTCCCCTCCACGTTTAGAATCGCCATCACGCGCCTAGAGAGTATGTGCCCGCTGCTATAGATCTCCACGTGGAGATGATGATGATGAGCAGGATGAGTCACTTTGTAGAGCTGTCATTTGTGATGGCCACGTCGCGTCTGAACAAGAGCTTCACGGCTCAGTGAGCCTCACCTGGTAAAGTCAAATAAGACACAGTCTCGTTTACAGTCTTCGCTTCCCGAGACTTGGCCACTGCGGGTGTTGAGTGCGCTCCGTTTTTCTTGGTGGATGCCCACCACCGCAGTGGGGGTGGGGGGGGGATCGCAGTGCACTTCTTGAGATGATAGCCCATGATGAGTGGGCAGATCAGCGCAACGCAGATGCTGGTGCCACGGGCGTGACGAGGCTGCGTCCTGGTATGCACCCACGATGTTGTGCGGATGCACCCAACAACGTACAGGCACACACATAAAGACAAAGATTCCCCCTATAGCTTTAACAGACTGTTGGGGCAAGTGCTGTCAGAGAGCACCTATGAAGGTCGAAATGGCATACGTGGGGGTGGGTGGCCTGCACCACGCCCGGCCGCCTTTGTTTCCCCAGTGGCGATGATTTTACACACCGCACCAAGTACTAATTTGAGGTTCAGTCGACCTAGGAGAGGCCCGGACCGGTTCAGAAAATCGTCACTGGTGTTGTGTCATGAGCGGGAAGTGAACTTGAGTCGCCGGGTTCGTAGCGCTTCGCCCTAACCGCTACACTACCACACGCGCACACACAAAAACACAGACACACACGCGCACAGACACGCACACACACAGCCACCCACACGCACAGACACACACACACAGACACACACAGACACGCAATAGACACGCACACACACAGACACGCACACACACAGACACGCAGACACACAGACACGCACAGACACAGACACGCACACACACACAGACACCCACCACACACGCACACACACAGACACGCACACACGCACAACGCTGCCTGCTTCACTCGGGAGGGGAGAGGATTCTTTGTGCAGGGGGCAGCGGAGTGGGTAATTGCGCCGCCTGCGACGACCGTGTTCGCAGTGCGTTCACATTAACGGCGAGCGGCCGCGTTCCACGTCATTTGGTCTTGGCCGAGTCAAATCGTTGGGATTTTTAAATGCAGGTCGCGGCCGCCCTGCGTGATTCCAGACGCGCACGCGCACGGCACGCGCACGGCACGCGCACACGGCACGCGCACGGCACGCGCACGGCACGCGCACGCGCACGGGCACGCACACGGCACGCGCACGGCACGGGCACGCGCACGGCACGCGCACACGGCACGGGCACGCGCACGCGCACACGGCACGCGCGCGCACGCAGCAGCTGCTGCTGACGGAGCCTCAATGCCTCAGATGGAGGTGGCACTGCGCTCAGCTCCCGGCTCCGTGCTGGAAGTTCCCCACAACGAGCGCGAGTCCATCCACAGGGAGAACTTCTTTATTCTTTTGCTGATAATAAAGATGCCGCCAACGGCGGTGATGAGATTGATGATGTTGGTCCTGTCGCTGATGGTGATGATGAGTGAAGGCTGCTGCTGATGATGAGCGTGGTGATACTGCTCCCACAGCAACACGATGATGTGGAGAGGTCGTCCGCGGCCATGGGAACGTGGAATTTCCAGCGCTGGCTCTCAGTAAATAAATTTAAAGTAAATTAATTAAATAATCCCGATTGATCTCCTATACTTAACTATGAACCAAAATATTTTCATTTGACCAGGAAAACAGCACGGAGCTATGTAGCATTGTTTTCAGAAGTGACTCGGCCATCACAAATGATGGCTCAACAAAGTGGCTTGTCACATGGAAATACATCGCAGCCAAATAATTTAAACGGCACGGTGGTTTTCAATGTAGAGGGAAAATCCGGAGGACCCAGTGAAAAATCCACGCGACCACGGGGAGAGAGAGACACGAAAACTTCAACATACACAGCAGCAGGCGTTAGGGTCGGGATCGACCCCACGACCTCCTGTGTACCAGGTGAGGTCGTTAGCATCTCGCCAGCCTCAACGCCCAATGCTCCTCCTGCCCAAATGAGCATTGAGGCGACACTCGCCTCCCATTGTACGGCTCTGAGCCGGTGGTGGAAATTCCACATTCCTATGGCTGACCTGGCCACAACGTGATACTCGTTTTATTGAACCTCGAGCGATGGTGGGCTGAGTCAAACCCTCCCCCCGCCCCCCTACCTCCCCCCACCCTCCCCCGCCCCCCACCCTCCCCCCAACCTCCCCCGCCCCCCACCCTCCCCCCACCCTTCCCCCGCCCCCCTGCCTCCCCCCACCCTCCCCCCACCCTTCCCCCGCCCCCCTGTCTCCCCCATCCTCCCCCCACCCTCCCCCCCTTAGGCAACCAGGATTTGAACTCATCTTCTTGGTTCTTTCGGTAAAGTCACGTAGAATGGAAATAATAAAAAATAATGAAAATAAAACATAATAAAATAATTCTCACGACGTTTCGGCTACAACGCAAGCAGCCGTCCTCAGGTGAAGACAGACCTGTTCTCCACCTGAGGACGGCTGCTTGCCTGCAGTCACGAAAGCTTAAATCGAGGATTTGAACTCGCAACCTTTCCTATTGCGAGACGCTCAGCACAGGCCACTGCGCCGCCAACATCGTCAGGGACGCTTACATCCTAACGGGGGTGGCTGGCTGGTCCTAAGAACCCAGCGTTGAACTTGCGCGGACCTAATGCGCTTCCCAATGCATCATTTCATTATCGCCTCCCTGATCCATTCTCAGTGGTTTCCTTACAGGTGCGGCCTGACGCGGGGCTGATGATGAATAGACGATGTCGCTGTTGTGGAATTATCCGGCAATTAAAACGTAATTAAACGCGACAGTTACGTATGAAAAGCCACCTCGGAGCGTGGAGGCTTGCAGTTTACAAAACAGTGGCGAGGAATCCTTAATGACCGCGCGTAACATGAATCCGATTTGAGTAATGCGTTTGACGAGAGGATGAGACGGGTTTCTTTTTCTGCTTTATTTCAGCGAATTATCTTGCATCACAACGTGGGATGGGCACAAGGAGACCGGGAGAAATTAATGTTGACCTTGTTTTAGTAGCTGTGCCAGCACACACTGGACACATCGCTTCGAACCCGAGGTCTGGGTGTCTATCTCGTAGAGGGCATCGTAGTGGCTGCGTTGGAGAAAATGTGAGCCAGCAACATTGAGAGCCTGGGTTCGAGCCCCATGTCTGGGTCTCTCTCCTAGTGGGCTCATAATGTCCATGTCGGAGAAACTGAGCCAGCAACATTGAGGTCCTGGGTTCGAACCCCAGATCTGGGTCTCTCTCCCCGCGGGATCATAATGGCTATGTCGGAGAAACTGAGCCAGCAACATTGAGAGCCTGGGTTCGAGCCCCAGGTCTGGGTCTCTCTCCTAATGGGCTCATAATGGCTATGTCGGAGAAACTGAGCCAGCAACATTGAGAGCCTGGGTTCGAGCCCCAGGTCTGGGTCTCTCTCCTAATGGGCTCATAATGGCTATGTCGGAGAAACTGAGCCAGCAACATTGAGAGCCTGGGTTCGAGCCCCAGGTCTGGGTCTCTCTCCTAATGGGCTCATAATGGCTATGTCGGAGAAACTGAGCCAGCAACATTGAGAGCCTGGGTTCGAGCCCCAGGTCTGGGTCTCTTTCCTAATGGGCTCATAATGGCCATGTCGGAGAAACTGAACCAGCAACATTGAGAGCCTGGGTTCGAGCCCCATGTCTGGGTCTCTCTCCCAGCGGGCCCATAATGTATTTATGTTGAACTTCTTTCGCACCATACGTTGCCAACCGTGCTAATCGGAGGTATTTGGGGAAGGACAACAAACTAAACACAAAACGGAGTTCTCAAGAAGCGAGGGTTTTTTTTATTTATCTAGATTTCATGTGCACCATGGCCCTGTCGGAGAGCCTGAGCCTGTCCCGTGTCACGGCGAAACGGGAGGGATCGACGCTCGTCAAGAGGAGTCACCCTGGCGATCACAAATGATAGCTCAACAAAGTGGCTCATCATCATCATCATCGTCGTGTGGATATTCATAGTAGCAGCCAACTACTCTAAGCGTGTGACGTTGATTCTAAATGTGCAGGGAAAAAACCAGAGGACCCGGAGAAAAATACACGCGACCACCGGGAGAGAGAGAGAGAGACACTCAAACTCCAAATATACAGCAGGATCCATAATCGAGGTTGTTTTGGGTTAGATCGCGTAAATATATAAATGTGTCGTTAAACCCGCCACCACCCGACACAGCCAACTAGTAAGGGTCGTCACGTAAACAGAACGTCCCACAATGATGTACCACTTATTTTATCTTCAATAAACATGACGATGATTATCAATAACTTCCGACAATGATTGGTAACTGATGGTTATTTATCGAGCAAGTGGATTCTATGAGTTATGTTTGACCGGTATATGGGTGTCTTCTTTATTTTTTTAAAGCAATCAATCCCATTCGCGATGACTTGGGGGGTCATCTGTTAACTTGAGGTCATCTGATTTTGTTATTTTAGATAGTGCCCGTCTGTAGTGGTGTACAAATAACGCAACCAACCGACACGTGAGTCAATGAGACTCTGGACACATGCACACACAACAACAACAAACACACACACACACATACACACATACACACACACACGTACGACCTTATCTTGTGTTTGCACACAGGGCATTCTCGTGAATAAGATGAAACTGCACAATCATATGATGTTTGCTGGATTCTATATTTCAGCACCAGACCGTAGAGAGGATTGGGAGAAGTTAGTGCGCGAGAAGGCGACACGTGGACGACACACGAGTAGCAGGACTTGGGGGGGCAGGGCCAAGCCGCCAAACTCGCGGCTTGGCGCTCCGATATTCACCCGGTCTGGACCACTGCGTTTTCTCTCCCTCTCTCCCTGCTCTACGCTATCACCGCTCACCTCCCCAAATAAAAAAAATGCAGGATAAGCGAGTCTCCTGGACCTCTATAAACATTACAAAAGATACAACAACGGAAGAGGGAATTGAACGGACACACACATTCTTGCAGAAGCCAACAAAGAGACGTCCTGCGAGGTGTTTTTTCCTGTCCAAAAGATGAATCCGAGCCGAATATTTTTTATTTACATAAAAAAACTAACCGGCGCGAATAACCTGACGAAGAGAACAAAAACGAGAGAGAGGCGAGACGATCGGCGTTGGGGGAACTTCACTGAACGATGCGAAACGAGAGAGCGAGATCAAAACGATGGATGTTTTTTTAAGGGCAGCTTTTGAGTGATTTTTTTTAAAGAAGGAGGAGGAAGAGGAAGAGGGAGGAGGAGGGAAAGGAGGAGACATCTCGATAATGATAAAACATTCGCCCGTTTTGATTAGGAACGCTTGCAAAAGTCTGTGCATGTTACGTCCCGTGAAATGTTGATTTTCTACGGCGACGCAGATTTTAGTTTAAATTCATAAACAAACCCGCGGATTCAAAAAAGGCACCGACGATTTGCCCCCCTCCCGCCCCCCAAAAAAGTAAACGCCGAGAGACGCCTGCTGGGAATTACACCGGGCAGAGGTGACGAGTCGGGAGACACGTGGATCGGAGCGGTGCGGTGTGATGCGGTGTGATGCGGTGTGATGCGGTGTGATGCGGTGTGATGCGGTGTGATGGGGTGTGATGCGGTGTGATGCGATGCGGTGTGATGCGGTGCGGTGCGGTGCGATGCGGTGTGATGCAGTGTGGTGTGATGCGGTGTGATGGGGTGTGATGCGGTGTGATGCGGTGTGATGCGGTGTGATGCGGTGCGATGCGGTGTGATGCGGTGCGATGCGATGTGATGCGGTGTGATGCGGTGCGGTGCGGTGCGATGCGGTGCGATGCGGTGCGATGCGGTGTGATGCGGTGTGATGCGGTGTGATGCGGTGCGATGCGGTGTGATGCGGTGTGATGCGGTGTGATGCGGTGCGATGCGATGTGATGCGGTGCGATGCGGTGTGATGCGGTGTGATGCGGTGTGATGCGGTGTGATGCGATGTGATGCGGTGTGGTGCGATGCGGTGCCCATCGTGGTCGAGCTGGCGACTTGTGCTTGCGCGAGACCGCCAGCGACGGGGCGCAGATTCCCCGTGAGCGCTCAACCGACAAGTCGTCGCAGATTCCCCGTGAGCGCTCAACCGACAAGTCGTCGCAGATTCCCCGTGAGCGCTCAACCGACAAGTCGTCGCAGATTCCCCGTGAGCGCTCAACCGACAAGTCGGCGCAGATTCCCCGTGAGCGCTCAACCGACAAGTCGTCGCAGATTCCCCGTGAGCGCTCAACCGACAAGTCGTTGCAGATTCTCCGTGAGCGCTCAAACGACAAGTCGTCGCAGATTCCCCGTGAGCGCTCAACCGACAAGTCGTCGCAGATTCCCCGTGAGCGCTCAACCGACAAGTCGTCGCAGATTCCCCGTGAGCGCTCAACCGACAAGTCGTCGCAGATTCCCCGTGAGCGCTCAACCGACAAGTCGTCGCAGATTCCCCGTGAGCGCTCAACCGACAAGTCGTCGCAGATTCCCGTGAGCGCTCAACCGACAAGTCGTCACAGATTCCCCGTGAGCGCTCAACCGACAAGTCGTCGCAGATTCCCCGTGAGCGCTCAACCGACAAGTCGTCGCAGATTCCCCGTGAGCGCTCAACCGACAAGTCGTCGCAGATTCCCCGTGAGCGCTCAACCGACAAGTCGTCGCAGATTCTCCGTGAGCGCTCAACCGACAAGTCGTCGCAGATTCCCCGTGAGCGCTCAACCGACAAGTCATCGCAGATTCCCCGTGAGCGCTCAACCGACAAGTCGTCGCAGATTCCCCGTGAGCGCTCAACCGACAAGTCGTCGCAGATTCCCCGTGAGCGCTCAACCGACAAGTCGTCGCAGATTCCCCGTGAGCGCTCAACCGACAAGTCGTCGCAGATTCCCCGTGAGCGCTCAACCGACAAGTCGTCGCAGATTCCCCGTGAGCGCTCAACCGACAAGTCGTCGCAGATTCCCCGTGAGCGCTCAACCGACAAGTCGTCGCAGATTCCCCGTGAGCGCTCAACCGACAAGTCGTCGCAGATTCTCCGTGAGCGCTCAACCGACAAGTCGTCGCAGATTCCCCGTGAGCGCTCAACCGACAAGTCGTCGCAGATTCCCCGTGAGCGCTCAACCGACAAGTCGTCGCAGATTCCCCGTGAGCGCTCAACCGACAAGTCGTCGCAGATTCCCCGTGAGCGCTCAACCGACAAGTCGTCGCAGATTCCCCGTGAGCGCTCAACCGACAAGTCGTCGCAGATTCCCCGTGAGCGCTCAACCGACAAGTCGTCGCAGATTCCCCGTGAGCGCTCAACCGACAAGTCGTCGCAGATTCCCCGTGAGCGCTCAACCGACAAGTCGTCGCAGATTCCCCGTGAGCGCTCAACCGACAAGTCGTCGCAGATTCCCCGTGAGCACTCAACCGACAAGTCGTCGCAGATTCCCCGTGAGCGCTCAACCGACAAGTCGTCGCAGATTCTCCGTGAGCGAGCGGCGAGGCCCGTCCGAGGCGCGCAGGTCGAGGTCCGTGTTGCTCGCGAAGAGGAGGCAGCGTCGTTGACAAGTTTCTGAGTATCTGGCCGCTGCTAGACACTTGCACGTGGGTGATTGATGATGATGATGATGGCAATCTCGTTGATCTGTCATTAGTGGACAGCCGGGTGGCGTCTGTTAGAAGAGTTTATGTATAGCAGCTGAGCGGGCCCTTACGTGGCCAAATAACACGAACATAGTTTAGTTTAGAGTGTAACACGTGGAGCCTTCAAGTGCCGCTTCAAAGTCGGGGAAGTTCGAACGCAGTCGCTGCGAATGAGCAGCCGCAGCAACAGAAGCAGCAGAATAAGCAGCGGGATGACGATGGTGACGATGGTGACGATGGTGACGATGGTGACGATGATGACGATGGTTACGATGGTGACGATGGTGACGATGATGATGATGATGACGATGGTGACGATGGTGACGATGGTGACAATGATGACGATGATGACGATGGTGACGATGGTGATGATGGTGACGATGATGACGATGGTGACTATGGTGACGATGGTGATGATGGTGACGATGGTGACGATGGTGACGATGATGACGATGGTGACGATGGTGACGATGGTGACGATGGTGACGATGATGACGATGGTGACGATGGTGACGATGATGAGGATGATGACGATGGTGACGATGGTGACAATGATGACGATGATGACGATGGTGACGATGGTGACGATGGTGATGATGGTGACGATGGTGACGATGGTGATGATGGTGACGATGGTGACGATGGTGACCATGGTGACGATGGTGACGATGGTGACGATGGTGACGATGGTGATGATGGTGACGATGGTGACGATGATGACGATGGTGACGATGGTGACAGTGGTGACGATGATGACGATGATGACGATGGTGACGATGGTGACGATGATGACGATGATGACGATGATGACGATGGTGACGATGGTGATGATGATGACGATGGTGACGATGGTGACGATGATGACGATGGTGATGATGGTGACGATGGTGACGATGGTGACGATGGTGACGATGGTGACGGTGGTGACGATGGTGATGGTGGTGACGATGGTGACGATGGTGACGATGATGACGATGGTGATGATGGTGACGATGGTGATGATGGTGACAATGGTGACGATGGTGATGATGGTGACGATGATGACGATGGTGACGATGATGACGATGGTGACGATGGTGACGATGGTGACGATGATGACGATGGTGACGATGATGACGATGGTGACGATGATGACGATGGTGACGATGGTGACGATGATGACGATGGTGACGATGATGACGATGGTGACGATGGTGACGATGGTGACGATGGTGACGATGGTGACGATGGTGATGGCCACGAGAAATGTCACGCGCCCAGTGACCCTGGCCCCGCGTGGGGACGGTGGAGATAGGAGAATGAGGAGGTTTACAGGAGCCGTGGTGCAGGGTGACAGGAGCTGTGGTGCAGGGTGACAGGAGCTGTGGTGCAGGGTGACAGGGGCTGTGGTGCAGGGTGACAGGAGCTGTGGTGCAGGGTGACAGGAGCTGTGGTGCAGGGTGACAGGGGCTGTGGTGCAGGGTGACAGGAGCTGTGGTGCAGGGTGACAGGGGCTGTGGTGCAGGGTGACAGGGGTTGTGGTGCAGGGTGACAGGGGCTGTGGTGCAGGGTGACAGGAGCTGTGGTGCAGGGTGACAGGGGCTGTAGTGCAGGGTGACAGGAGCTGTGGTGCAGGGTGACAGGAGCTGTGGTGCAGGGTGACAGGAGCTGTGGTGCAGGGTGACAGGGGCTGTAGTGCAGGGTGACAGGAGCTGTGGTGCAGGGTGACAGGGGCTGTGGTGCAGGGTGACAGGAGCTGTGGTGCAGGGTGACAGGAGCTGTGGTGCAGGGTGACAGGAGCTGTGGTGCAGGGTGACAGGGGCTGTAGTGCAGGGTGACAGGAGCTGTAGTGCAGGGTGACAGGAGCTGTGGTGCAGGGTGACAGGAGCTGTGGTGCAGGGTGACAGGGGCTGTAGTGCAGGGTGACAGGAGCTGTAGTGCAGGGTGACAGGAGCTGTAGTGCAGGGTGACAGGAGCTGTGGTGCAGGGTGACAGGGGCTGTAGTGCAGGGTGACAGGAGCTGTGGTGCAGGGTGACAGCAGCTGTAGTGCAGGGTGACAGGAGCTGTGGTGCAGGGTGACAGGAGCTGTGGTGCAGGGTGACAGGAGTGGACGCCCGAAGGTAGAGTCGCGGAGAACAACCGTCCTTGGCATAGTAACGTGGAATCGCCACCGCCACTGCCCGCACAGTGTCAACAGCGGGAGCGAGCGTCGCCCAACGCGGCGTGGCACGCGGCAATATCTCGTTTGTTCAGGCCACAATCCAAACGTTGAGGCTTACGCGGGATACGTAAATTGCAAGGTACGGGAAATATTAGCATGATTCTCTTTTACTTACGCATATTGCGGTGTGTAAACATTGCCTTTGACAAAGGCAAAGGCGCTTTAAAGAGAGAGAAAAAACGTGGCTTTTACACGTGTTTAATTTGCAGAAACTGGATTGTGTGCGGGGTGTTGTGTGTGTGTGTGTGCGTGCTCGGCGTGTGTCATCGCCTGCGGGTTGGCTTCGTGCAACTTGAACACATCATTTCCGCAGTAAACACAATAACTCGTGTTCGTCCTAACCAATTTAACCGCAATTTCATTTAGAGACGGGCCCTGCAATTACAAATTAACGAGCCCGCTTTGTTCGCCACGCAAACCTGTCCGCCCTTTATTTTGTATTTATGTATTTGTCTTGGCGCCGACAGCAGCATCGTCGTCGTCATCATCATCATCAGCACTTTGGCTGTGTCTGTCGCCGTGGGTGGGGTGGGGTGGGAGTGTGGCAGTGCAGCAAGAGGGCTGCTCTACTGTGGTGCGCGGGAGTTATTGCATCGTTTCAAATATTGGAGAAATACCTCACCCCCCCACCCCCCCAAATGTTAATGTCAGCAGCAGCATCCTCCTGAAGCAAGGTGTTTGAGACTCGGGGAGGGGTTTCTTGGGTGGGTGGGTGGTATGGGTGGGTGGGTGGTTGGGTGGGTGGTATGGGTGGTGGGTGGTGGGTGGGTGGTATGGGTGGGTGGGTGTTTAGGTGGTATGGGTGGGTGGTGGTTGGGTGGGTGGTATGGGTGGGTGGGTGTTTGGTTGGTATGGGTGGGTGGGTGGTTGGGTGGGTGGTATGGGTGGGTGGGTGGTTGGGTGGTATGGGTGGGTGGTATGGGTGGGTGTATGTTATGGGTGGGTGGTTGGGTGGGTGGGTGGTATGGGTGGGTGGGTGTTTGGTTGGTATGGGTGGGTGGGTGGTTGGGTGGGTGGTATGGGTGGGTGGGTGTTTAGGTGGTATGGGTGGGTGGGTGGTTGGGTGGTATGGGTGGGTGGTATGGGTGGGTGGGTGTATGTTATGGGTGGTATGGGTGGGTGGGTGGGTGGTTGGGTGGGTGGGTGGAATGGGTGGGTGGGTAGAATGGGTGGGTGGGTGGTATGGGTGGTATGGGTGGGTGGGTGGTATGGGAGGGTTGTACGCCCAGGTGTTCACACTGTGCGCCATGATTTTGGCTCGGCACCGCGCGC
This sequence comes from Lethenteron reissneri, assembly GCF_015708825.2. Classification (NCBI taxonomy): domain Eukaryota; kingdom Metazoa; phylum Chordata; class Hyperoartia; order Petromyzontiformes; family Petromyzontidae; genus Lethenteron; species Lethenteron reissneri. Next base: position 747,287 of record NC_083779.1, read on the forward strand.
GAGCCGCGGCCGCGCCGACGCGGACGCCGCCCACGTGGGGCCGTGGGGGGGCGACTCGCTGAGACGACCGGGCAGACGCCCCCCACCCCCCCACCCCCCACCCCCTACCGTGCCAACTCGCTACTTTTAACCGCCCCGGCGCTCCGCTCGTCGTTGTTGTGAGCGTCGCTCCTCTCCCCCCTCCTCCGTTGTTGCCGGAGGGCGACTGCCTCCAACTTTCCAGCGGCGTCCTTCACGAGCCTCACAATCACAATCGGAGTGTTCCTGCTGCTGTTGGAATCCGATGCGCTACAGAGCTCGTTTTCACACATCTCCAGTAGGGGTGGGTCAGAACGTCACAACAACAAACAGTATACAATCATGGCACGAGTGTCACGTATATGAAAGGTAAGCAAATCACTTCAAAATATACGAATAAATCTAAACTATTTGATGTTGTTGCTAGGCGAAGCTCACTGAGCTATTAGCTTATTGTTCAGAAGCGGTCTGGCCACAAATGACATCTCAACAAAAGTGGCTTATCACGTTGACATTCATAGCAGAAAAACAATCGAAATCATCTAAAGGCAAATGTCTAATTGTTGAGTGAAAACCCAACGGACCCGGACAAAAATAAATAACCCACGCGAGCACGGGGAGAACATCCAACACCTCCCCTTCCTCCTCCACAGAGGCCGATCTTGACACCGCTCGCAACGGTCATCGGCGAATCCCACTCAGCTCCACATCATCCCGTGCCGCGTCGGCGTCTGTCTCTTCTCCAGCCCGTGGCGCGCCCGTTTGACCCTCCCTCTCTCCGGCCAAGCAGAAGCTGCTTGGCCACGCGCTTGTCTCGGCCACGCGGGGGGTGCATGGGCCCAGCCACCGCGGCCTCGCCCGCCAGGGGAGGAGCTCGCTGACGGGACCGTGTCCAGCACCTGAGAGCCCATCTCACAATCCAGTCGGGATTATTGAAGCCAGAGAGACACAGAGACACACAGAGACACACAGAGACACACAGAGAGACAGACAGAGACACACAGAGACACACAGAGACACACAGAGAGACACACAGAGACACACAGAGACACACAGAGAGACACACAGAGAGAGTTGGACGCGTGCAAAGGGGTCAACCGGCACCTCGCGGGGCCCCGTCCCGCGCCCCTGTTCGCCACCGTGGTGGATGCGAGCGAGCCACGAGGCTAACAGCTGGCCTGTGCTCCCCCCCCCCCCCCGCCCCCCCCCACCCCCCCCAATAGCTTTGCGCACAGCACACCACAGGGTTACCGCTTGGCACGACGCGGAGGCGGTGGTTCTTTTGCCAGACATCAAAGACAAAGATCCCCCGGGTAGCCTTAACTCACTGCTGGGGGCAAGTGCTTACACGTACGCTGAACTGCATTGGTTTTCCGGTTGCCAAAAGGGTACATGAATGTAGGTCGCGCTCATTACACGCACAAAGCGCTCGCCACAAAGGGACCACAGCACCTCGCTGATCACGTCAAAGAGCATACATCATCATCATCACGCCGACTCCGCTCATCCTCGCAGCCGCTGCGGCGGTGGCTTTTAGTTGACCAGACGCCGATTCTGCGGCCGTCTGGAACGCGCTCTTCCCTCCAATATAAGGAAACCACTCGGAGGCTATGATGCGCTTTTAAACCGTCATCATCGTCTCGATTGGCAGACCAATTTCTTGAGAAACTGCCGTTTTGTGTTTCGTTTGTTGTCCTTTCCCCGCACCTCCGATTAGCGCGGCTGGCTGCGGTGCGAAATAAATTCAACATTCGGCCGTTAGCAACCACTTGTGAGTGTTTCTCACTGCTCCGGGGTTCACACCAAAGAGCTTCGAGACGCTGACTCAGTCGCTCTTACAAAGCAATTATGGACCCCCGAGAGAGACAGAGACCCACGTCGGGGGTGGAACTCGGGACCTCAGCAGTATTGGCTGCGTGGCTCTGACGTGGCGATGATGAGCCCATGGGAGGGACACCCAGACCCCAGGGCTTGAAGCTCGGGTCTCAAATTGCCCCGTCGTCCATGCTATCTTCCTTTTCGTGTGGTTGATGATGTTGATGATGTAGAGCCGGGTGGTTGATGAGCCAGATGATTGCGTCTGGAGTCGCGGAGTGGTGAATCATCATCGCTGTGGTGACGATTATGCCTCCCCCTTCGTATATATCTCTGTGTGAGTCTAAGGGTCTCTACGTGAGTCTATGGCTCTCTGTGTGAGTCTAATGGTCTCTACGTGAGTTTATGGGTCTCAGTTGGAATCCAAAGCCCTCTGTGTGAGTCTAAGGGTCTCTACGTGAGTCTATGGGTCTCTGTGTGAGTCTAAGGGTCTCTGCGTGAGTCTAGAGGTTCAGTGTGATTCTAAAGCTCCATGTGTGAATCTCTGGATCTCTCTGTGAGTCTATGGGTCTCTGTGTGAGTCTAAGGGTCTCTACGTGAGTCTACGGATGTCTGTGTAAATCCATAGATCTCAGTCTTCTTCTTCTACCCGTGGCTGATGTCGGTGCAGAGCCGCAGCTGTGAATCTACATGGGGGTGGTTGATGAGCCGGATGATCGCTGTGGTGAGACGATGATGCCCCCTCCTTCGTATTTGTGACTCGGGCTTCGAGTCGCACGCTCCGCCAAACTGTTCCGGGTGGTGACGACAGTCTCCGCACACAGCCCGGACAGGAAACCACGGCGGCTAGGAGATGTTAACTACCTCGCCTGGTGTGCAGGAGGTCGTGGGCTCGAATCCGACCCTGACGCCTGCTGCTGTATATTTTTGAGTTTGCGTGTCTCTCTCTCTATCATCATCATCACGGCGGCTAGGAGATGTTAACTACCTCGCCTGGTGTGCAGGAAGTCGTGGGCTCGAATCCGACCCTGACGCCTGCTGCTGTATATTTTGAGTTTGCGTGTCTCTCTCTCTCTTTCTCCTCGTGGTCGCGTGTATTTTTTTTCATCTCCGGATCTTCCGATTTCCCCTCCACATTTAGAATCAACATCGCCAGTCGCTTAGAGCATTTGGCTGCGATACATTTCTACGCGATGACAATAAGGACATTTGCTGTGGCCAGGTCGCTTCTGGCAGTGACTAAAACATATTTACATTTGCCATGTGGTGTGCGTCGTCATCATCATCGTCGTTATGAGAGTGTCCGCATCATCCTCATCATCCTCATCAGCTGCCCGACGTTTCGTAACGGGGCCCTCTTGCTACGCCAACAGACATTACGAACCCCATACCCCCCCTCCCCCCAGAGAGATGCCCCCGCCGCCTCGAGTTGAAAGACTTGGTAATGATCGCAGATTTCCAAGTCGTAACTCCCCGCGCTGCCGCGTGTGGGTTATTACACGCGGCCATCTGGCCTCCCCGCGCACGCCTCCGCATGTATTAGAGTCTCGCTTGATTTATGTACTGCGAGCACGTGGCTCACGTCAGCATTACGACCAGCTTGCATTTACCCCGAAGGCAGCGTCTTTAAAAAACATAAAAATGTTTTTTTTTTAATTTGCTTTCTACAACACACTCGCCGCGTGCGTGTGTGTTGTGGGGAGCGGTGGGTGTAGTGGTAAGCGCTACGCTGCGCTACGAACCTGGCGACCCGGGTTTGATTCCCGCTCACGGTCACCAACAACCGGTGACGATTATCTGTACCGTTTCTGGGCCTCTCCTAGGTCGATTCGGCCTTAAATAAGTACCTGGCGCGGTGTGTAAACTTCGCCACCGGGGAAACAATGGCGGCCGGGAGTGGTGCTGGCCAATAACCCCCTCGTGTCGTTCCGGCCTTCATAGGTGCTCGCTAACAGCACTTGCCCCTACAGTCTGTTAAGGCTATCCGGGGTGATCTTTGTCATTGTGTGTTAAGGGTAGCGGTAGCGTAGTGGTTAGGGCACGGTGCTATGAACCTGGTACTGGCCACACCACCCACTCGTTCGTTTAAGGGCTACACGGGGGGAACTTTTAGGAAGCCTTCATGGAGCAGTGAATTGGAAGTGAATTTGTCAATCGAGATGATGATGATGATTTAATAGTGCATCACTCCCAGTGGCTTCCTCACATCGGAAGGGGAGAGCGTTCGCAGACGGCCGCAGAAGCGCGTCTGAAAGCGCCGCGCGACGACGCGATGAGTGTCGTCTTCGTTCGATGGTTCGCAGCCAAAAGCTGCTGCTACTGCTGCTGCTACTACTGCTACTGCTGCTGCCACTGCTGCCACTGCTACTGCCGCTGCCGCTACTGCCGCTGCTACTGCTGCTGCCACTGCTGCTGCTGCTGCCGCCGCTGCCGCTGCTCCTGCTCCTGCCGCTGCTGCCACTGCTGCTACTGCTGCTGCTACTACTGCTACTGCTGCTGCTGCCGCTGCCGCTGCTGCTCCTGCCGCTGCTGCTGCCGCTGCTGCTTCTCCTGCTGCTGCGAGGCAGCTTTTGTGTTATCACTTGATACAGCTATCGTGCTGTGACGGTTCCACCTGAAGACGAGGCTTGTGTTGCCTCCGAAAAGTCGTGATTTATATTTAATTTTTATTTTACTTTTATTAATTAATTTTTTTACCTACGTGACTTTACCGAAAAAAAAACCTAAGAAATGTTTGTGTTCTCGTTTGTTTTTGTTTCCAACAGAAAAAGGGGGCAGTCGGCACGGTGGGAAGGGGGAGGAGGAGGGCTGTTAAAGTGCGGTCGTAATGGCCCTTTGGAGCAGATGGAGAATCTGTGAGCACCAGTTTTATGTTTGCACCACCTACCGATGTATGTGCGGTTAGCGAAAACGGGCGCTTCTCTTTGGCCATATGGTTACCAAAATACATTTTACAAAATGTTAGTAGACGAACCTCGCCAAAAATTGCCAAAGTGTGGCACCTTTCGTGCCCATGGGAGAGAGAGAGATTCGCCGAATCGCTGTTTGTTCAGCCGTCGTGAACTGGCGCGGGTGACTTCAGACTGCCCAGTCACAGCAGTGCAGTCGTGTCGTTGAAAGACGAAAAACAGTCCTTCAATTTCATTGAAAATATCTCGTGAAAATTGTTTGCCGATGGCTCGCGCAGGAATTAACCGAACGTCTTTTAAGCGACCTTATTCGGGAACACAGCAATTGCGAACATCTTTTTGAAATTACATTTTGTAACATCGAGTAGGAAGCGATAATTGTTTTTAAGTTAAACAAACAATTCCAGCGCGCGCAATATATTCCGTGAATTATCTGCAATAAAACGCGTGGCTCGGGGTAAAAAAAGAAAAAAGAATTATCTGGTAAAAACGAAAAGGGGGCTTAACACGCGCACGCGCGTATAAAGGGCAACAGTTTGCGCGGAGGTGTACGGGGAGAAACAAACACCGCCACGCTCAAGTCCCGGAGTAATCGCAAACATGCGCCGGATTAAATTGAAATTAAAAATTTTGATGAAAAAAAAATGCGACTAAATGAAAATCGAGGGATTGTGTGCGGATGTTTTATTAGCGGCGGGCAAATGATGGCACCGTTCCCTCCCTCCCTCTCTCTCTGTTCAAACATGGGACGGGGTTTATTATTTTGTTAATTATTTCTTTAAGATGTAACGCAACAACCGACGCCGGTATCCGCTCGTGAATATTCGGCTTTCCTCTCGGTCTCCCTGGGAGCCAGGTCCGTTCTCAGAAACGTCGGCGACAAAGGCCTTCCACTTATCTCTGTCAATGATACTACTCCATAACTTTATAGTCTTGTGCTAGTGTTAGTCTATGGGCAATGTTGGTATATGGGAAGTGTTGAGTCAATGGGGCATTGTTGAGTCTAGGAGGCAGTGTTGAGTCCATGGGCAGTGTTGAGTCTATGGGCAGTGTTGAGTCTATGGGGCAGTGTTGAGTCTATGGGGCAGTGTTGAGTCTATGGGCAGTGTTGAGTCTATGGGGCAGTGTTGAGTCTATGGGCAGTGTTGAGTCTATGGTGCAGTGTTGAGTCGATGGGCAGTGTTGAGCCTATGGTGCAGTGTTGAATCTATGGGTCAGTGTTGAGTCTATGGGCAGTGTTGAGTCTATGGTGCAGTGTTGAATCTATGGGTCAGTGTTGAGTCTATGGTGCAGTGTTGAATCTATGGGTCAGTGTTGAGTCTATGGGGCAATGTTGAGTCCATCTCTCTCTGAGCCAGGTCCATTATCAAAGACATCGGCGATTGTGACCTTCTCTCCCATTTACTCAGAGACCCCCCCCCCCCCCACTTGCTCTCCCCCGCATCACCTGGGATTAGTAACGGTTGGCTACGTACGGTGAGAAGAAAGTTCAACATACATACACAAATAAAACCGATATCATTGATGATATTGGACGCGAAAGCCTACGTGTTAAACATACACACTACGATACACTATATACTACACACCTCACTACGATACACTATATACTACACACCTCACTACTCTACACGACAATGTACACGACTACACACCGGACGTAGCCAACCGTGCTCACCGCAGGTGTGGGGACGACAGGAAACTAAACAATACAAGTTGTTAGAAATAAATTAGTCTTAAATTTGTATCGTGGTGTAGTGTTTAGTAGTGTAGTGTATATCAATGTATACTGTAGCGTGTAGCGAGTGTATAGTGTGGTATGTAGTGCATAGTATAGTGTGTATTGTAGTGTATAGTGTAGTGTATAGTGTAGTGTGTATTGTAGTGTATAGTGTAGTGTATAGTGTAGTGTATAGTGTAGTGTGTATTGTAGTGTATAGTGTAGTGTGTATTGTAGTGTATAGTGTAGTGTATAGTGTAGTGTAGTGTATAGTGTAGTGTGTATTGTAGTGTATAGTGTAGTGTGTATTATAGTGTATAGTGCATCGCTTAGTGTATAGTGTAGTCACTACTCTATACACTAAGCGATGCACTATACACTATAATACACACTACACTATACACTACACTATACACTACACTATACACTACAGTGTAGTGTATAGTGTATACACTACACTATACACTACAGTGTAGTGTATAGTGTAGTGTATAGTGTAGTGTATAGTGTAGTGTGTATTATAGTGTATAGTGCATCGCTTAGTGTATAGTGTAGTGTATAGTGTAGTGTATAGTGTAGTGTGTATTATAGTGTATAGTATAGTGTAGTGTATAGTGTAGTGTATAGTGTAGTGTATAGTGTAGTGTATAGTGTAGTGTGTATAGTGTAGTGTATAGTGTAGTGTATAGTGTAGTGTATAGTGTAGTGTATAGTGTAGTGTATAGTGTAGTGCCGTTATATTGAACTTCGTTCGCACCGTACGTACCAACCGCTCTAATCGTTGTCGGTGCCAGTGTGCTCTGCAGGGCCTTGCAGCAAGACGCGTGGCCTTCATTTCAATCCCGTTCCCTAAGGTCCGTTTAGCTTTACTGAAAATAGATTATTATTTTTTTGCCAATGGCTCTCAGATTAACTGAACAATGCACACCTGTTATTTTTGTTCTCCTTTGTTCCGACAGATGTTCGTATTTTACTGACACGTTATTGCAATCGTGGTTGCTTCCAAAAGAAGTCATTTCTGGTTAAAATAAATGTTTGACTGGACAAGTGTATGTAATTTGTTCAAGTAGGGCATTGTATTACTCGCTTCATTGGAACCGCAATGTTTTCTTTGATGATTAACTAACCTCATCATCAATTCATCATCATTATTATAATTTTATTATCACTCATTGTCATCACCCATAATCATTCATTCATCACGTGATTTATCCACTATTAATTTATCACGCAATCTCATAGTCATCATCATCACCTATTCATCCCATCAACCTTAAATTTATATAATTTTCTAATGTAGGGCATTGTATTTGTTCCTTTGTTGTAACCGCAATGTTCTCTTTGATGATTACCTAACCTCATCTTCAATTCATGATCATTATGATTATTTCATCATCACTCATGATCGTCATCACGCATAATCATTAATACATCACATATGATCGTATCGACTATCAATGTATCACACCTAATCACACATCAGCATCATCATCATCTATTCATGGCACATCATCACCACATTGCTCGGCTCCATCATCATCATCACTAACAAAATAAAATACCCTTTCTGGCGGTAAAAGATTTGGTGTTCACATTCTAGATTTGAAGCTTTCGTGACTGCAAGGATTCATACTCTTAGGTTTTTTCGGTAAAGTTACGTAGGTAACTTGATACAGTAAATTTTGCTGTGACGGTCCCACCTGATGACGGAGACTTGTGTTGCCTCCGAAACGTCGTTATTTATTATTTTATTTATATTATTATTTGAGACGGACGCCATCCAGACTGCCACTCTACGCCCGACCTTATGGAAGAGGTACGTAGACGACACTTTTGCCATCTGGCCACATGGCCGGCCTGCTCTAGACCAATTTCTCGACCACATCAATTCCATACACCCAGCCATCAGATTCACCATGGAAGTCGAAAATGATGGCAAGCTACCCTTTTTGGATGTCCTAATCAAAAGGAGACCTGATGGTTCAATGAGCCACTCTGTCTACAGGAAAGCCACCCACACGGATGCTTATCTAAAACCGGATTCCCACCACCATCCATCCCAGAAGAATTCCCTCATCAAGACTCTATATCATAGAGCCCAATGCATCTCCGACCATGAACACATTTCCAGTGAACTCAAACACGTACGCCAAGCTCTTAAGGCTAATGGTTACTCCGACTACACAATCCGCAAAGCCATCACTCCAACCATCAAGAAGGATCCTGTTGAGGAGCCTTTCAAGACCATCACCTTACCCTACATTGCTGGGGTCACAAAAAAGATCTCCAAAATCCTGATTAAACACAAGATCCAGGTCCGATTCAACACAGTACATAAAATCCGTGATCTGGTCCCGTCTGTAAAAGATGTGGTTCCAGACATACAGTACCCTGGCGTCTACAAACTAAGTTGCCTCTGTGGTAGCAGTTACATTGGAGAAACCAAACGACATGTCTCGGACCGCATCCGTGAACATAAGGCAGACCTGAAACACGGTAGGACAAACACCTCAGCCGTGGCAGATCACTGTTACAATTCAGTGGGCTCACATGACATTGACTTCTCCAAGACAGAGGTTCTCTGCAAGCCATCTGGCTATCATGAGAGATTCGTTCATGAGGCGATCCACATATACAAACACAGAGACAATTTCAACCGAGAAGATGGATTCTGGCTTAGCAATCATTGGAAGGACGTAATAAACCATTTCGGATCTTAACTGATTGTGTTCACGTTAACGGTGACTTTCAGACCGCGTTCCACTCACTGGCATGGTGCAGTGTGCAGAGTAATGTATGGTGTCGTAATTGTACAGTAAACATATAGCAGTATGATACACATTAGGGTGGGTAGAATAATACATAGTGTTATATAAAAATGGATAAGGCAGAAACTGCAGCAGCAGCAGCAAGTGCAGCAGCAGCAGCAAGTGCAGCAGCAGCAGCAACTGCAGCAGCAGCAGCAACTGCAGCAGCAGAAGAAACTGCAGCAGCAGCAACTGCTGCAGCAGCAGTAACTGCAGCTCCCTTTGATGCTGTTAATCCTGCATAATGCACATGCATATGCAGTACTAATTACATTCCTGCATTTCCCATAAATATGCTAAATTCCTGTTGATATGCAAATTCCTTTGTCAATGCGCCCAGCTTATATATATATGCTCTAAGCCCGTGTGCTGTTTCATTCAGACTCTGTCGCCTCGACGGACCTGGTTTTCACCTGAGGACGGCTGCTTGCGTTGTGGCCGAAACGTCGTGAGAATTGTTTTATTATGTTTTATTTTTATTATTTTATTACTTCCCTTCTACGTGACTTTACCGAAAGAACCAAGAAGATGAATCCCTGCAGTCACGAAAGCTCTAAATCGAAATTTATTTTATTATTATTTATTTTTTACCCACGTGACTTTACCGAACACACCTAAGAGTATGGTGTCCACATGTCCACGCACCACGTGGACACACCTATTTCAGGGAATCAACAAGTCTACATTAACCACACATACGAGTGGAAAAACAAGCAAACACGCACATTTATGCCAAGATCAAAATGATGACAAAAATAAACTTCAAATCTAGATTCAAAAAGATCCCATTTTATAGCTGCTCCAGCCCAGCGAGAAACGCTTTTGTGTTTGCTGTTTGCCCTTGGACTGATCGCCTATCGGCGTTGTTCCCTGGTCAGACACTGGCGGTGAGACGAGGCCATGAAGAAGGCTGTCTCGGGTGTAAGCCAACCAGTTTCAAAGACGAGGCCTATACAATCAGAGCGTAGTTTGGTTGCGTGTTTGCCACGAGTACGTGCAGTTGATGCAGACACGTGGTTCCTTGCAATAGGTATCTCCGTGATTGTTTGAATATTTAAGTCCCGTTTCATTTCCATAAATGGTAAAGTCTAAATTTTGATTTAAAGCTTTCGTGACTGCAGGAATTCATATGCTTGGTTCTTTCGGTAAAGTCACGTAGAAGGGAAACAATAAAATAATAAAATATAAAACAATAACATTCTCACGACGTTTCGACTGCAACACAAGCAATCATGAACAGGTGTGAAAAAAACACTGCAAGAACATTTTCTTGTGAAAAAACACAGCAAGGAATTTTTTTTTCGCACCTGATGATTTTGATATGACATCACAAAGCTCTGCCCCCCCCCCCCCCTCAAAAAAAAAACATGCTTCAAATCGCTTTAAACTATTGTCATTGTAGTGCGTATTTGGTGTGGCGCTGCACTCTGCTGTTGTAGAAGAAAACATTTGTTAAAAAGTCTATTTATTAAGTAGAACGTATTGTCTATATTTATTTAAAGTTGCGCATTTTGATGTGACACCACATTTCTCAAACCCCCCCCCCCCTCTCTTCACTTATCGTCACAAATGTCTGACCCCCCCCCCCCCCCCAGGTACGTGACGTCATTTATGGATGGCCCCTAAGGCCCCACTGAGCTACGGAAGCTATTTTTCAGAAGCGGCCTGCCCGTCACAAGAGAGAGCTGAACCAAGTGGCTTGTCGGCATCACGTGATCGCGGCCACATACGACAAACGCGTGGTGTCGATTCTAAATGTTGACGGGGGACAAAAAGAAACGGAAGACCCGGACATAATTCCCCGAGACCACGCGGAGAACATGCAAACTTCAAATGCAATTATTAAATTTGAATATTTTGCCACAAGTATTTGCGGTGAATGCAGAGTTGATGCCTTGCAATAGCCATCTATTTGGTTATCTAGTTGGTTGTTTGAACATCTTAGCCCCCCTTTCATTGCCAGGGATTGTAAAGCATGCTGTTATTTTTAAATCATTTTTATACTGGCCAAATTGTCCCGTACATATCATCATCACTTTTGTCATCGCTGTGGTTGGTGAAATTGGCACAATCAGACCAGTGACAGTCCAACATTTATTTTCTCCTACCATGGGAATGTGGACTAGCCACTCACTGGCCCATGATCATCATCATCATCATCCATGAGTTCTACCGCATCCCGAATGGCAGCGGAGACAACTTTCACTTTCTGGCTGTTTTATATAATTTAAGAATTGGCATCAAAACAAAATGCAATTCTTATCCTCACGCCCCGAAAAGCTTTACATAATCGCGTTCGTTCTCAAGTTGATGACAATAATACGAATAAAAAAAGAAGTGGAGCAGCTTTGAAGTTTGGAATAATCTCTGTAGCCGTGCGTGATAACAGATAGTTTTTCTGCCACGGGCAGAAATAAAAACCCTGAAAATTAAATAACAGTTTTCTTTTTTGCTGCGTGCTTCCAGTTTTTTCTCCCCCGTTGCTGCGCGTAGAAAAAAAAAGTACTTACAAAAATGTATATTGTAAGCAAGATGCAATCTTCCGGCCCGAAGCAGGCAAAACTGTTTACACTTGAAATGTAAATAAAAAAGATCGTAATGTGAAATCAGTTTTTTTTTGCCCGCACGCCTCCGTTGACATGTTCCATCGCTTTGAGGGTTCAGCACCGCGGCGTGATGAATGTGGCACCCACCCCCCCCCCCTTTTGGTGGTGGCTGTGGTGGTGGTGGCTGTGGTGGCGGTAGCTGTGGTGGTGCTGGCGGTGGTGGTTGTGGTGGCAGTGGTGGTTGTGGTGGTTGTGGTGGTGGTGGTTGTGGTGGTGGCTGTGGTGGCTGTGGTGGTTGTGGTGGTTGTAGTGGTTGTGGTGGCAGTGGTGGTTGTGGTGGCAGTGGTGGTTGTGGTGGTGGCTGTGGTGGTGGCTGTGGTGGCTGTGGTGGTTGTGGTGGTTATGGTGGCAGTGGTGGTTGTGGTGGCAGTGGTGGTTGTGGTGGTGGCTGTGGTGGTGGCTGTGGTGGCTGTGGTGGTTGTGGCTGTGGTGGCTGTGGTGGTGGTGGCTGTGGTGGTGGTTGTGGTGGTGGTTGTGGTGGCGGTGGTGGTGGTGGCTGTGGTGGCTGTGGTGGTTGTGGTGGTGGCTATGGTGGTTGTGGTGGTTGTGGTGGTGATGGTGGTTGTGGTGGCTATGGTGCTGGCGGTGGTGGTGGTTGTGGTGGTTGTGGTGGCTATGGTGCTGGCGGTGGTGGTGGTTGTGGTGGTTGTGGTGGCGGCTATGGTGGCTGTGGTGGTGACTGTGGTGGTTGTGGTGGTGGCTATGGTGGTTGTGGTGGTTGTGGTAGTGGCTATGGTTCTGGCGATGGTGGTGGCTACGCTGCTGCACGTGGCCGCCTGTATTCTCAGCAGGGCTGTGAAGGCAGCAGCAGCAGCAGCAGCCAGGGTTGGCGGATCACCACCAGAGACGATGTTGCGAAACTCCCTTCCGACCCGTGGGTGGGCGTTCGAGGAGGAGCCTGACAGGAGATGGCGGCACAGCAAACTTTGTGGACGACACCCGCTGCGCCTGCATGGGGATAGAGTGTTTCCCCCTCGCACGCGTGGCGTTTCTCCCGCTACTCCGGTTTTCACCCACACCCACGCTTCGCCACACCAGACGCCGCCAGCCGATCGACTCACTGGAAGAAGAATCGCAGTACCGAGCCACATGCACTTGAGGACACCCTGGTGGCCTTCACACCGCACTGGATTCGAAGCCAAGATATTCAGCGGTCCCCAGCCCATCACTTCTCACACTTGTCTGAGCCACACCGAGCCTCCGCTCCTTCATGCTAGTTTTGGCCCTTCCTTCTATTGAGCCAGGGTAGGACGCTGGTTACATCGCCCCCCTACACGGCAAGAACCCCCCCCCCCCCCGGGAGTTTGACCCCCGTGACCCCAGAGATGCAGCGGTCGGCCATGAATCCGCTGCGCACCAGCGCACGGCAGATGCTGTCACCTCCCTCGGCGGCGGAGAATGAAGAACGAACAGCGCCCCAATGCCACTGCCGCGGTCACCGGAGCAAGACGGTGGGTCACGTGATCCCGCACTGCACACCTGCACCACCGATTCACAAACCGTGGGTCACGTGATCCTGCACTGCCCCCTGCACCGCCGTGGGTTACGTGATCCTGCACTGCCCCCTCCACCGCCGATTCACATATCGTGGGTCACGCGATGCCGCGCTGCCCCCTGCACCACCGTGGGTCACGTGATCCCACGCTGCCCCCTGCACCGACGATTCACAGGCGTGGGTCACGTGATCCCACGCTGCCCCCTGCACCGACGATTCACAGGCGTGGGTCACGTGATGTCACGCTGCCCCCTGCACCACCGATTCACAGACCGTGGGTCACGTGATCCCACGCTGCTCCCTGCACCACCGATTCACAGACCGTGGGTCACGTGATGCCACACTGCCCCCTGCACCACCGTGGGTCACGTGATGCCACGCTGCGTGAAACGTTACCGCCATCCGCCACAGCCTCCACAGAGGCTGTACGTGCGAGACTCAGTATATCCTCTGTCCAACAAACGGGTGACGTTGCTAATTTCACCTTGCCACACGATTTAAGACGGAGAAGAGTTAACATTTATGCAATTAATCTGCGGGCACATGTTATCTTTTTCAAAAATTCGGATTAGCGTCCTAACAGCGGAAAACACGGAGCGCACACTCTGTGTGAGACTTAGAGCCGTGGTAGCATTACGGAGTTAAAACGCCAATCCGCTTTCACACTCTCGAAAAAGAAGGGGGTTAATGTCCCGGCAAACAATCGCGCCACGTACTCTCTGCGATCAAACGCATTTGTCAAACGTTGCTCTGAGCGAAATCGCACCGTATCATCACTTCACTCTCCCCCACCCTCACCATGCCTCTCCCGCGTGAATTTATTCTCTCCGTCTCGTGTAATTATAACGGGCTCACATCAAAGCCTCTCTTTTAAGATTCGCGTTCTGAGAGGCACGGTAACATTTTCGTTCTTTTTGTTCGCACCAGGTAAAGCCCCTTCTGAGCCATGGAGCTCTTCTTCAGTGGCGTATCGCGCGGAAAATGCACAGCAGACAAATACTCTTAAGGGCATGTCGATCCAAAACGTGGAGGGGGGGAAACCCGGAGGGCCCGGAGAAAAATCCACGCGACCCCGGGGAGAGAGACAAGCGACACTCCGAATGTAATCGCCAGGGTCGGAATCGAACCCACGACCTCCTGCACACCAGGCGAGGTAGTTAACATCTCCTAGCCGCCACCGTGGCAGAGTCAGGTGGCACGGGGCTCTTCCTGGAACGGCCGCTCGGGGCATCGGTGCGTGATCCGCCAACCCCCTCGCCTCCAAGAAGAAACATGGCGCTGGACTTAGAGGCCACGTGCAGCGTAGCGGCCATCACCGCCCAGTGCCCCTCTATGGTGTGTGTGTGTACTGTATGTGTGTACTGTGTGTTGTATGTGTGTACTGTGTGTGTACTGTATGTGTGTACTGTATGTGTGTACTGTATGTGTGTACTGTATGTTGTATGTGTGTACTGTGTGTGTACTGTATGTGTGTACTGTGTGTTGTGTACTGTATGTTGTATGTGTGTACTGTATGTGTGTACTGTGTGTTGTATGTGTGTACTGTATGGTGTTATGTGTGTACTGTGTGTTGTATGTGTGTACGGTGTACTGTATGTGTGTACTGTATGGTGTATGTGTACTGTGTGTTGTATGTGTGTACTGTGTGTTGTATGTACTGCATGGTGTATGTGTGTACTGTATGTTGTATGTGTGTACTGTGTACTGTGTGTACTGTATGGTGTATGTGTGTACTGTGTGTTGTATGTGTGTACTGTATGTGTGTACTGTATGGTGTATGTGTGTACTGTATGGTGTATGTGTGTACTGTGTGTTGTATGTGTGTGCTGTATGTTGTATGTGTGTACTGTGTGTTGTATGTGTGTGCTGTATGTTGTATGTGTGTACTGTATGTTGTATGTGTGTACTGTATGGTGTATGTATGTACTGTATGGTGTATGTGTGTACTGTGTGTTGTATGTGTGTACTGTATGTGTGTACTGTATGGTGTACTGTGTGTACTGTATGGTGTATGTGTGTACTGTGTGTTGTATGTGTGTACTGTGTGTTGTATGTACTGTATGGTGTATGTATGTACTGTATGGTGTATGTATGTACTGTATGGTGTATGTGTGTACTGTATGGTGTATGTGTGTACTGTATGTTGTATGTGTGTACTGTGTACTGTGTGTACTGTATGGTGTATGTGTGTACTGTGTGTTGTATGTGTGTGCTGTATGTTGTATGTGTGTACTGTGTGTTGTATGTGTGTGCTGTATGTTGTATGTGTGTACTGTATGTTGTATGTGTGTACTGTATGGTGTATGTATGTACTGTATGGTGTATGTGTGTACTGTGTGTTGTATGTGTGTACTGTATGTGTGTACTGTATGGTGTGTGTACTGTATGGTGTATGTGTGTACTGTGTGTTGTATGTGTGTACTGTGTGTTGTATGTACTGTATGGTGTATGTGAGTACTGTATGGTGTATGTGTGTACTGTGTGTTGTATGTGTGTGCTGTATGTATGTACTGTATGGTGTATGTGTGTACTGTATGGTGTATGTGTGTACTGTGTGTTGTATGTGTGTACTGTATGGTGTATGTGTGTACTGTATGGTGTATGTGTGTACTGTATGGTGTATGTGTGTACTGTATGGTGTATGTGTGTACTGTGTGTTGTATGTGTGTACTGTATGGTGTATGTGTGTACTGTATGGTGTATGTGTGTACTGTATGGTGTATGTGTGTACTGTGTGTTGTATGTGTGTACTGTATGGTGTATGTGTGTACTGTATGGTGTATGTGTGTACTGTATGGTGTATGTGTGTACTGTATGTTGTATGTGTGTACTGTATGGTGTATGTGTGTACTGTATGGTGTATGTGTGTACTGTATGGTGTATGTGTGTACTGTATGGTGTATGTGTGTACTGTGTGTTGTATGTGTGTACTGTATGTGTGTACTGTATGGTGTATGTGTGTACTGTATGTTGTATGTGTGTACTGTATGTTGTATGTGTGTACTGTGTGTTGTATGTACTGTATGGTGTATGTGTGTACTGTATGGTGTATGTGTGTACTGTATGGTGTATGTATGTACTGTATGGTGTATGTGTGTACTGTATGTTGTATGTGTGTACTGTATGTTGTATGTGTGTACTGTGTGTTGAATGTACTGTATGGTGTATGTGTGTACTGTATGGTGTATGTGTGTACTGTATGGTGTATGTATGTACTGTATGGTGTATGTGTGTACTGTATGTTGTATGTGTGTACTGTATGGTGTATGTGTGTGCTGTATGTTGAACTTCTTTCACACCACCGTACGGAGCCATCCGCGCTAATCGAAGGTGCGGGGTGGTGGGGGGGACAACAGACTAAACACGATCGACACTTATCAAGGGACGAGTGTTCGACGTATCTGTGTGTAGGAATGAGCACAGAGGCTCAGCACACGGGGACGGCCTCTCTTCATTCACACGTGCCACTCACAGTCTCGGCCGCCATCTCGCCCCCTGTCTCCCCTCCACTCTCTCTCCCCTTCCCCTCGTCTCAACTAATCCCTCGTTCTTAATTTTGGAGCTTTCGTGACTGCAGGAATTATTCTTTGGTTCTTTTGGTACCTGTGTTACTCTCTCTATGTATCTTGGTGATATCTGTCTGCTTATATGTCTGTCTATAGTTTTCTGGTTAGATTTTTTGTTGCTATTTAATTTATACCTGATGATGATTGCTTGTGTTGCAATCGAAACGTCGTATGCTAGTATTTAATTTAGTATTTTATCTTTATACGTGACTTTATCGAAAGAACCAAAGAATAATCCCTCGTTCTTCTTGGTTCTTTCGGTAAAGTCACGTAGAATGGAAATAATAAAAAAAGAAAAAACAAAACATAAGAAAAAAAGTGAGAATTATTTTATTATGTTTTCTTTTTATTATTTTATTATTTCCATTCTACGTGACTTTACCGAAAGAACCAAGAAGATGAATCCCTGCAGTCACGAAAGCTTTAAATCGAAAATTAATCCCTCCTTGTCGCCTCTCCTCCCTCTGACGTGTTACAACGCTCTGTCCGTGGATTGACAGCTCTGCTGTCAATTGCTATTTTGCTAAGGGTGCTTATAACACCACCCTTGCACATTTGTACGTTGGACTAATTTCTCACCACCGGAGGGGTGGTGGACAAAACCAAAAAGCGACGTGTGACCTCGGCGGTCGAACTTGGGTCGTCAAACTCCTCAGCCTGATCGAGCCGTGGCAGAGGTGTGCACTTGACCGGTCACGAAGCGTTGGCGTCATTCTTGAGCCTCGAGAGAGACCAAGAGAGAGAGAGAGACCGAGAGAGAGAGACCGAGAGAGAGAGACCGAGAGAGAGACCGAGAGAGAGAGACCGAGAGAGACCAAGAGAGAGAGAGACCGAGAGAGAGAGACCGAGAGAGAGAGAGAGAGAGAGAGAGAGATCTGAGTCGACCCAGACCCGTGGATGAACTCCCAACCTTCTGTATAAAACACGATTTAACTTTATTTTCTTTTACTACTGAGCTGCAACATCGCTCTTATTCAGAAGCGACTTGGCTTTCACAAATGATAGCGCAACGAAGTGGCTCGTCATCATCATCACCATCACTACGTGGGCATGTGTCTACAGCCGTGAACAGCGCTCTCCATCGCAAGGCTGGCGGGCCCCTGGCGCGCGGCGCCCGGCGCGTGACGCCGATCCTACACGTGGAGGTACAACCCGGAGGAGCCGCAGAAACATACACGCGACCCTGGGAAGAGGGGGGGAGAGCACATAAAGCAAAGCAATGGGAAAAAAAAACCGGCGGTGGCGGTGGTGGCGGTGGTGGTGATGGTGGTGGTGGTGGCGGCGGTGGCGGTGGTGGTGGTGGCGGTGACGGTGGCGGTGGTGGTGGTGGTGGTGGCGGTGGTGGATGGTGGCTGGTGGTGGCGGTGGTGGTGGTGGCGGTGGTGGCGGTGGTGGTGGTGGTGGTAGTGGCGGTGGCGGTGGTGGTGGCGGTGGCGGTGGTGGTGGTGGTGGCGGTGGTGGATGGTGGTGGTGGTGGCGGTGGTGGCGGTGGCGGCGGTGGCGGTGGCGGTGGGGGTGGTGGCGGTGGCGGTGGCGATGGCGGTGGCGGTGGTGGCGGTGGCTGCGGTGGCGGTGGCGGCGGCGGCGGTGGCGGTGGCGATGGCGGTGGCGGTGGCGGCGGTGGCGGTGGCAGCGGCGGTGGCGGTGGCGATGGCGGTGGCGGTGGCGGTGGCGGTGGCGGTGGCGGCGGCGGTGGCGGTGGCGGCGGCGGTGGCGGTGGCGATGGCAGCGGCGGTGGCGGCGGCGGCGGTGGCGGTGGCGATGGCGGTGGCGGTGGCGGCGGCGGCGGCGGCGTCGGCGGTGGCGGCGGCGGCGGTGGCGATGGCGATGGCGGTGGCGGTGGCGGTGGCGGCGGTGGCGGTGGTGGTGGTGGTGGTGGCGGTGGTGGTGGTGACGCGCGGATTTACGACCCCCGTCAGTGACGCAATTCGCAGCCAGAGCGCCCCCATTGCAACTAATTTTAATGGAGATTCATTATAGCCGCGCTAATGAAGGCGATTATGCAAATGAGGTATTTGTCATTGCGTGGTAATTAGCGTGCTACGACAAATGTAATCCGACTAAAAAAAAACCCACTGCGCTAATTCCGTTACGGACTGCGTTGGATGTTATGTTTTTTGTTGTTGTTGTTAATAACCCTCATCCACCATGGCACCCCACCTGCTCCCTCCTTCCCCCACCCCTGCAACATCACAGGGCTTCCATCCCCAGCTCCTGTCCCTGCATCCCTCCCGTCGCCTCCCTCCCTGACAGCCGCTCCACCTCCTCCCGCGTTGTGCCGCGTTGCGCCCCGCAAACGGAGTGCGTCGCGACGCGCCCGACCAAGGGCGCTGGGCTGTACAACACATTGTCCTCCTGCTGCTGCTGCGGAGGGAGCTGCTGGGAGGAACACGTTGGGTTGCTCGGTCAATGGCCAGGGTCAACAGCGGCGTGGTGTATTCCGCAAATATGCCCGACTGTGAGGGCGGGCACAAGCCGGCGTGAGTAGGTTAAACGTTGAGTTTTATAAGGGCACCACGGGGTGACCAGCCCCTCCCCACCCAGCCCCACCCCTCCCACCCCCCACCCAGCCCCACTCTCCCCACCAGCCCCTCCCTGCACGACGGACACAATAATCCCCTGTGGGCTGGTGTAACCAGGAGGTTCCTACCAGTATTATTTGTGCTTTACACTATTTGTGCTCTACACTATTTGTGCTCTACACTATTTGTGCTCTACACTATTTGTGCTCTACACTATTTGTGCTCTACACTATTTAATAAAAAGAGAACAGAATAGTCTGTTGCCTCCGGACAGCGTTCGCTCCTCGTGCCGCAACGAGCCACAGCCGTCGCTTTGTGACCTCTTTCACAGCGTTCACAGCTCCTCCCCCTCCTCCTATGCTCGATGGAATGTTACTGTTGGCCGTGGGTTTTAACTATTAAACTATCAAAAAACCGATTATTTTTGTTATACCGGGTCAGGCCCACTGAGCTGTATAGATAATTTCCAGCAAGCCACGTGGCTGTCACGAATGATCGCTCAATAAAGCGGCTGATCAACATCGGCACGTGCAATCAGAGGACCCGGGGAAAAATCCACGTGACCACGACGAGAGAGAGAGAGACACGCAAACTCCAAATATACAGCAGCAGGTGTCGGGGTCGGGATCGAACCCACGAACTCCTGTATACCAGGCGAAGTAGTTAACATCTCCTAGCCACCGTGGCGTCACAATGAAATTGTTCCCACGTGGCCCAGTCCTCTCGCTTCATAGAGGCCCTCGTGTGTGTGTGTGTAAACGATAACTCAGCGCGGAGGTGTTAGGGGAGGGGGGGAGAGGTAGGGGAAAAATCCTAAACCTCCATGGCCGTAACAGAATAATGTCAATATAAATGTGTCGTCCACCCGACGCAGCCGATTAGTAAGGTTTGTCAGTAAACAAAACATGCCAATGCGTGACTAGTTCAGCACGCCTGTTGTGCCCTCTCCATGTGCTGTGACCTTGCCGTGGTGGAGAGGCCCAAAGACCCTGAGCCCGTGGGAGCTTCGGGCTTCAGGCAGGTAGTCTAACCAGACCGGATCGGTGTCAAGCGAGAGCCCAGACGAAGGCCAGCACTCCAGCCCTCCAGGTTGGGTGGTTGGGCCTTCATGGACGTTGAACTTCTTTTTTAGAACCGTACATAGCCAACCGTGCTCATCGCAAGGGCAGTGCGGAGTACATGGTCAGTCCGTAATACAGGCGCTTTTTTCGGTTAGATCGCCTAAATATCGGTGATATTGCTCGCGGAAGCCTCCGTGTTAAACTGACCAACCGCTATAGACAGTGTTGGCTCTATGGGTAGTGTTAGTCTGTGGGCAAGATGTACTGGATGTACTGGATGTACAGGAACTCCTCTACTTACGAACATTCGACTTACCAACTTTCAACCTGTCCGTATGTCCATTTGCCTGTCGGGGGTGTTTCTCTCGGCACAATCCCTGAGATCTGCTTAAGACTGACCGTGGGTCCCGGCCACGTGGACGCGGCACCACGTGCAGGAATGCCCCGGCGTGACGCGAGGGTGGTGGTGGGGGGCAGCCTGGCGCGTGGGGGGCAGCCAGGTGCGTGGGGGGCAGCCAGGCGCGTGGGGGGCAGCCAGGTGCCCCCCACGCTGGAATCCCATCAGCGCGGACGTGGCCGTTTTGCTCGCTTCGAGTGCTCTGGAAGGATTTTGGTTTTGGGTTTTTTTATTTTAGGAAATTCAACAACAGCAGCTGCAATAACGAGGGTGATTGAAAAAAAGTTGCCCATAAAACTTAAACTATTAACTCCCTTTTTGTATTTTAGCAGGTAAGGCCCACTGAGCTGCATATCTCTTGTTGCATGTGCTCCCTCGCTGTCACAAATGGTTGCTCAACGAAGTGATGATTGAAAAATAGTTGCGCGTGGAACTAAACTTTTAACTACTTTTTCTACGTTTACCAGGTAAGGCCCATTGAGCTGCCTCGCCTTGTTTCAGAAGAGACCTGGCAATCACAGATTATAGCCCAACGAAGTGGCTCATCATCATCATCATCACGTGGAAATTGATAGTAGCAGGCACTTTGCTCTAAGCGCGTGATATTGATTCTCAACGTGGAGGGGAAAACTGGAGGATCTGGAGAAAAATCCACGCGACCACGGGGAGAGAGAGAGAGAAAGAGAGACGCAAACTGCAAATACACAGCAGGCGTCAGGGTCGAGATCGACCCCACGACCTCCTGTGTACCAGGCGAGGTAGTTAACATCTCCTAGCCACCGTGGTGCCCAATGCTCCTCCTGCCCAGGAGAGCATTGAGGCGACACTCACGTCCCATTGTACGGCCCTGAGCCGGTGGTGGAAATTCCACATTCCTATGGCTGACTTGGCCACAACGTGATACTCGATTCAAACCCTCCTCCACAACCAACATCTCGCTACGTGAAAAAACAACCACGTTGTTTTTGGGGGTTTTTATTAAGAGAAGCCGGAGGTCTTGGAGCACCGACCCACACTCGACGCCACCGCGCGAAATCCTTCCCATCGAATTAACCCGAACGCAGCGACAGCACCACCACCAGCACCAGCACCCTCCCCTCCCCGTCCCGTTCGCTTAATCGTGCAAATAATTCACTTGCAGCGAGTCCCATCGCGAGTGACAGCCCATCGCCGTTTGTCTAAAGTGTCAGTCGCCCGATCGCTGTCCAACGCGCGCCGTGCCTCGGAGCTTGCGGCTGTGATGAATCACGCCGAGCGGATGTTTTTGTTATTCATTGTGACTGTCGCGGCGGAGGCGATGTGGTTTGTTGGCAGTCGCCGGTGATGGTAATGGTTTCTAGTTCTGCGGAGCGCCGTCGGTGATTCGTGCAAGTTGCATCGTCTCAGAATCGCAGAGGAACCACGCGGACGAGCTGGACGGCTCAACAGCGGCCGGGGCGCTGAGCCGGGAGCTGCCACACGATTCCCCAAGCTTTGCGATCCTCTATATATACACACAGTATTCGTAATGTTGTTAGCCTCACCCTTCCAGAGGGTGGGCGTCGAGGAGGAGCTGATCCGTCCCCGTATCCCCCCTCCAGCCCCCTCTACCCCCCCCCCCCAGCCTCCCTCTCCAGACTCCGATCCCAACGCTGGCTAGGAGATGTTAACTACCTCGCCGCTTCGTGCTGAACTCGTAACGAATTGTCACGTGTTGTCGACGTGTCGGGTGGTGGTGGCGGCTTGAGCGACACGACACTGACACCCACGTGATCGGACCCCGAGGTGGTGGGGGCAGAGGGGAGCGGGGGGGGCAGGGGGAGGGGCAGGGGGGAAGGGCGGGGGGGAGGTTAAGTTGGGGGGAGAGAGAAGCGGGGAGGGGCGGGGGGGATGCGGAAGAGGAGCGCGGGGGGAGAGGGGAGGGGTCAAGGTGGGGGGGAAAGGGGGACGGGGGAGGGGGCGGAGGGGTGCGAGAGGATTCGGGGTGAGGGGCGGAGGGGAGGAGGTGGTTAAGGTGGCGGGGGTAGAGAGGGGGGAGAAAGAGGAGCAGGGAGGGCCAGAGGGAGGGGCGAGGGATAGGGGAGGGGTCAAGGTGTGGATGGGGGGAGAGAGGGAGGAGGGGTCACGGGATACAAAAAAAGTGCCTTTGACCAAATTTACGAAAGCTTTGCCCGAGACTTTGAGACACAAACCAGAGCTAAAAGAACCATCGGCGAATATGCAAATTAATTTTTCTCGCGTCTGACAGCTGCCAACCCGTCGGCTTTTCGTCCTGCTAATAGAAAGAAGCTTCCAAGGACAACGCGTGCTACAAAGCGTCACGGAAAGCCATGCATATCCATGCGCTTCTTTCGTCCCTTGCTGGTTTTTGTTGCGTGTTAGAATTCAGATTTCATGCCGTGGATGTATATAATGTGTGTATATATATCTATTTTTTCTTATTACCGCGCTCCTAAGTTTTCATTTTCCAACCTCGCTGGCTACGTAAGTGTCTGTCTAGCTCGGCGTGTGTGTCGGTTTATCAGATTAACGCCTCCTTTCATGGTTCAAAGTTTGGCTTCAAAATATGCTGAAATTGTTATAAACTCCCCTGCAAAGGGGAAACGGAGGAGCTGACTGCTGTCAGATCCCCAGCGAATTCGCAGGGTGGTCCACGCGGAGCACTGAGACAGCAAAATCGAAATCCTTCACGTCACCCGCGCCGTGTCCGTCTCTCGCATCGCACCCCTCCACTGCACTCCACCACCTCGCCTGCACATGCAAGGAGCACTGCCACCCATAGACTCAACACTGCCACCCATAGACTCAACACTACCCATAGACTCAGCACTGCCACCCATAGACTCAGCACTGTCACCATAGACTCAGCACTGCCACCCATAGACTCAGCACTGTCACCCATAGACTCAGCACTGTCACCCATAGACTCAGCACTGCCACCCATAGACTCAGCACTGCCACCCATAGACTCAACACTGCCACCCATAGACTCAGCACTGCCACCCATAGACTCAGCACTGCCACCCATAGACTCAGCACTGCCACCCATAGACTCAGCACTGTCACCCATAGACTCAACACTACCCATAGACTCAGCACTGCCACCCATAGACTCAGCACTGCCACCCATAGACTCAGCACTGTCACCCATAGACTCAACACTACCCATAGACTCAGCACTGCCACCCATAGACTCAGCACTGCCACCCGTAGACTCAGCACTGTCACCCATAGACTCAACACTACCCATAGACTCAGCACTGCCACCCATAGACTCAGCACTGCCACCCATAGACTCAGCACTGCCACCCATAGACTCAGCACTGTCACCCATAGACTCAACACTACCCATAGACTCAGCACTGCCACCCATAGACTCAGCACTGCCACCCATAGACTCAGCACTGCCACCCATAGACTCCGCACTGTCACCCATAGACTCAACACTACCCATAGACTCAGCACTGCCACCCATAGACTCAGCACTGCCACCCATAGACTCAGCACTGCCACCCATAGACTCAGCACTGCCACCATAGACTCAGCACTGCGACCCATAGACTCAGCACTGCCACCCATAGACTCAGCACTGCCACCCATAGACTCAGCACTGCCACCCATAGACTCAGCACTGTCACCCATAGACTCAACACTACCCATAGACTCAGCACTGCCACCCATAGACTCAGCACTGCCACCCATAGACTAAACACCACCCACCCATAGAATAAACACTACCCACCCATAGACTCAGCACTGCCACCCATAGACTCAGTACTACCCATAGCCTCAACACTGCCCATACACTCAACACTGCACCATAGACTCAACACTGCCCACAGACTCAGTACTACCCATAGACTCAACACTGCCCATAGACACAGCACTGCTCATAGACTCAACACTACCCATAGACTCAACACTGCCATAGACTCAACACTGCCCCATAGACTCAACACTGCACCATAGACTAACACTGCCCATAGACTCAGTACTACCCATAGACTCAACACTGCCCATAGACTCAGCACTGCCCATTGACTAACACTACCCATAGACTCAACACTGACCCATAGACTCAACACTACCCATAGACTCAACACTACCCATAGACTAACACTGCCCATAGACTCAACACTACCCATAGACTCAACACTGCCCATAGACTCAACACTGCCCATGGACTCAACACTGCCATAGACTCAACACTGCCCATGGACTCAACACTGCCATAGACTCAACACTGCCCATAGACTCAACACTGCCCATAGACTCAGTACTACCCATAGACTCAACACTGCCCATAGACACAACACTGCTCATAGACTCAACACTGCCCATAGACTCAACACTGCCCCATAGACTTAACACTGCCCCATAGACACAACACTGCCCATATACTCAACACTGCCCATAGACTCAACACTGCCCATAGACTCAGTACTACCCATAGACTCAACACTGCCCATAGATTCAACACTGCCCATAGACTCAACACTACCCATAGACTCAACGCTGCCCATGGACTCAACACTGCCATAGACTCAACACTGCCCCATAGATTCAACACTGCACCATAGACTAACACTGCCCATAGACGCAGTACTACCCATAGACTCAACACTGCCCATAGACTCAACACTGCCCATAGACTCAACACTGCCCATAGACTCAGCACTGCCCATTGACTAACACTGGCCATAGACTCAACACTGCCCATAGACTCAACACTGCCCATAGACTCAACACTGCCCATGGACTAACACTGCCCGTACACTTGGTGTTGCAATCGGTTATCCCTTGCCAACGAAGTGCACTGTAAAATAAAATGTTGTGAAGCCAGCACGTTCGTGCGCACCTAAGTATGTTGAACTTCTTTCGCACCGTACGTCGCCAACCGTGCTAATCGAGCTGCGCCACGGGGACGGAGACGGGGGGGGGGGGGTGATGCTCTCATAATGGCCGTGTCAGAGGCACGCAGGGGCCGGCATCGATGAGAAGCTGGCGGGGGGGGGGGGCAGAGGAGTGGTGGTGGCAGACTGGGGGGGGGGGGGTTTGAATTGAAGGTTTCAGGCGTCCCGTGATTAGATTGGATTCTGGGCCGTGGCGAGTTGGATGGTGTCAGCCCGGTCAATAACGGGGCCGTGCAGAAAAGCACCGCGTTAGAGAGCGCACGCGATGCACCGAGTTGCTTTAAAACTCTTCTTCTAAGCAAATCTGGCGGTCACAAATTATAGTTCGACGAAATTGGTTCATCATCATCGTCGTGTGGACATTTATAGAAGCAGTCACATTTACTATAAACGCGTGATGTTGATTCTAACTATGGAGGGGAAAACCGGAGGGGAGAGAGACACGCAAACTCCAAATATACAGCAGCAGCAGGCGTCAGGGTCGGGATCGAACCCACGACCTCCTGCACACCAGGCGAGGTAGTTAACATCTCCTAGCCACCGTGATGATAATGAGAGAGAGCGACACGCAAACTCCACATATACAGCAGCAGGCGTCAGGGTCGGGATCGAACCCACGACCTCCTGCACACCAGGCGAGGTAGTTAACATTTCATAGCCACCGTGATGATGATGAGAGAGAGCGACACGCAAACTCCACATATACAACAGCAAGCGTCAGGGTCGGGATCGAACCCACGACCTCCTGCATACCAGGCGAGGTAGTTAACATCTCCTAGCCGCCGTGGCGCCGCTGCTAATTTTCAGAGTTGGGGGGGGTGCATTTTCGCCGATAAAACATCATCAGTGCGACAGCAGCCACACATTTGAAACCACTGGGGTTTGACTGCAGCACGACGATGATGATGATGATGGGTGGTGTTTTCACTCTGTGTGTATTTTCGTGGGGCCGCACTAAAGGCCACCACGGGCCTCCAGTGGCCTCGAAGGGCCTTGCAATGAAGACCGCTGATCTAGAAGAGAGTTTAGACGCGGTGACAACAATGGAGCGATTGAGATGGGATGGGGCTTGCGAGTGGCTGAGGAACCAGTGACCGTAACAGAGGGCAGGTGGGGGGGTCACGGAAGGGGCTATTGGGGAGGGACGGGATGGAGTGGAGGGGCGAAGGGAGGGTAGAGGAAGGGGCAATAGGGAAGAGGTGAGGCTTGAAAAGAGGAACGGAAGGAGGTTAAGGAGGGGGACTGATTCGCCCGTTCCGAGACTTCTGCAAATTGCAGGGTGATTGTCCCGTGAAAGTGGTTAGCGTCAATTTTATTTAGCGAGGCGTAGCGCCGCTGGTATTCACCACAGAGAACTGTAGCAACACGACCACACTCTACAATCGCTGACGCCTTGTGGGAGCCTCGGTGACTGATCAAGTTGATTTTACTTTATTAAAATGTTTTCTTCCGGTTTCGTTTTGATGACGTACAAGTGCGTTGTCGGAACGGCAAATGATTCACGTGAATGGGGAAGTTTATTCCAGTGGCGAGTTAACAACGATGACTTCAATGGGGACACTGGCCCCCGTGCATGGCAATGTGGAGTTTCCCACACCCTCCCAAACGGGGTTGAGCAGGAGGAGACTCTTGACTTGACCGTGGTTCAGCGATTTGGAGGGCGAGGGTCGGTGGGTGGTCCAGGTGGAGAAGGGGTTTGCGAGACTCATCAAATACAAAAGGATCACTCCGTGGCCGGGAGATGGCAGTACAGCAAGTTGGTCTGCTACTCGTCGTGTGGACTTTTCTCCGGTTTTGCCAACCACATGTAGAATCGACATCGCGCGTTCAGAGTGATTTAGCTGCTGCTGTGAATCTCCGCGCGATTAGGATATCAGCCGCTTGGTTGAGCTTTC
Source organism: Lethenteron reissneri (assembly GCF_015708825.2). Lineage (NCBI taxonomy): Eukaryota > Metazoa > Chordata > Hyperoartia > Petromyzontiformes > Petromyzontidae > Lethenteron > Lethenteron reissneri. The sequence continues at coordinate 774,990 of NC_083779.1, forward strand.
ATGTGTGATTGCCAGGACGCTCCTGAAAAAGATCTGCATAGCTCGCTGGGCCTTACCTGGTAACACAAAATAAAAGAGTTTAATAGCTAGATCTTGATTTGAAGCTTTCGTGACTGCAGGAATCCATACTCTTTGGTTCTTTCGATAAAGTCACGTAGGTATAAAATAAAATAAATCACGACGTTTCGATCGCAACACAAACGTTCGTCATCAGGTATCAGGTATGTAATAGTTAGAGTTTCCCTACCTCTCTGTGCTGTGAATTAAGGCCATTGACTGAAACGCCGCCTATTATATATACAAAGCGTGTTACTGTCGTTTGTGTTGAATTCTTGTGCGTGATTGTTTTCTACCGAATAAAAACCATTTTATTTTTCGGCTGTCACGCATGCGCCACCCGAGCGCGTAGAATATTTATCGTTTTTTTTTTTCTGCGCTAAACCCCCGTGAGTCGAGATTTAATAAAATAGATTGCTATTGACTTTCAATGAAGCCAATTATGCAAATGCGACGTATCTCTCGCATCTCAATTAATTCATTATGACATCTTTCCCCACGTGGTGGGGAGTGTGGGGGGGGCATCACGTGCCCCGGCGCACGGCAGGACGGGCACCGCGGGTGAACAGAACGGACGCTCAGCCGAGACTTTCACAGATGTCGATTTAAAAGAACAAAAATTGCCCGGCACGTTCATCAATTACACTGTGTGTGTGTGTGTCCTTAGAAAACAAGCATATGCGACAAATCGAGCAATGGCCCCTCATTCGTGGCACGCAGAGAGCCAGAGAGGAAGAGTGGGGTTCGAGTTTGAGACATCGCTTCAAATATGCCGTGGGGACGGATAGGAATTCAATTATAAAACGATATTTTTTTTAAATTTTTTTGTTAAAGTATGCAAAGGAAGGCCAGTGACCGAAACGTCGCTCGTTAGATCATGTTTCTTCTGAAGGCCACAGCGTTGTTGCTGTTGTTGCTGTTCACACGGAACGTGTTGATGTGTTAGAACTAAGAACTCGTTTTTATTTTTCGCAGGCAAGACCCCCTGAGCTTTGTAGCTCTTTTTCAGCAGCGACCTGGCGGCAATCGCACACGATCGCTCCACGAAGAGGCTGATATCATCATCGTGTGGAAATTCATCGCAGCAGCAAATACTCTAAACGCTTAAAGTTGAGTTTAAATGTGGAAACCCAGGCGGGAGAGAGAGAGAGGGACACGCTCCAATATACAGCAGCAGGCGTCAGGGTTGGGATCGAGCCCACGACCTTCTGCATACGAGGCGAGGTAGTTAACGTCTCTCCACCGTTGTTGTTGCTGCTGTCTGTGCTTTTGCACCACCACCACCACCATCACCACCATCACCACCACCACCACCAGCAGCATCACCACCACCACCACCATCGTCACCACCACCAGCAGCAGCATCGCCAAATAATTTGCTTGGCCAGTTCATCACAACAATGTTAATGGGTCTTTTTTCACGGTCAGCAAATAGATTTTTGTATAAGATATATAAGTTATATGTTGCACGTGCTTTTTACGTGTTGCATTATGCTAATGTTTTGAGCCAGCCGGGAAATCCAGATGGCGGCACGGTAGCTTTGGCGTGCGTGAGAAATGGATTACGGATTTTCGTTTTTTTCCTCCAACTCGTGTTAGGCTCATGATTCACTCGGAGCAGCATCACGTGACGCGATCTCAGCTGGAAGCACTGAAGTCACCCCGCGCGCACCGAACCACGCGTGTTGTAGAATTTGCTGTTGTTCACCAAATCCCAATAACACGGGATGAGGACCTTCTTTTTTTCGCGGGGCCCTCCGGGTTTTCCCCCTCCACGTTTAGAATCGAGGTCCTGCGTGTTAGGAGGATTCGGCTGCCGCTAAACACTTCCACGCGATGAAGACGACGAGCCACTTCGTTGAGCAATCATTTGAGATGGCCAGGTGGCTTCTGAAGAAGAGCTACGTAGCAATGCAGTGGGCCTCACCTGCTACAGTTTTATATATCTCTATATATCTATCTCGTTGGTTTTTTCGGTAAAGACACGTAGAAAGAAAAAAAATATATAGTACGACGTTTCGATTGCAACACAAGCAACCGTCATCAGGTAGAACTAAATTTGAGAGAGAGACAAAACACAGACACATAGACACACACACGCAGAGAGAGACAACACAGAGAGACACACAACATAGACACACAGAGAGACACACAGACAGACACACAAGCAGAGAGAGACAACACAGAAACACACAGAGAGAGACAACACAGAGACACACAGAGAGAGACACACAACATAGACACACAACATAGACACACAGACCTTTATATACAAATCGTTTAGTTTTAATAGTTTATATTCTGATCGCGCCAACGGTGTCCCGACACGCGATGACCCCCCTCCCGTCGGCGTCGTCAGCGTCGGCCAACGACCCGCAGAAGTTGACGCCGTAGAGCTAGAACAGAAACTCCCTCTCGCCCCTCACGATGTGGGGGGGCGGTGGGGGGGGGGCACTCAAACATCGCTCGTTGCGGATACACCCAACGCCAACCGCGCGAGCAGTCGGAGGACATTTCTACAGCGACGACTCGTCAACAAACCGCGCAGAGCGAGACGGGAACAATCACCGGCGAAAGACGCCTCGAACTGGGGCACTCCGCCGTTCCCTTTGCCACCCAGGGCGTCGCCGACGCCTCCTCGTCTCCTTGTCTCAGCCACGGCTGCCACCACCACTACCACCACGACCACCACCACCACCACGACCACCACCACCACCACCACGACCACCACCACTACGACCAGCACCACCACCACGACCACCACCCGACCAGCACCACCTCCACGACCACCACGACCACGACCAGCACCACCACCATGACCACCACCACGACGACCACCATCACGACTACCACCAACACCATGACCACCACCACCACCACGACCACAACCACCACGACCACCACCATGACCACCACCACGACTACTGCCACCACGACCACCACCACCACCACGACCACCACCACCACGACCACCACCACCACGACCACCACCATCCGCACACCTGCCCGGGAATGTCGCGTGGGGTTACAAAACGAAACGGCTCGCGAAACAAACAACAAACAACAACCAACAAACAACAACAACAAACAACAACAAACACATGCGCGGGCTGCTTATTGAGGTTTGCTCTTGTGCGCGCATCTGCGACACACAACAACAACAACAACACAAAACGCAACGTTACATAGCCGTGATTTATTGTTGGAAGCCGCGGGGTGAATTGGATGCCTGCCAAGGAATACGAAGAAAAAAATCAGGTACGCACTAAACATTCTACTCGCTTCAGTTTAAAGAGCGCTAAACATCCGACTCGCTTACGTTTAAAGAGCGCTTTGAAATGGGCCCGCAGCTCCAGGATAGAACTGCCGTGTTGTGAGGATGAAAATCATCGTCCACAAACTGAGCCCGGCATTCGATTTCACGAGATTGGGATTTGTGCCGGTTATGGCGTGGGTGGCGGTGGTTTGACCATACTTCACCACTTTGGTCGGTGCGACTTGATTAAGAGATTTGTGTTTGGTTGTTTACGATGTCGTCCAAAGATATGAACGAGCTCAATTGTGTACGGCAACGTAAAGCTGTGCGGTGTCGCCTTCACAGGTTGGGGCAAGTGCTGTTAGCGAGTAGCACCTATGAAGGCCAGCACGGCGCACGAGGGGGTGGCCAGCAGCACGCCCGGCCGCCTTTGTCTTCCCAGTGGCGATGTTTATACACCGCAACAGGTACTCATTTGAGGTTGAGGCGACCTAGGGGTTGGCCCATGGACCGGTTCAGATATTTGTCACTGGTGTTGGCCGTGAGCGGGAATCGAACCCGGGTGGCTGGGTTCGTAGGGCAGCGCGCTAACCGCTACACTACCGCTCCCCATGAGATACACACACAGACACACACACAGACACACACACAGACACACACACACACAGACACACACACACACACAGACACACACACAGACACACACAAAGACACACACACAGACACACACACACAGACACACACACACAGACACACACACACAGACACACACACACAGACACACACACACAGACACACACACACAGACACACACACACAGACACACACACACAGACACACACTCACATATACTCCGCACCTCCGATTAGCACGGATTGCCACGGACGGTCCGAAAGACGTTCAACGCATACATAGAAACAACAACAACCGCCATTCGCCACGAAGTGACAGTGACGTCATCACGGCGCTCGTGCCAGGCTATGTGCACCTTGAGGACACGTAAAGTGTCGCACGCCCGCTGGCAGGAGGTCACGGAGCAGACCCAGCAGGTGCCATGGGTCGGCTGACTGAGATGATTGGCTGATGCACCACCTGTGCCCCCTACTGTGCCAAATTGCTGGGCTTTATATCCGCCCGGCGCTCCGCTCGTTGTTGTGAGCGTCGCTCCTCCGCCCTCCGTTGTTGCTGGAGGGCGACTGCCTCCAGTATCGTCCTTCACGAGCCTCCTCCTCCACAGAGGCCGATCTTGACACCGCTGGTGCCTGTCATCATATAGATACACACACACAGATACACACACACACAGAGACACACACACACACACAGAGACACACACAGAGACACACACAGAGACACACACAGGCACACAATATGTGAACATGCGCTACACACACGGGCACGCGCGCGCACACACGCACACACGCGCGCGCGGACACACGCTATTGGGACAAATGATTGCATCATTTGTGCTCGGCCTAGCCAGAGCTAAAAGGCTGCTTGTAGCAAAATCAATAATGATCATCACGAAGCTCTGCAGGGGCTGCGATGCCTCGCGACCGCTGTGCCTGCGGATCACAATCGCCCATCACACGCACACATGCACACACACACACTCACACACGCGCACACACACACTCACACACGCGCACACGCACATACACGCATGCGCACACACACACGCACTCACACACACACAAACACGGACACACACTCACACGCGCACGCACACTCACACACACGCACACACACGCACGCACACACGCACACACACACGCACACACGCACACACACGCACGCATACACGCACACACACACGCACATACACACACGCACGCACTCACACACGCACGCACTCACACACGCACACACACACACGCACGCATTCACACACGCACACACACACACGCCCATCACACGCACGTTGTTGTGAGCGTCGCTCCTCCGCCCTCCGTTGTTGTTGGAGGGCGACTGCCTCCAACTGCCCAGTAGCGTCCTTCACGAGCCTCCTCCACAGAGGCCGATCTTGACACCGCTGGTACCAGTCATCGGCAAGTCCACTCAGCTCCACGTCCTCCTGTACCACATCACTCCATCTCTTCTCCAGCCCGTGCCGCGCCCGTTTAGCCCCCTCGATCCGGCCGAACAAAAGCTGTTTAGGCATGCGGTGGCTGGGCATGCGGGCTACATGACCCAGCCAACGCAGCCTTGCCTGCCGGAGGAGCTCACCAATGGTACTTTGCCCAGATCTTTCAAGGATTTGTGAGCTCCTCACACAATCCAGCCTGGTTAAACCCAGGATGGATCGTAGGCAGGCCAGCCTAAATGTTTCTAACCGGCGAAGATGCTCCATTAGGGGGGTCCACGTTTCGCAAGCGTAGAGAAGGAAGGGAATGATTGTGGCCGAGAAGACCTGAAGCTTCGTGCGGAGCGACAGACCACGTAGCTTCCACACAGCGTTACGCAACCGATGAAAAGATATTGCCGCTCGACTGATTCGGAGTGAGACCTCTGCTGATAAACTGGAGCCGGTCATAAGCACACTGCCCAGGTATGGGAAACTCTCCACTCTCTCCACAACTTCCCCATCACCGATTGGGAGTTGTGGGGGTGGAGTGGCCGATGGTACAAAATACCCAGGCAGGTGCTTAGTTTTGGTGGGGCTGATGGTAAGTGGCACGCTCCAGTCTCAGCAGCAGCGTCTCCAACTCCTCCTCTGAATGAGCAGCTATTACCACACACACGCACACACTCACTCACACATGCACGCACACACGCACACGCACACACACACTCACACATGCACACACGCACACACGCACACACACACTCGCACACACACGCGCACACACACGCGCACACACACTCTCACACATGCACACACGCACACACGCACACGCGCATAAACGCACACGCACACATGCACATACACGCACACACACACAGACACACACACGCACACACCGACGCACACACACACACACACGCACACACAGACGCACACACACACACGCACACACGCACACACACACACGCGCACGCACACGCACACACACGCACACGCACACGCGCACGCCGAGTCGTAATTCCAGCTCGCTGACCCCTGCAGGTGTGGGGGGGGGGGGGTCAAGGGCGTGAGTGCTGGGATTGAAATTGAGCCAAGCGCACGCGCTGAGCACACACACACGCACACACACGCACGCACGCAAACACACACGCACACACACGCACACACGCACACACACACGCGCACACACGCACACACACGCACACACGCACGCACACACACACGCACACACACACGCACACACACGCACACACGCACACACACACGCGCACACACGCACGCACGCACACACACACGCACACACACGCACACACACACCACTCACACACGAACACACACCACACACACACACACGCACACACCACACACACGCCCGTGGTGATTGTGTCTATCCGCAGCCGCAGCAGGAGCAGCGGCAGGGGTAGCAGCAGCAGCAGGAATAGCAGCAGGCTTAGTAGCAGCAGTAAGTAGCAGGAGTAGCTGCAGCAGTAGCAGCCGCAGCAGTCTCGATGTCCCCGGCAGGCAGGGCTCTGGCCGCAACGGGTTGGATTTTCTGGCCATTGTCAAGGATCAAGGTGTCACCATCACGGTCAACCAATTTGTCTTCACAGAATACTCAACACATTCATCAATCTCAAAACATCACCCATCTTTCGATATATGAAGCCTGGCGGCGGCGGCGGTGGCTATCTACGTGACCTGTCATGTTGTTGCTGTTGGTTTTCCACCATTGCCAATGCAGCAGCAGCATCACCAAATATTGCATTAATTTATTAGAGATTCATTCCAAAGTGATTTGGTCATTCGATTATTGTGTCTGAGAGTTGGTGAATTGCAGATGCACTCACTCACCGACCCACCCACTCACCCACAGATTAACTCACTAACCTACTCACTCAAACACTCACCCACAAATTCACTCACCCACCCATCTACCCACGCACTCATCTACTCACTCACTCACCCACTCACCCACAGATTCACTCACCCACTCATTCACCGACCCAACCACTCACTAACCCACTCACCCACAAACTCATTCACCTACTCACTCACACACTCACCCACAGATTCACTCACTCACCTACCCACCCACCCACTCACCCACTCACCCACAGATTCACTCACTCACCGACCCACCTACTCGCTCACCCACATATTCATCCACCCACTCACCCACTCACTCATACCGTTAATCACCCAACCATTCAATCATCCACCCACCCACCGGCTCACTCACACACTCACCCAGTTACTCACTCGTCCACCCATTCATCCACCCACTCACCCACTCAACCAGTGACTTACCCCGCTCATTCACCCACCCACTCGCCGCCTTCAAATTTATATCTGGGGCAGCGCGATGTTTGTGTGGTCCATTGTTTGGTGTTCATAGCCACAGCCGCACACACACACGAGTGAGAGTTTTACATCGTCCACTTATTCATCAGCTATGCACCAACATCTTCCATGGTTGTCCGCGGATCCGGTTAAGCACTATCCATAATACGATATAAGTATAATCATTGTGTATTATAGTTAATTACGTAGCTTCGTATTTGCCGAGTGCATCTCGAAACGCTGTAGAATTTGTAACGTGTACAGCTTTCGCACAAAGGTTTTCATTTTTGTGTCTGCAGGTGTCTCTGATTGTCTGTCAGTTTGTGTGTTTGTGTGTGTGTTTGTCTTCGTGTGTGTGTCTCTGTGTGTGTATCTTAGTCTCTGTGTGTATCTTAGTGTCTGTGTGTCTACCTTAGTCTCTGTGTGTGTCTTAGTCTCTGTGTGTCTTAGTCTGTGTGTGTGTATCTTAGTCTCTGTGTGTATCTTAGTGTCTGTGTGTGTATCTTAGACTGTGTGTGTCTTAGTCTCTGTGTGTGTGTGTCTTAGTCTCTCTGTGTGTATCTTAGTCTCTGTGTGTGTATCTTAGTCTGTGTGTGTGTCTCTTATTGGGAGCGGTGGTGCAGCGGTTAGCACGCCACCGCTACGAACCCGGCAGCCACGAGTTCGATTCCCGGCTCACGGCCAACAACACCAGTGACGATTATCTGAACCGGTCCTGGGCCTCCCCTAGGTCGACTCAGCCTCAAATGAGTACCTGGTGCGGTGTGTAAACATCCCCAGGCGTGGTGCTGGCCACCCACCCCCTCGTGTGCCGTGCAGTCCTTCACACGCGCTAACAGCACTTTCCCCGACAGCCTGGCGATCCTATACGGGGGATCTTTGTCTTTGTGTGTCCGTGTGCATCTCTCCGTTTCTATTTGTGAGAGGGCGTTTGCACTTGTATCACAGCAGCTGAAATAATGGGCTTTTAATAGGTATTGGACGAGTCAATGTATGAGTGTGTATCAATCCTTGTGCGTGTGTGTGTACACGTGCGTGTGTGTACACGTGCGTGTGTGTGTGTACACGTGTGTGTGTGTGTACACGTGTGTGTGTGTACACGTGTGTGTACACATGTGTGTGTACACGTGTGTGTGTGTACACGTGTGTGTGTACATGTGTGTGTGTGTGTATGTACACGTGTGTGTGTGTACACGTGCGTGTGTGTGTGTCTGTGTGTTCGTGTGTCTGTGTGTGCGTGTGTCTGTGTGTGTCTGTATGTGTGGTTAGCGCTACGCTGCGCCACAAACCTGACGACCCGGGTTCGATTCCCGCTCACGGCCAACATCAGTGACGATTATCTGAACCGGTCGACTCAGCCTCAAATGAGTACCTGGCGCGGTGTGTAAAAACATCGCCACTGGGGAGACAAAGGCGGTCGGGCGTGGTGTTGGCCACCCACCCTCTCGTGTGCCGTGCCGGCCTTCATAGGTGCTCGCTAACAGCACTTGCCCCTACAGTCTGTTCAGGCTATACGGGGGGTCTTTGTCTCGTGTGTGCGGCTAGGATTGCTATGCCGTTCAACGATGATGGGATTTCAGTGCTGGCGACATCTCCTGTGGCCCCCCTCCCCCCTCCCCCCTCCCCTGGGTCCTCGGTGTCATCTCGAGGCGGCTTCTGAGAGGGGTCACGTGGTGGTCTGAGAGGAGTCACGTGGTGGTCTGAGAGGAGTCACGTGGTGGTCTGAGAGGAGTCACGTGGTGGTCTGAGCGCTCGGATCGAGAGTCGGGAGGATGTCGGCTCAAGTCCCCGTCAGCGCTCGACGCAGCGGCGAGCAACTCTCCACGGTCCAGTGTGGTGAAGTAGGGTCAGAGGTGAAGTAGGGTCAGAGGTGAAGTAGGGTCAAAGGTGAAGTAGGGTCAAAGGTGAAGTAGGGTCAGAGGTGAAGTAGGGTCAAAGGTGAAGTCGGGTCAAAGGTGAAGTAGGGTCAGAGGTGAAGTAGGGTCAAAGGTGAAGTAGGGTCAGAGGTGAAGTAGGGTCAGAGGTGAAGTAGGGTCAAAGGTGAAGTAGGGTCAAAGGTGAAGTAGGGTCAAAGGTGAAGTAGGGTCAAACGACCCTCATAATGGACTGAGACGGCGTGGAGGGAGAAATACCTTAATCCAGCAGTGGATTGACAAAGTTGCTGTGATTTGTTACTCACTTGACATGTGTACCGCATCATCATTGTCATCGTCATTGTTATCATAACCATAATCATCATTGTCATCGTCATCATCATCGTCATCATCATTGTCATCGTCATCAATCGTCATCATCATTGTCATCGTCATCATCATCGTCATCTGTACAATCATCGTGATTCGAGCGATGCCCCTTCGTGTCCCATGCTGAAGAGCCATTGCCCGAAACGTCGCCTGTCAAATATTGTTCCGTTTTTAAGGTGGTGAGCATGACGCCCGACCGCCTTTGTCTCCCCAGTGGAGATGTTCACAACACCGCACCAGGTAGTCATTTGAGGCTGAGTCGACCTAGGGGAGGCCCAGGACCGATTCAGATAATCGTCACTGGTGTTGGCCGTGAGCGCGAAACGAACCCGGGTCGCCAGGTTCGTAGCGCAGCGTCGCGCTAACCGCGACACCACCGCTCCCCACTACAAGAAAAACACACACGTGCACACACACACGTACACAACAAGAACCGCCATTCGCGGTGACGTCACCACAAGGTTTGTGCCAGGCTAGGTGCACATTGAGGTCACGTGAAGTGTCGAATGCCCGCCGGCAGGAGGTCACGGGGCAGACCCAGCAGGTGCCACGGGTCGACTGACCGAGATGACTGAGATGACTGGCTGATGCACCACCTGTGCCCCCTAATGTGCCAACTTGCTGTGCTTTAGCCACCCGGCGCTCCGCTCGTTGTTGTGAGCGTCGCTCCTCCGTCCTCCGTTGTTGTTGGAGGACGACTGCCTCCAACTGCCCAGCAGCGTCCTTCACGAGCCTCCTCCACAGAGGCCGATCTTGACACCGCTGGTACCAGTCATCGGCAAGTCCACTCAGCTCCACGTCCTCCTGTACCACATCACTCCATCTCTTCTCTAGCCCGTGCCTCGCCGGTTTAGCCCCCTCGATCCGACCGAACAAAAGCTGTTTAGGCATGCGGTGGCTGGGCATGCGGGCTACGTGACCCAGCCAACGCAGCCTTGCCTGCCGGAGGAGCTCACCAATGGGACTTTGTCCAGTCTGGTTAAACCCAGGATGGATCGTAGACAGGCCAGCACACACATGCACACACACAACACACGCGTGCACACACGCGTACACACATACACGTGCACACACACATGAACACACACACGCGTACACACATACACGTGAACACACACGTGAACACACACGCACACACGCGTGCACACACGTGGACACACGTACACACACACGCACACACATACACGTCAACACACACACACACACGCGTACACATACACGTGAACACACACGCACACACACACACGTGAACACACGCGCGGCGCTCAGAACACGGACCGTGTCGGCTTTCCTTTTTAATTAAACGATCATCGTCGTCGTTGTTGTAATCATCATCGTCCCAGAGATGACTACGGAAACATTTGCCACGGGGGCTCGTTTCTCGCCTCCGCGTCCTGCGGCTCCGCCGAGCGCAAGAGCCGCGCGGCATCAATGCCGGAGCGGAGCGCAGTGCACCCCTCTCGTCCCTCTCGTCGTCGTCGTCGACACAGACTACAAATTGGGGGTGGTGGGGGGGGGTGGTGGTGGGGGGGGTGGTGGGGGTGGTAGTGGGGGTGGTGGTAGGAGTGGTGGTGGTGGGGGTGGTGGTGGTGGGGGTGGTGGTAGTGGTGGGTGGGTCACAACAACCCCGCCGCTTTCTATTTTAAGACCTGGGGAGGGGGGGGAATAAAAAAATAATTTACAAAAAAATGTAAACGCCGCTGCTCGGCACGGCGTCTGTGACGCCTCTTGCCATGGGTCACAGTTGCGACGGAGACGACTGCGTTCGTTGTATTTGTCTCTCTATTGTCTGTGGCGGGGGGGGGGGTGTCTTTAAATCCCCTGGGGTCGTCTTAATGACGGCGGGCTCTGTAGCCAACGGGGTTGGTGGAGCGGTGGCGCAGCGGTTAGCGCGCCGTGCTCCGGCTCACCCGAGTTGGACTCCCAGCCAGGGCTCGCGCCGGCGGACGAATGATTTCTGAACAGGTCCAAGTCCCGAGTGCCCCAAACCCCCGTCTCCATCCTGCCTTCCACCACCACTACCCCCATCCACCACCACCTCCCCCCCCCCATCCACCACTACCCCTATCCACCACCATTACCTCCCCCATCCACCCCCCCCCATCCACCACCACCACTACCCCCATCCACCACTACCCCTATCCACCACCATTCCCCCATCTACCACCACCACTTCCCCCATCTACCACCACCAAACCGCTTTTCCTCGCTCTCTCCTCTGTGTACTTTATCGCGATCGATAAATGCCAGCCCCCACCCCACCCCCACCCCACCCACACCCCCATTCAATATTTCACCCGGGTCAATTGGCCACGCCGCAGAGGAGCGCCACCACCACCACCACACAGCACCATCAACCTCCCTCCTCCCGCCGCCACTTAGGCGATGGGCATGACCCCAGGCTTTGTTCGCGCTCTCAAATTAGAGATCGCTAAGCAGCGATTCATTCTGAGCCACAGGATCCCTAACGCCCCCCACCCCCCCCCCCAAAGCCTCCCCCCCTATTCCCCCCCACCCCCCATTCCCCCCCCCCCAAAGCCTCCCTCGCCAGACTCCGATCCTAACGGTGACGAAATGTTGACTACCTCGCCTGGTATGCAGGAGATCGTGGGTTCGATCCCGACACTGACGCCTGCTGTATATTTGGAGTTTGCGTCTCTCTATCTCTCTCCCTGTGATGAGATGTTGACTACCTCGCCTGGTATGCAGGAGATCGTGGATTCGATCCAGGCCCTGACGCCTGCTGTATATTTGGAGTTTGCGTGTCTCTCTCTCTTCCTGTGATGAGATGTTGACTACCTCGCCTGCTATGCAGGAGATCGTGGGTTCGATCCCGACACTGACGCCTGCTGTATGTTTGGAGTTTGCGTGTCTCTCTCTCTCCATCTTCATGTGATGAGATGTTGACTACCTCGCCTGGTATGCAGGAGATCGTGGGTTCGATCCCGACACTGAAGCCTGCTGTATATTTGGAGTTTGCGTGTCTCTCTCTCTCCATCTCCCTGTGATGAGATGTTGACTACCTCGCCTGGTATGCAGGAGATCGTGGGTTCGATCCCGACACTGACGCCTGCTGTATATTTGGAGTTTGCGTGTTTCTCTCTCTCCCTGTGATGAGATGTTGACTACCTCACCTGCTATGCAGGAGATCGTGGATTCGATCCCGATACTGAAGCGACAATCGCCAGAACAAGCGGACTGCGAAACAAACGAACGAACGAAATAAAAGTGCATCAGAGCTCCCTAATACCGGAAGGGAGAGCGTTCCAGACGGCCGCAGAAGCGCATCTGAAAGCGCCATGCGATGATGATGCGGTGACCACCGCTTTCGAGGTGATTGAGGCATCATCTGTGACCAGGGCGAGACTGAGAAACCGCTCGGATAGACGCTGCAGAGCTCCACTCCCAACTCTACATCGCAGATCTACAGCTCCCCATACAGAACAACAACAAACGCCATTCGCCACTCGGTGGCGGTGACGTCACCACGGCGCTCGTGCCAGGCTACGTGCACTTTAAGGAGACGTGAAGTGTCGAACGCCCGCTGGCAGGAGGGTACGGGACAGACCCAGCAGGTGCCACGGGTCGACTGACTGAGATGACCGAGATGACTGGCTGATGCACCACCTGTGCCCCCTACTGTGCCAACTTGCTGTGCTTTAGCCACCCGGCGCTCCGCTCGTTGTTGTGAGCGTCGCTCCTCCACCCTCCGTTGTTGTTGGAGGGCGACTGCCTCCAACTGCCCAGTAGCGTCCTTCACGAGCATCCTCCACAGAGGCCGATCTTGACACAGCTGGTACCAGTCATCGGCAAGTCCACTCAGCTCCACGTCCTCCTGTACCACATCACTCCATCTCTTCTCTAGCCCGTGCCGCGCCCGTTTAGCCCCCTCGATCCGGCCGAACAAAAGCTATTTAGGCATGCGGTGGCTGGGCATGCGGGCTACATGACCCAGCCAACGCAGCCTTGCCTGCCGGAGGAGCTCACCGATGGGATTTTGTCCAGATCTTTAAAGGATTTGTGAGCTCCTCACACAATCCAGCCTGGTTAAACCCAGGATGTATCGTAGGCATGCCAGCCTAAATGTTTCTAACCGGCGAAGATGATCCATTAAGGGGGGTCCACGTTTTGCAAGCGTAGAGAAGAGAGGGAATGACTGTGGCCGAGAAGACCTGAAGCTTCGTGCGGAGCGACAGACCAGGTAGCTTCCACACAGCGTTACGCAACCGATGAAAAGATAATGTCCCTCGACTGATTCGAAGTGAGACCTCTGCTGTTAAACTGGAACCGACTCACATAGACACACACACACTCACACACACGCACACACACACTCACACACACTCACACGCACACACACTCACATAGACACACACACACTCACATAGACTCACACACACTCACATAGACTCACACACACACTCACACACACTCACACTCAAACACACACTCTCACACACACACTCACACACACATGGACACACGCTCACACACACGCATACACACTCACATGGACACACACTCACATAGACACACACACACTCACACACACGCACACACACACTCACACACACTCACACGCACACACACTCACATAGACACACACACACTCACATAGACTCACACACACTCACATAGACTCACACACACACTCACACACACTCACACTCAAACACACACTCTCACACACACACTCACACACACATGGACACACGCTCACACACACGCATACACACTCACATGGACACACACTCACATAGACACACACACTCACATAGACACACACACACTCACACACTCTCCATTTAGCCCCGCCACCAATGGCCAGTGACTGTTATTTGTTTCATGTCATGCAGAGGGCGTCTATGGGGAGAGGGTTTCCCGTGATGAGGAGGGTTAAGGTCGCCGTTATTAATGGAGCCCCTTTGGCGCTGTGCCCAAGAGGAATCGTTCCCTTGCACGGGCAGGGGGGCGGGGCTGGGGCGGGGGGGAGGTGGCCCAGTCTTGGTGAATTCAAAAGTGGACACGGGGTAGTGTGTGTGAGTGCGTGGGTGTGTGGGTGTGAGTGTGTGTGTGAGTGCGTGGGTGTGTGGGTGTGAGTGTGAGTGAGTGTATGTGTGAGTGTGTGGGTGTGTGGGTGTGTGTGTAAGTGAGTGTGTGTGAGTGTGTGAGTGTGTGTGTGAGTGTGTGGGTGTGAGTGTGGGTGTGTGTGTAAGTGTGTGTGAGTGTGTGAGTGTGTGTGTGAGTGCGTGGGTGTGTGGGTGTGAGTGTGAGTGAGTGTGTGTGTGAGTGTGTGGGTGTAAGTGTGGGTGTGTGTGTAAGTGTGTGTGAGTGTGTGAGTGTGTGTGTGAGTGCGTGGGTGTGTGGGTGTGAGTGTGTGTGTGAGTGCGTGGGTGTGTGGGTGTGAGTGTGAGTGAGTGTATGTGTGAGTGTGTGGGTGTGAGTGTGGGTGTGTGTGTAAGTGTGTGTGAGTGTGTGAGTGTGTGTGTGAGTGTGTGGGTGTGAGTGTGGGTGTGTGTGTGTGAGTGCGTGGGTGTGTGGGTGTGAGTGTGAGTGAGTGTATGTGTGAGTGTGTGGGTGTGAGTGTGGGTGTGTGTGTAAGTGTGTGTGAGTGTGTGAGTGTGTGTGTGAGTGCGTGGGTGTGTGGGTGTGAGTGTGTGTGTGAGTGCGTGGGTGTGTGGGTGTGAGTGTGAGTGAGTGTGAGTGTGTGAGTGTGTGTGTGAGTGTGTGGGTGTGGGTGTGTGTGTAAGTGAGTGTGTGTGAGTGTGTGTGTGAGTGTGTGAGTGAGTGTCTGTGTGTATGTCTGTGAGTGTGTGTGTGAGTGTGTGAGTGTGTGTGTAAGTGAGTGTGTGTGGGTGTGAGTGTGTGAGTTGGTAAGTGTGTGTGAGTGTGTGTGAGTGAGTGTGTGTGAGTGTGTGTGAGTGAGTGTGTGTGAGTGAGTGTGTGAGTGAGTGTGTAAGTGAGTGTGGGGAGCGGAAGTGCAGTAGTTAGCGCGCTCAGAGTTCAATTCCCGGTCACGGCCAACACCAGTGACGATTATCTGAACCGGTCCTGGGCCTCCCCTAGAACGACTCAGTCTCAAATGAGTACCTGGTGCGGTGTGTAAGCATCGCCACTGGGGAGACAAAGGCGGGTCGGGCGTGGTGCTGGCCCTCCACCCCCTCGTGTATCGTTGCGGCCTTCACAGGTGCCCCTAACAGCACTTGCCCCTACAGTCTGTCAAGGCTACACGGGGGATCTGTGTCTTTGTGTGGAGATAGAAGCGCGGCTGATGGGACTGAGTAACAGATTGCTCCGCGATGCGGGGCGAGGAATAGAAATGGTTTTTATCCTGCTCAGAAGGCTGCCCGCGCCGTTTGGTTTGGGCACCAATTTATTATTTCGCATTTATATATTTAATATTTTTCTATATATTTATTTATATTTATTTATGGCCGTTTTGTAGTCGTCCTCAGCGTCATCGGTCGGTCAGAATCAATCCACTGCTGGACCGATGCCTCGTGATAACATTAATTATATATTATAGCATCATAGTACATGATGATGATGTGATATATATGACGACAAATGGTCAACTTCTTTCGCTTCGTACGTAGACAGCCGTGCTAACCGCGGCGCTGTCGACCTACACGTTGGAGTTTTTACTTATTTATGAATCCCTTCCGTGACCGACCGACGCGCCAAAGCCAGGAGACTACTTGCTGTGCTGCCTCTCGTGTGGGTTGTCACCTCATTCCCGAGAACATCAACGCGTCTCATGCTCAGCGTGTGTACGTACGTGGAACTTCCTTCGCACCGTACGTCGCCAAGCGTGCTAATCGGAGGTGCGGGAGAAAGAGAGCAAACTGACACACGCAAAGAAGTCCTAAAGAAATGAGTTTGTCAATCTAGACGATGACGATGTAAAAGTGCATCATAGCTCCCAGTGGCTTGCCCATATCGGAAGAAAAGAGCGTTCCAGACGTCCGCAGACGCAGCGCGTCTGACAGCGCCGTGATGCGGTGTTGGTTGGCCAGCCGACAGCCGCTGCCGTGAGGATGACCGCGTGGTGGTGGTGCACGCTGCTTGACGAGCTGAGCCGGGCCATTGTGGTTCATTGTGGCGAGCACTCTGTGCGCAATGAGCGCGACCTTCCCTAGCACAGCAATGTGTCTCACGCTCGGTGGAACGATGGATGGATGATGCATCGATTCATTGATGAATGCTCATTCTTAAGCTCACGGGCTCTTGCTGGGATGAATGCTGTCACAGTGGTGGGTGCAGCGGTTAGCATCACACCAGACTTGCAATCCAGA
This sequence comes from Lethenteron reissneri, assembly GCF_015708825.2. NCBI lineage: Eukaryota > Metazoa > Chordata > Hyperoartia > Petromyzontiformes > Petromyzontidae > Lethenteron > Lethenteron reissneri. Next base: position 792,246 of record NC_083779.1, read on the forward strand.
TGCTTGCCGGATCGATTCCATCTCCACCACTGACTCTGTCCATCCAGCGGTGTGGATGGGTTCAACATTCAATCGGCAGAGACCCGTAGACTCGTTACACAGAGAGACCCCCATAGACTCACAACACGGAGAGCCATAGACTCGTCACACAGAGTCCCATAGACTCACAACACGGAGAACCATAGACTCACCACACAGAGACCCATAGACTCAGACAAAGACCCGTAGACTCGTTACACAGATAGACCTCCATAGGCTCACCACACAGAGAGCCATAGACTCGTCACACAGAGACCCATAGACTCAGACAAAGACCCGTAGACTCGTTACACAGAGAGAGACCCATAGCCTCGTCACACAGAGACCCATAGACTCACTACACAGACTCATACTCGTCACACAGACTCGTAGACTCGTCACATAGAGGCCTATAGACTCGTCACACAGAGACCCATAGACTCGTCAGAGACCCATAGACTCGTCACATAGAGGCCCATAGACTCAGACAAAGACCCGTAGACTCGTTACACAGACTCATACTCGTCACACAGAGACCCATAGACTCGTCACATAGAGGCCCATAGACTCAGACAAAGACCCGTAGACTCGTTACACAGACTCATACTAGTCATACAGAGACCCATAGACTCGTCCCATAGAGGCCCATAGACTCACCACACAGAGACCCGTAGACTCGTCACATAGAGGCCCATAGACTCACCACACAGAAACCCAGACTCACAGAGCCATCTCTCCCAAGACATGTTGTCAGCGTGGAAGAGTAGGCCAAATACTCTTTTAAAGAGGCTCTCTCTAGAGCTCCTTCTTAGTTGAGGCGCCTTCCGCCAACAAGAACGCGAGCGAGCAAATTGCAGGGCTGCACCTTTGCCTCTATGCGCCGTTTGTAATGGGTTCCTATGCACCCCTACAGCCACTAGTGGCCGCTATCTATTGGATTATGGGGGGTTGGGGGGGTGGAGGATGGTGCAGAGAGATGGACCGTCACACCTCAAGCGATCATCATCTTTGTGGCTCGTCTCTGCTGCAGGCCGGCGCCATCATCAGAACTCACACCCATGCATCATTTATCGAGCCCGTCTCCCGAGTCACTCGGTTAATTCAATTAAAGATTGCCCTGGTATCACCACCACAGCTGCTCGGATATAATTGTTTCAATCCTCATCCAAGGCATTAAATTAAGATTAGCGGCGGCTGTGCCGGCTCACAGTGGCGGCAGTGTCAGGGCAGTGAGCCACCACCGCCGACCCACGAGGTTTGATTCCAGTCCAATCAGAATCCTCTATTCTCAGGTTTAAACCGTCGAAATGTAAGAGCCAATCAGAATCCTCTATTCTCAGGTTTAAATCGTTGAAATGTAAGAGCCAATCAGAATATTCTATTCGCAGGTTTAAACCGTTGAAAATGTAACAGATAAATTTTGACTTAAAGCTTTCGTGACTGCAGGGATTCATATTCTTTGGGTCTTTCGGTAAAGTCACGTAAATAGGTTCAAAGAAAATAACAAAAAACGAAAACTACAATCGCAACACAAGCGATCGTCTTCAGGAAAATTGAAATGTAACAACCAATCAGAATCCTCTATTCTCATGTTTAAAATTTAACAGCCAATCAGAATCCTCTATTCTAAGGTTTATAATGTAACAGCCAATAATAATCCTCTATTCTCAGGTTTTAAATGTAACAGTCGATCGGAATCCTCTATTCTCAGGTTTTAGATAAACGGTTTTAAATTGAACAGCCAATCGGAATCAACGTCACCGCTTTGTTCGAAGGGACGAGGCTCAGAACCTTCTGGAGAGGCCTTTGGAAAGCCCCTCCCCCCCACCCCAATTATTAATTTAATTCCGGAGCCACCGTACGACCGGCTGCAGACCGCTACATGCCGAATTGTAAGGTCATGAATCAGGGCGGACTTTAAAAAAGTAATCCGCGTGGAAGGGAATCGCTGCTTCACGTGTACAGCATGCTCGGCTGTAGCATGCGCGTCTTTGTATTCGCGAGGGTTGTCCGAGGTTAAATCATAAAATGTAATGGCAAAATCACACAAAGTACACAAATATATATGTACACACACACACGCACGTGGGCATACGTACAAATGTGTCAAAATACAAAGATGCCCCCGTATAGCCTGGACAGGCTGTTGGGGCAAGTGCTGTTAGCGAGTTGCAGCGCGTATAAAGGCCGGCACGATGGCACACGAAGGGGTGGGCGGGCAGCACCACGCCCGGCCGTCTTTGTCTCCCCACACACACGAGACACTACGTGTGCTGTGTTCTACAGTTGTGTCCTTGGTCGAGATTATTCGCAGTATTTGGCTGCTGCTATGAATGTCCACGCGATAAGCCACTCGCCGTTGACTTGTCATTTGTGATTGCCAGGTCGCTTTTGAAAAAGAGCTCCATAGCTCAGTGGGCCTTACCTGATAAAATAAGAAAAAATATCTTCTTGGTTCTTTCGGTAAAGTCACGTAGAAGGGAAGTAATACAATAATACAAATAAAAATATATTATTTTATTATGTTTTATTTTTATTATTTTATTACTCCCCTTCTACGTGACTTTACCAAAAGAACCAAGAAGATGAATCCCTGCAGTCACGAAAGCTTTAACTCGAAAAAGAAAAAATATGTTTTAAGTTTATTGATGCGTATGTTTTAATGATTTTCTTACCTTTCCCATACTTGGCACTCCGATCGTGTTTTTGCATCGTTTCTTGTGGTAACGTTCTGACCCCCTACTGACTCAGTGGGGCCTTGGCAGCTGAAATGAGTCTTGAGTGTGAGCCCTATTGAAGTGGCTCCTATTGTAGTGGATCCTGTTGAAGTGGCTCCTGTTGAAGTGACTCCGATTCAAGTGACTCCTAATCCAGTGGGTCTGCGACGTCATCTTCCAAGGCCGTCTCCTGGACACACGGAGCCAGCGGAGCGTGGCCGATGGGGTTCGGGAAGTCATTCAATTGATCGAGTTGTGAAAAATGAAAACCCTCTACACATCCGTCACGAACACTGTGGCCTTAACAGGAACTACAGTATCTATAATAGTCAACGTTTCACGTAACGGCCTGGTGTGCAGGAGATCGTGGGTTCGATCCCGACCCTGACGCCTGCTGCTGCTGTATATTTGGAGTTTGTGCGTCTCTTTCTCTCTCTCCCCGTGGTCGCGTGCATTTTTTCTCCGGGTCCTCCGGTTTTTCCTTCCACGTTAAGAATCGACATCACCACGCGTTTGGAGTGTAAATTTCCACACGACGATGATGATAAGCCACGTGGTTGAGCTGTCATTTGTGATAGCCATGTTAGCTTCCCGAGAAAAAAGAGCTTTACACAGCTCAGAGGGCCTTACCGAGTAACATTTTTAAAAAACTAGTTTAAAAATGTATGTGCTATGAAGAAGGGCCATGCTAAGGATCTATGTTGTTATTTGTGCTCTTTGCTGTTAATTGTGCTTGTGCATCACTGCCAACGCAGTAGCATCACCAATCAACTAATGTTGTTGCTGTTGTAATATCTAAATGCAGCAGGTTCAAGTTGGCCACCGGCATTTGTGAAAACGCGGCTGGGTATTTCGCAGTCCGGGATGGACTCTGAGCCCGGCGTCACGAGCTGAGGCCGGTGTTTGGCGCCATCTGGTGGCACAAAACAAAACAATTCACTGCAAGGCCGCCTCCGACGGACGGAACTGATCCCCCCCTCCTTGCTTCCCCGTCACTCCCCTCCAGCCATGTCCGTGATCCCCTAAGAGCCGCGCTATCGCCTTGGAGCCACACGTGTAGCTACTACACACGTGTAGCTACTACTACACACGTGTAGCTACTACACACGTGTAGCTACTACACACGTGTAGCTACTACTACACGTGTAGCTACTTGTGCTATTTGTGCTACTTGGACAATTATCCGAGAAGCACACAGATTACAATCCGGCACTGTCCCTGGCCCATCCCTCCCTCCATCCCTAAGTACCCACCCCCAGTAATTCCCCTACCCACTAAACCTCCCTACACATGGCCCCATCCCTATTCACCTGAAGCTGCCCTCATTGTACCGGTCAACATCCACGTAAAGCGCCGTGGATGAAGGGGCTGTATACATCTACAAGATAAGATTCCCATTCGGTGTCACCGCATCGTAAGCTCCATTATATAACACGGAGTCGGAGGCTTTCACGACCAATATCATCCATAATGTGGCTTTGTTGGGTTAGATCGCGAACATGTATAAATGTGTCGTTAAACCCGCCACCACCCGACACAGACAATTAGTAAGGTTTGTCACGTAAACAAAACATTACATATAAAACATACCCACACATACAAACACACATACACACGTACAAACATACACACATACAAATATACACACACGCATACAAACATACACACACGCATACATACATACAAACATACACACACATACATACAAACATACACCCACATACATACAACAACAACCGCCATTCGCCACTAAGTGGCGGTGACGTCACCGCGACGCTTGTGCCAGGCAATGTGCACCTTGATGCCACGTGAAGTGTCGAACGCCCGCTGGCAGAAGGTCACGGGGCAGACCCAGGTGCCACAGGTCGACTGACTGAGATGACCGAGATGACTGGCTGATGCACCACCTGTGCCCCCTACTGTGCCAACTTGCTGTGCTTTAGCCACCCGGCGCTCCGCTCGTTGTTGTGAGCGTCGCTCCTCCGCCCTCCGTTGTTGTTGGAGGGCGACTGCCTCCAACTGCCCAGTAGCGTCCTTCACGAGCCTCCTCCACAGAGGCTGATCTTGACACCGCTGGTACCAGTCATCGGCAAGTCCACTCAGCTCCACGTCCTCCTGTACCACGTCACTCCATCTCTTCTCTAGCCCGTGCCGCGCCCGTTTAGCCCCCTCCATCCGGCCGAACAAAAGCTGTTTAGGCATGCGGTGGCTGGGCATGCGGGCTGCATGACCCAGCCAACGCAGCCTTGCCTGCCGGAGGAGCTCACCGATGGGACTTTGTACAGATCTTTCGAGGATTTGTGAGTTCCTCACACAATCCAGCCTGGTTAAACCCAGGATTGATCGTAGGCAGGCCAGCCTAAATGTTTCTAACTGGCGGAGATGTTCCATTAGGGTGATCCACGTTTCGCAAGCGTAGAGAAGGTAGGGAATGACTGTGGCTGAGAAGACCCGAAGCTTCGTGCGGAGCGACAGACCAGGTAGCTTCCACACAGCGTTACGCAACCGATGAAAATATATTGGCGCTCGACTGAATCGGAGTGAGACCTCTGCTGTTAAACCGGAGCCGGTCATGAGCACACTGCCCAGGTATGGGAAACTCTCCACTCTCTCCACAACTGCCCTATCACCGATTGGGAGTTTTGGGGGTGGAGTGCCCGATGGTACATACAAACATACACACACACGCATACAAATATACACACACAAATATCCCCCGTATAGCCTTAACGGACTGTAGGGGCAAGTGCTGTTATCGAGCACCGCCGAAGGCCGTCACAGCACTCGCGGCGTGCCCGAAGGGAACCGACGCGCAGCTGACGACGGCTCTGAGTTGCGTGTCCTTGCCGCGTCGGGCAAGGGCTGCCAGGATGTTTGCTCGCGGCACACAGGCCCAAGGTCCTGGGAACGGTCAGCAGCTGCCTTGCGCCGCTTGTTGTGAACCACGGCGGCCAGGAGATGTTAACGACCTCGCCTGGTCTACAGAAGGTCGTGGGGTCGATCCCGACCTTCACCCCTGCTGAGGTATATTTGGAGTTTGCGTCTCTCTCATCATCACGGTGGCTATGAGATGTTAACTACCTCGCCTGGTCTACAGGAGGTCGTGGGGTCGATCCCGACCTTGACTCCTGCTGATGTGTATTTGGAGTTTGCGTCTTTGTCATCATCACGGTGGCTATGAGATGTTAACTACCTCGCCTGGTATACAGGAGGCCGTGGGGTCGATTCCCGACCCTGACGCCTGCTGCTGTGTATTTGGAGTTTGCGTGTCTCTCTCTCATCATCATCATCATCACGGTGGCTAGGAGATGTTAACTACCTCGCCTGGTATACAGGAGGCCGTGGGTTCGATCCCGACCCTGACGCCTGCTGCTGTATATTTGGAGTTTGCGTGTCTCTCTCTCTCTCCTGGTGGTCGCGTGGATTTTCTTCTCCCGGTCCTCCGGGTTTTTTTCCCTCCACATCTAGAATCAACATCGCCACGCGTTTGGAGTTATTTGTTGGTATGTTGAACTTCTTTCGCACCGTACGTAGCCGACCCTGCTCATCGGAGGCTCGCGGGGCGGGAGGACAACAACCCCGAGCACAAGATGCAGTGCGAAATAAATGAATTTTCCATCTGGCCATGATCAATCCACTGCTGGATGAAAGCCTCCCCAAGCGGGGGGGCCGGGGGGCGTCAGATCTCTGTGGGACTCGTTCCATTCCTTTGGCTGACATCGGCCATCACCTCTTCGCTGAAGTTAATAAATAAACGAGTCAATGAATAACAACAACTGGCGCGCGTGCCGCGGGGAAAACAAGACGAGCGAGGCACGCACCTCCGATTAGCACGGATGGGTACGTGCGGTGCGAAAGAAGTTCAACATAAAACCACAGAGACCCACAGACACTCAGACCCACAGAGACCTACAGACACTCAGATCCACAGAGACCCACAGACACTCAGACCCACAGAGACCCACAGACACTCAGACCCGCAGAGACCTACAGACACTCAGATCCACAGAGACCCACAGACACTCAGACCCACAAAGACCCACAGACACTCAGACCCACAAAGACCCACAGACACTCAGACCCACAGACACCCACAGACACTCAGACCCACAGAGACCCACAGACACTCAGACCCACAGAGACCCACAGATTATCACGGCTGGCCACGTACGGTGCGAACGAAGCTCCACACCCGCGCGTGCACCCGAGGGCTATCAGTCACACGTCAAGAGTCGACTCCCCGTCTCAGCTGCGACAATTCCCATCCTCGCGCGCGCCGCCACCCACATAAAGCCTCGCGAGAGCCGCCAGCCGCCCAAGTCGCCTGCCACTCACGCAGCCATGCGCCCTCACGCCACACGAGCCACGCTGCTGCTGCCCCTGCTGCTGCTGCAGCTGCAGGGGCAGCGGGGAGCGTGGGCGCAGAGCTGCGACGGCGGCGTCCCCGAGGACCGCCGCGAGGACTGCCACCCGGAGCCGGGCGCCAGCCCCGAGTCGTGCGCCGCGCGCGGCTGCCGCTGGTGCCCGGCGAGCGCCGCCGCGCCGAGCGCCCCGTGGTGCTTCCGCAGCGACTCGGCGGGAGCCGCCGGCTGCGGCGCCGTGTCCGACGCCGCCAAGAGCGACTGCCACCCCGAGGAAGGAGCCGCGGAGGGCTCCTGCCTCGCCCGCGGCTGCTGCTGGGCGGTGGTGGCCGCCCCGGGGGTGCCGTGGTGCTTCCACGCGCCCGGCGACACCTGCGGCAGCGGTGGGTGGGGGCACGCGCGCGAGAGGCGTTTTTAAAAAAAATTGTTGTTGTTATTGGTGGTGGTGGTGATGTTGGTGTTGGTGGTGTTGGTGTTGTTGTTGGTGGTGGTGTTGTTGTTGGTGGTGGTGTTGGTGGTGATGTTGTTGTTGGTGGTGGTGGTGTTATTTGAATTTCCGCCCCCCCCTCTCATTTTTGTTGGGGAGGGGCGAGGCGGGCGGGAGGATGTGGAGAGGGAGTAAATCCGATGAGCTATGAAGCTCTTTTTCTTTTTCTTGTTTTGACCAGATGTCCGGTAAGGGCGCGAGTCAGCAAGTTACCAACAGCAAACAATCCAATTAGGAGTGCGACACAGAGAAAAGGTTTAACAGTCACGAAACACAAACTAAAGACGTGCAACTTGCACAAGAGCATACATTGGTGCAGAGATGTCAACACTAAATGCAAGCGAGGTGGTGGTGGTGGTGGCTACGCTGCACGTGGCAGTCTGTTATCCAGCACTGCAGAGGCAGCAGCAGCAGCAGCGAGGGATTGGTGGATCACGCGCGCACCGCTGATGTTGCGACTCTCGCTGCCCTCGAGGAGGAGCCGCACCCCCCGGCTCTGCCAGGAGAAGGCGGCACAGCAGAGATGTGCACTAAACTCCATCTGTTCCGTCTGTGCGGGATAGAGTGCTTCCCCCTCGCGCGCGTGATTTCCTCCATCACACGTGCATAGGCGCCCACTGATTGGACAGGTTTGAAAGTGGGGAGCGCCTCCCGAGGGACCACGGTCACTCCGTCACGCTGCTGAGCCCCGCAGGAGCAAACCAGCCTCGACTTTGCGTTAGAAAGTAAAGCGAGAGGAAACTTTTAGTTTTGTTATCGGTCAAAGTCTCGATCAGGGCTGGGGAACGTCCGGCCCACGGGCGTGGCCCTGCTAAGGCAACCGCAGGCGAGACTCGAAATTCAATAAATCTCTAGGAGCAAACCTGGAAAAGCAGTTGCGAGTAGCAACATCATCAATACCAGCTAACATCACACGCCTCGCCAAAGAGAAGCAGTTCCAGCCATCGCATTAGGGGCGAGTTAATTAAATGTTTGACCAAATATAACGGGCTAATTTTTAAATTGATAATTTCGTATGGCCCGCGAATGATGTTAGATAAATATCCAAATGGCCCTTGGCAGATAAAAGGTTCCCCACCCTGGTCTCGTTGATGACAATCTGTGGAATCTGAGTCGAGGTTCGTGTGTGGATCTCTACGGAGTCATTCTCCTCGTCTCGGCGACTCGATATTTAAAACCGCCGAGACTTACGACGTCTCTGGCTTGGGCGCACTCGTTAACACGCACAAAGTAGTTCTACAGAAATTAGTCTCCAATTTCGTAGTGTATCGTGGTGTAGTGCAGTGTATAGCGTGGTATGTAGTGTATAGTGTAGTGTTGTAGTGTATAGTGGAGTATAAGTATGTTGAACTTCTTTCGCACCGTACGTAGCCAACCGCGCTAATCGGGGGGGGGGGGGGGGGGCGGGGGAAAGGACAACAAACTCAACACCAAGCAGCTCCATAGAAAAACCCACTCCTCAAATCTCCCATCTCTTTATTTTTAGTTCTTGATTTTATTTCGGGCGGGGAGGGCGGTCAGATCACGTGATTACCGGGGGCCACACCTGCGGTCGTGAATGCCCTCCACCACCCGACGCGGACAACCGCCGCGTGCAGCCGTTGAGCGTCGCGCGAGACGTCGGCCATGGGGAGTGGGCACGTGGCGCCTCGCGCCCAGACGCTGCGCCGAGGATCTTCCGGCGCGAGAAGCCAACACAGAGCCCCGCCCCCACTCCAATCAAAAGTGTCAACTCCAATGACGTCACAAAGGGCGCTCCTGCGCCGGGTGTGATGTCATTTCCTGTCGGAATTGCAGCAACGGCGGTGGGCAACGTTTGCAGAAAGGACGCGGGGCGAGCCCCGGGGAGCAACTTCACGTGACCTTCAAGTGCACCTAGCCTGGCACGAGCGCCGTGGTGACGTCGCCGCCACTTAGTGGCGAATGGTGGTTGTTGTTGTTGTGGGGAGCAGAAGTGCAGTAGTTAGCGCGCTCCAAGTTCGATCCCGCTCACGGCCACCAACACCCGTGACCATTAGGTGAACCGGTCCTGGGCCTCCCCCAGGTCGACTCAGCCTCAAATGAATACCGGGGTGCGATGTGTAAACATCGCCACCGGGGAGACAAAGGCGGTCGGGCGTGGTGTTGGCCACCCACCCCCTCGTGTGCCGATCCGGCCTTCATTGGCAGTGCCCCTCGCTAACGGCCCTTGCCCCTCCGGGGGGGGGGGGTATCTTTGTCTTTGTAGACCAGCTGGTGGAGGACGCGGAGCGCGTGGACTGCCACCCCGAGAAGGGCGCCACGGAGGCCGCGTGCCGCGCCCGCGGCTGCCGCTGGTGCCCGGCGAGCGCCGCCGGCGCCCCGTGGTGCTTCATCCCCAGGGACGGTTCCTACGGCTACGCCATGCGGGGGGCCCCGCAGAAGACGGCCAAGGGCTGGAGGTGCGTGGGGGGCTCACCGACCGACTGACCGACTGACCGACTGACTGACTGACCGACTGACTGACTGACCGACTGACCGACTGACTGACTGACCGACTGACCGACCGACTGGCGACCACCGACCGTCTGGCTGGGCGTTTTAACTTTTGGCGTCGTTACTTTCCGTGTCGGAAAGTTCCCAAAGTTACGGCGCTTGTGGCTGTGTCATCTCAGTAAGCCAACGCATGGCACCTACTGGGCCTGTCCCGTGGCCTCCTGCCAGCGGGCGTTCGACACTTCTCGTGGCCCTTAAAGTGCACCAAGCCTGGCACGAGCGCCGTGGTGACGTCGCCGCCACTTAGTGGCGAATGGCGGTTGTTGTTGTTGTTGGTGGTTAGCGGACTGCGCTACAAACCTGGCGACCCGGGTTCGATCCCCGCTCACGGCCAACATCAGTGACGATTATCTGCACCGGTCCTGGGTCTCCCCAAGGTCGACTCAGTCCCAATTTAGCAGCTGGTGCGATGTGTAAACAACATCGCCCCCGTGGAAGACAAAGGCGACCGGGCGCGGTGCTGGCCACCCACTCACTCGTGTGCCGTGCCGGCCTTCATAGGCGCCGCTGCTGTTCGCGAACAGCACTTGGCCCAACAGTCTGGTGAAGGCTACCCGGGGGATCTTTGTCTTTGTCTCCGGTGTCTTGACCGCCCCCCCCCCCCCCCGGTGCCCCCAGGGTGGACCTGCAGAAGCTGCACAGCAGCAGCCTGTTCGGGGCCGACGTGGAGATCATTGCGCTCGAGGCCGAGTTCCACACGGCGGACCGCCTGCGCATCAAGGTGAGACGCCTCGCAGCGCCAACTCGCCTGTCAGGTGGGGGGCGGGGTGGGTGGAGGTCAGGGGAGGGGGGTGGAGGTGGGGGGCGGGGGGGTGGAGGTGGGGGGAGGGGGGGTAGGTGGAGTGGTGCGACACCGCGAGTGTGAAACTCTAAATTAACGATGGGCGCTCGACTGGGCGAGCGACCTTACGACCTGTGGTTGTCTGTCACGCGTTCTAGCGACGATCGAGCGACGATCGAGCGACGATCGAGCGACGATCGAGCGACGATCGAGCGATGGTCGGCAAAACACAATATCGATATCGTTCGCGACGTTTCGCTGGTGATTGCAACCAGCTTCATCAGGCGGTTTTACAAAGTTCTGGCCAGAATTCTGGCAAATCGCCCGACGAAGCTGATTGTTGTAATCCCCAGCGAAATGTCACAATGCTCAAATCTTTATATTCAGGCGATCTAACTCGACAAGAAAAACTAATCCTTTGTCGTTCTCCGTCGACGTTCAACTGTTGCGTTTGTCCTCTTGCACGGTATCCATGCCGCAGCCCGCCCCCACCCCCTCCCGCGAGTAAAGTACAAACTCCACTATTGTGTTTTTTTATTCTACCAAGTGTGAGGCCCCACTGAGCCAGGCAGCTCTGGCCGTCACAATCGATAGCTCAACGAATTGGCTTCTCTTCATCATCATCACAGCAGCAGCCTAATGACTCTAAACGCGTGGCGATGTTGATTCTAAATGTGGAGGGGAAAAAAACCCGGAGGACCCGGAGATAAAATCCACGCGACCACAGGGAGAGAGTGAGACTCGGAAACTCCAAATATACAGCAGCAGCAGGCGTCAGGGTCGGGATCGACCCCACGACCTCCTGTACACCAGGCGAGGTAGTTAACATCTCCTAGCCACCGCGATAGTGATGATGACCGAGATTGAACTCACGACCTCCTGTGTACCAGGCGAGGTAGTCAACATCTCCACCGGCGGTCAGACGGCGACGCCGTTGAGTTTGAGACCGCGGTGACCTCTCCCTCGACCGCGCGTGGCCGCGTGGCGCCGGGCCGTGACCTTGACCTCGCGTGACCCCCCCCTATGACCTCGCCGCAGGTGTTTGACCCCAGCCAGGCTCGCTTCGAGGTGCCGCTGCAGGTGCCGTCGCCCGACACGGCGGCCGCGGGGCCGCAGTACGAGGTGCGCTTCGAGAGCGCGCCCTTCTTCCACTTCAAGGTGCTGCGCAGGAGCAGCGGGGAGGCCCTGTGAGTCGGTGCGGTGCGTCGTGGTGGGGTGTGGGGTGGGGTGGGGTGGTGGTGGTGGGGTGGTGTGGGGTGGTGTTGTGTGGGGTGGTGTGGTGGTGGGGTGGTGTGGGGTGGTGTTGTGTGGGGTGGTGTGGTGGTGGGGTGGGGTGGCGTGGGGTGGTGTGGGGTGGTGTGGGGTGGTGTGGTGGTGGGGTGGTGTGGTGTGGTGTGGTGTGGGGTGGTGTGGTGGGGTGTGGAGTGGTGTGGGGTGGTGTGAGTCGGTGCGGTGCAGTGTGGGGTGGTGTGGGGTAATGTGATGTGGTGGGGTGTGGGGTGGTGTGGTGTGGTGCGGGTGTGGTGTGGGGTGGTGTGGTGTGGGGTGGTGCGGTGTGATGTGGGTGTGGTGCGGTGTGGTGGGGTGCGGTGTGATGTGGTGCGGTGTGGTGGGGTGTGGTGTGGGGTGGGGTGGGGTGGTGTGGGGTGGTGTGGTGGTGGGGTGGGGTGGTGTGGGGTGGTGTTGTGTGGGGTGGTGTGGTGGTGGGGTGGGGTGGTGTGGGGTGGTGTGGGGTGGTGTGGTGGTGGTGTGGTGTGGGGTGGTGTGGGGTGGTGTGGTGGTGGTGTGGTGTGATGTGGTGCGGTGTGGTGTGGTGCGGTGTGGTTCTGTGTGGTTCTGTGTGGTGCGGTGTGGTGGGGGGTGCTAACACCCGCCGTGGATGGCGAGTGAAGCTGCTGTAGCCGTGGCCGCTGTATTCGGAATGGCCAAACACCCCCCCCCCCCACCTTCATTGTGGATTACATCGGTCGCGAAAAGCCCCGACCACTACTGCGAAGGCGGTGGCGGTGGGTGACGATCTTTGTGTGGTGGTGGTGGTGGTGACGATCTCTGTGTGGTGGTGGTGGTGATGATCTCTGTGTGGTGGTGGTTGTGGTGGTGGTGGTGGTGACGATCTTTGTGTGGTGGTGGTGGTGACGATCTCTGTGTGGTGGTGGTGGTGGTGGTGGTGATGATCTCTGTGTGGTGGTGGTGACGATCTTTGTGTGGTGGCGGTGGTGGTGGTGACGATCTCTGTGTGGTGGTGGTTGTGGTGGTGGTGGTGACGATCTCTGTGTGGTGGTGGTGGTGACGATATCTGTGTGGTGGTGGTTGTGTGGTGGTGGTGACGATCTCTGTGTGGTGTTGGTGGTGGTGACAATCTCTGTGGTGGTGGTGGTGGTGGTGGTGGTGTTGGTGGTGATGGTGGTGTGGTGTACCAGGTGGGACACCTCCCTGGGGGGGCTCACCTTCTGTGTGGTGGTGGTTGTGTGGTGGTGGTGACGATCTCTGTGTGGTGGTGACGATCTCTGTGTGTGGTGGTGGTGGTGTGTGCCAGGTGGGACACCTCCCTGGGGGGCCTCACCTTCTGTGTGGTGGTGGTTGTGTGGTGGTGGTGACGATGTCTGTGTGGTGGTGACGATCTCTGTGTGTGGTGGTGGTGACGATCTCTGTGTGGTGGTGGTGGTGACGATCTCTGTGGTGGTTGTGGTTGTGTGGTGGTGGTGGTGGTGGTGGTGTGTGCCAGGTGGGACACCTCCCTGGGGGGCCTCACCTTCTCGCAGCAGTTCCTGCAGCTCGCCACGCGCCTCGGGGCGGGCTCCTCCGTCTACGGCTTCGGCGAGCACGAGCACCCCGCCTACCGCCACCACGACCACTTCGTCAGCCACGGGATGTACGCACGCGACCAGTCGCCCACGGTGAGGGGGGCCGCGGACGAGTGGGAGGGGGGGGTCGGTGGGGCGCAGGGGGGGCGCGCAGAGGACCGAGGGGTTGCAGGGGGACGCGAGCGCGATCCAGCAGCTCACGGACAACGATCGGCGACGAACACCTCCACCTCTCTCTGTGTCTCTGTGTGTCTCTGTGTGTCTCTGTGTGTCTCTGTGTCTCTTTGTCTCTCTCTGTGTGTCTCTCTCTGTGTCTCTCTGTGTCTCTGTGTGTCTCTCTCTGTGTCTCTGTGTCTCTCTCTGTGTGTCTCTGTGTCTCTGTGTGTCTCTGTGTCTCTGTGTGTCTCTCTGTGTGTCTCTCTGTGTGTGTCTCTCTGTGTATCTCTGTGTGTGTCTCTCTCTGTGTCTCTGTGTCTCTATGTGGCTCTGTGTGTCTCTGTGTGTCTCTCTCTCTCTCTCTCTGTATCTCTGTGTGTCTCTGTGTCTCTCTGTGTGTCTCTCTGTGTCTCTCTCTATGTGTCTGTGTGTCTCTCTGTGTGTCTCTGTGTCTCTGTGTGTCTCTGTCTCTCTGTCTCTCTATGTGTGTCTCTGTGTCTCTCTCTGTGTGTCTCTGTGTGTCTCTGTCTCTCTGTCTCTCTATGTGTGTCTCTGTGTCTCTCTCTGTGTGTCTCTGTGTCTCTCTCTATGTGTCTGTGTGTCTCTATGTGTGTCTCTGTGTCTCTGTGTGTCTTTCTGAGTGGCTCTGTCTCTCTATGTGTGTCTCTGTGTCTCTCTCTGTGTGTCTCTGTGTGTCTCTGTCTCTCTGTCTCTCTATGTGTGTCTCTGTGTCTCTCTCTGTGTGTCTCTGTGTCTCTGTGTGTCTCTGTCTCTCTGTGTCTCTCTATGTGTGTCTCTGTGTCTCTCTATGTGTGTCTCTGTGTCTCTCTCTGTGTGTCTCTGTGTATCTCTGTCTCTCTGTCTCTCTATGTGTGTCTCTGTGTCTCTCTCTGTGTGTCTCTGTGTCTCTGTGTGTCTCTGTCTCTCTGTGTCTCTCTATGTGTGTCTCTGTGTCTCTATGTGTCTCTGTGTCTCTGTGTCTCTGTGTGCAGCCCGCAGGCAACCTGTACGGGGTGCACAACTTCTACCTGGGCGTGGGCTCCGACTTCACGGCCCACGGGGTGCTGCTGCTCAACTCCAACGCGCAGGGTGAGAGGAAGACCAAGAGCCACACGAAGACCGAGAGCCAGGGGCTCTATTCACGGCTGTTCACGACTTGTTTTTACATTTTTTTTCATGTTATCGGTGTGTGTGGCTGCGTTCTCACGTTCCCGCAATTGAACCGCCCCGTATCCGATAAACGCGCGACGTTGACCCAACGTCGCCAAGCCACACGTCCGCTGGGCACGCGCTGGCCAGTGGCCCAGTTGCCCCACCGCGGAGCCGGCACCACGGGGCCGTCCTCACAGCCCGTGCGGGTCGGTGTCGGTGGTGTCGGTGGCCGCAGATGTGACGCTGGCGCCGGGTCCGGCCCTCACGTACCGCACCATCGGCGGAGTCCTCGACTTCTACTTCTTCCTGGGACCCACGCCCGAGAGCGTCGTGCAGCAGTACACCGAGGTGACCACCGCCACCTCCACCACCACCACCTCCACAACCACCACCACCTCCACAACAACCACCACCACGGCCACCACCACCGCCACCACCACCACCGCCACCACCACCACGGCCACCACCACCGCCACCGCCACCACCACCACGACCACCACCACAATAAATGCTACGACCACCACGACCACTGCTAACGCCACTACTACTGTCACCACCACCAGCACAACTACAACCACCGCTACCATCATCACGACCACCACCGCAACCTTCACCACGACCACCACCACTGCCACTACGACCACAACCACCACAACCACCACGACCACCACCACGACCACCACGATCACCAACCACCACGACCACCACCACCACGACCACCACCTCCACCACGACCACCACCACCACGACCACAACCACCACGACCACCACGACCACCACCACCACGACCATAACCACCACGACCACCACGACCACCACCTCCACCACGAACAGCGCGTCAACTCCGCATCGTCTGGCTGAACCCATCCCACCGCTCTTTTGCCGGCAGGGTGGCGCAGCGCTCGCCAACAGCACTTGGCCCACCAGGCTGTTGAGGCTACATGGGGGATCTTCGTCTGTGGTGCTCATCGTTATGTTGCGTTGTGTTGTCGTCGTTGTTGTCATTGTCACACCAGTCTCGCTGTTGGCACGCTGTGGGTGGTGGTCATCGTGGTGGTGGTGGTGTCCGTGTTGTTGTTGTCTCATGTTGTTGTTGTCTCATGTTGTTGTTGTTGTCGTTGTGACGTCACCCGTCTGCAGGCGGTGGGCCGCCCGTTCCTGCCGCCCTACTGGTCGCTGGGCTTCCAGCTGTCGCGCTGGGGCTACGGCAGCCTGGGGGCCGTCAAGGCCGCCGTGGACAGACTCAGCCAGCACGACATCCCGCACGTAGCCTGCAGCACCCACCA
This sequence comes from Lethenteron reissneri, assembly GCF_015708825.2. Classification (NCBI taxonomy): domain Eukaryota; kingdom Metazoa; phylum Chordata; class Hyperoartia; order Petromyzontiformes; family Petromyzontidae; genus Lethenteron; species Lethenteron reissneri. Next base: position 808,522 of record NC_083779.1, read on the forward strand.
CTCACCACACACCACCACTCACCACACACACCACCACTCACCACCACACACGTGGACAGACTCAGCCAACACGACATCCCGCACGTAGCCTGCAGCACCCACCACCACCACCACACACCACTCACCACCACACCACCACCACCACTCACCACCACACACGTGGACAGACTCAGCCAACACGACATCCCGCACGTAGCCTGCAGCATCCACCACTCACCACCACACACACCACCACCACCACACCACCACATCCACCACCACCACCACTCACCACCATACCACCACCACCACACACGTAGACAGACTCAGCCAACACGACATCCCGCACGTAGCCTGCAGCACCCACCACCACCACCACACACCACTCACCACCACCCACCACCACCACACACACCACCACCCCCCACCACCACTCACCACCACCACCACACACGTGGACAGACTCAGCCAACACGACATCCCGCACGTAGCCTGCAGCATCCACCACCACCCACCACCACACCACTAACCACCACCACCACACACACCACCACACACACCACCCACCACCACCACTCACCACCACCACCACTCACCACCACCACACCCCCACCCCCACCACCATTCACCACCACCACTCACCACCACCACACCCACCACCACACACGACCCCCACCACCACACACCACCACCACCCACAACCCCCACCACCACAAACGACCTCCCACAACCTTCCACGACCCCCCACGACCTCCCACGACCCCCACAACAAAAAACGAAATCTCGTTGAGCGAGAGCGCCGATTTATTTTTTTGTCGAGGAATTCGATTTGTCTGCTTTTTCTACTTTTACGGATTTCTAAACTTTCGGTCTCCCCGGGGGGGGGGGGGGCGATCGCTCGGCTCCAGCGAGTTTCTGGGGGGAGGAGAGGGGGGGTGGGGAGGGGGGTGGTGAGGGGGGATGGGGGTGGTGGGGGGTGTGAGGTGGGGGGTGGTGAGGGTGGTGGGGGGTGTGGGGGGACGTCGACCCTGGCCGCCTTCTGCCCCCCCCCTCCCTCTTGCAGGACGTGCAGTACGGCGACATCGACTACATGGATCGCCAGCTCGACTTCACGTACGACACCGCCAGCTACGCGGGACTGCCCCAGTACGTGCAGTCACTGCGCGACGCCGGCATGCACTACGTCATCATCCTGGTGAGACGTGCCCCCCCCCCCCCCTCTGCCCCCCCCCACCAACCCTTCCCTCCTTCCCTCCCCCCATAAACGCGACCGGCAATTTGACAAGTCGCGACCATCTCCCGTGACTCCGAGGTGACTCTGGCGATGCGCTTGGGGATCGATGACGCAATCTCAAGTGACGCGTGCTTTGTTTATTTATTTAAGGGGCACCACGCTGGTGCGATGTTGTCTTTCTCGCCCGGTCTGCAGGAGGTCGTGGACTCGGTCGCGACCCTGACGATGCCTGCTGCTGCTGCTGTGTATTTGGAGTTTTCGTGTCTCTCCCTCTCCCCGTGGTCGCGTGGATTTTTTTTCTCCTCCGGGTCCTCCGGTTTTCCCCTCCGCTTTCAGAATCAACGTCACGCGTTGAGATGATTTTGCCTGCTGCTGTACATTTCCACGCGACGATGATGATGATGGGCCACTTTGTTGAGCTATCATTTGTGATGTCCAGGTCGCTTCTGAAAAGTAAGTAAATTTTTAAATAAAAATTTTATTTTACAATTTTTCTTAAATGTTTAGTGTGTGGTTTTTGCTTTTATTATTTTCAATTTATTATTTGTATTTTATTTTTATTATTTCATTTAGTTTTCTATCTACGTGACTTTACAGAAAGAACCAAGAATACAAGTTAATACCTATTTGTATATTTTTAAGCGATTTATTTACCTTTCCTATAATTTCCGCTCCACTCGTGGTTTTGCGTCATCCACCGTTGTAACGTTCGGACTCCGCGCCCCGACTGGACTAAAAGAGCTTCATAGCTCATCGGATTCCTCCTTCCTTTGCAGTCCAAATAATAAACAAACGAACAAGCGTCGCGATGTGTGCGCTGTGCCCCGCGCCAGGACCCGTGCATCACCAAGGATGAGCCGCCCGGCTCCTACCGGCCCTACGAGCTGGGCCAGCAGATGGACATCTGGATCAAGAACTCGGACGGATCGCCGGCCGTGGGCAAGGTGCCAGCAGCCACCCCCAAGCGCCACCCACCCCATACTCCCACCCCATACTCCCACCCCATACTCCCACCCCATACTCCCACCCCATACTCCCACCCCATACTCCCACCCCATACTCCCACCCCATACTCCCACCCCATACTCCCACCCCATACTCCCACCCCATACTCCCACCCCATACTCCCACCCCATACTCCCACCCCATACTCCCACCCCATACTCCCACCCCATACTCCCACCCCATACTCCCACCCCATACTCCCACCCCATACTCCCACCCCATACTCCCACCCCATACTCCCACCCCATACTCCCACCCCATACTCCCACCCCATACTCCCACCCCATACTCCCACCCCATACTCCCACCCCATACTCCCACCCCATACTCCCACCCCATACTCCCACCCCATACTCCCACCCCATACTCCCACCCCATACTCCCACCCCATACTCCCACCCCATACTCCCACCCCATACTCCCACCCCATACTCCCACCCCATACTCCCACCCCATACTCCCACCCCATACTCCCACCCTCGCAGTGCCTCCTTTGCCACTGGCACAACCATAACCGTGCCAGGGCCGTGCCAAGCCACGGTGTGGCTCTGGAGGTGCCGGGTTGTGGTTTCCACTGGCACTCCTGAACCGTGCTAGGGCCGTGCCACCCTTAATGTGGTTGTTGTTTCCACTGGCACTGCTGAACCGTGCCAGGGCTGTGCCAACCCCAGTGTGGTTGTTTTTCACTGGCACTCCTGAACCGTGCCGGGGCCGTGCCAACCCCGGTGTAGTTGTTTTTCCACTGGCACTCCTGAACCGTGCCAGGGCCGTGCCAACCCCAATGTGGTTGTTTTTTCACTGGCACTCCTGAACCGTGCCGGGGCCGTGCCAACCCCGGTGTAGTTGTTTTTCCACTGGCACTCCTAGAACCGTGCCGGGGCCATGCCAAGCCCCGGGGTGGCTCGGGAGGCTCCAGCACTTCGAACAACACTTGCCCCAAGAGCCTGTGAAAGGCTACATGGGGGACCTTTGTCCTTGCGTGACGTGCGGCGGCGGTGCGCGTGTCGTCGCAGGTGTGGCCTCCGGGGGGCTCGGTGTTCCCCGACTTCACGAACCCCGCCACCGCCTCCTGGTGGGTGCAGATGTGCGTCGAGTTCAGCGACGTCATCAAGTACGACGGCATCTGGATCGTGCGTAGCGCACTCGCTCACCAGTCCACGGCTCGCTCGCTCGCTCACCTAGCTCACTCACTCACTCACCACGGCTCACTCACTCACCACGACTCACTCACCAATCCACGGCTCGCTCGCTCACTCACTGATCCACAGATCGCACTCTCACTCACTCACCACGACTCACTCACTCACTCACCAATCCACGGCTCGCTCCAAAGAATCGTGGTCGAAAACTGCCGGGATTTTTTTTCGCTTTTCAACGATCCTGGCCGGTACGCCTCCGCCTCGGCAGAGAAAAGCCCAAATCAGTCGGTCGCAGTGGCGCACGCCGCGACGAGCAGACTGGCATCGCCTCCGTCGCCGCCTTGCGAATCGGATAAAGTTTCTCTTCCATCGGTCGTCGACCGCCACTCCCCGTTGACGTTCCCCTTTGGTCACGGTCCCGTTGTGTGTTTCTCTCTCACCGGGGCGTTTTGCTCAACAACAACAACAACAACCACGACGACAACAACAACAACGCGGCAGGACATGAACGAGCCGGCCAACTTCGGCACGGGACAGGAGCCGGGCTGCGCCAACAACCTCCTCAACAAGCCGCCATACCACCCGCGTAAGAGCACCCCACGGACGCCGTGTCACGTGGTGTGATGTGGTGTGATGTGTCACGTGGTGTGATGTGGTGTGATGTGTCACCTGGTGTGATGTCATGTGGTGTGTGATGTGTCACGTGGTGTAATGTGGTGTGTGATGTGTTACGTGGTGTGATGTGGTGTGATGTGTCACCTGGTGTGATGTGGTGTGATGTGGTGTGTGATGTGATGTGTCACCTGGTGTGATGTGATGTGGTGTGTGATGTGATGTGTCACGTGGTGTGATGTGATGTGGTGTGATGTGTCACCTGGTGTGATGTGATGTGGTGTGATGTGTCACGTGGTGTGATTTGATGTGGTGTGATGTGGGTGTGATGTGATGTGTCATCTGGTGTGATGTGATGTGGTGTGATGTGGGTGTGATGTGATGTGTCACGTGGTGTGGTGTGACGTGATGTGGGTGTCACGTGGTGTGATGTGGGTGTGATGTGCTGCGTGCGTGCTGTGGGTGTGCAGGGATTTCTGGCGACGACCTGGCCGAGAAGACGCTGTGCCCGGACGCGCGCACGCACCTGGGCCTTCACTACGACACCCACTCGCTGTTCGGCTGGGCGCAGCACGAGCCCTCCTTCCAGTGAGCCGGGGGCGGGGGGGTGGGCCGGGGGGGTGGGGGGGTGGGGCGGGGGGGTGGGGAGCCGGGGGTGGGGTGGGGGGACGGGTGGGTGGGGTGGGGAACCGGGGGCGGGGGGGTGGGCCGGGGGGGTGGGCCGGGGGGGTGGGGGGGTGGGGCGGGGGGGGAGCCGGGGGTGGGGTGGGGCGCCGTGAACAACAACAACGTGTATTGTGTTTATTGAAGCCAGGTGAGGTGTGAAGACAACAACAACGATGACGAGAGCCCCCCGCTGGTAGATGAGCGGTCTCACGCACAGCCCCTACAGGCGGGCAACGTACGCTCGTGTGTGTGTGTGTTGGACTTCTTTCACACCGTACGTAGCCAACCGCGTCAATCCGAGGTGTGGGGGAAGGACAACAAACTAAACACGAACAGCAGTTCTCAAGAAATGAGTTTTCAATCTGGAGGATGATCTAAAAGTCCAGTGGCTTCCTAATCACAAGGGTATCCCCCGCTTATGAGGAACACCCTCCCACTCCACGGCATACTAATCGACTCCCATCGCAGCAGTCGTATTATTATTAACATTCAAATCCAAACTAAAGTAAAAAATACATTCAAAGAAAACCACATTTTGGTCATTTGATCGATCGATCAAAATTATTCTACACTAAACTACTTTTTATGATTTTTTATATTTGTAAAAATGTTATTACTTGATTTATCTACGTGGCTTTACCGAAAGACCCAAAGAATACACTAAACTATTTTTTTACTTGACCAGGTGAGACACACTGACCGATGTAGCTCCTTTCCAGCGGCGACCTGGCTATCAGTAACGAGAGCTCAACAAAGTGACTGATGTCGTCATCGCCGTGTGGACATTTATAGCAGCAGCTGAATTACTCTAAACGCGTGAAGTTGAGTTTACACGTGGACGGAAAAACCGAAAAAATCCACGCGACCACGGGGAGAGAGACACGCAGACTCCAAATACACAACAGCAGCAGGCATTGTCAGGGTCGGGAACGAACCCACGACCTCCTGCAAGGCAGGCGAGGCAGTCAACACCTCCTAGCCACGAAACATTTGAGTTGTCTGGCGGGCGCGCGAACGTCAGGATGTCCGTGTGTCAACATCTCCTAGCCACGAAACGTCGACATTTTATAGACGTAGATCAGGTGTCTGGCTAACTCGGGGATTTTCGATGTTAAGCTTTCGTGACTGCAGGGATTCATCTTCTTGGTTCTTTCGGTAAAGTCACGTAGAAGGGAAGTAATAAAATAATAAAAATAAAACAATAAAATACAATTCTCACGACGTTTCGGCCACAACGCAAGCAGCCGTCCTCAGGTGAAGAACAGGTCTGTCGGGAAGACAGCGTCTGAATGAACACCACCAAGCTTGGCAGCGTATATTTAAGCTGGGTTAGGGGAGGAAGGGCGCCTTGACAAAGGAATTTGCATATCAACAGCGGAATTTCGGATATTTATGGAAAATGCAGGTTTAGCTGCTGCAGCTCCTTACTATTAAAATTCCTTCCCATTATTACTGCTAACCCTACTCCCTCCCTTTAATGCTGCTAATCCTACATAATGCACGGGCATAATATGACTTTGAGACTCTCCCCCCCCACCTCCTACGCATTCCACAAGTAGTGACTAATCCCATATCTGCATTTTCCATAAATATGCTAATATCATCTGTTGATATGCAAATTCCTTTGTCAAGGCGCCCTTCCCCTCCAACCCAGCTTAAATATACGCTGCCAAGCTTGGTGGTGCCCATTCAGACACTGTCTTTCCGACAGACCTGTTCTTCACCTGAGGACGGCTGCTTGCGTTGTGGCCGAAACGTCGTGAGAATTGTATTTCATAATGTTTTATTTCTATTATTTAATTATTTCCCTTCTACGCGACTTCACCGAAAGAACCGAGAAGATGACTCGGGGATGTCCGTCCGGCGTGTGCCAGCGCCTCCCAGAATGCAACGGGCAAGCGCGCCTTCGTGCTGAGCCGCTCCACGTTCGTGGGCAGCGGCCGCTGGGCGGGCCACTGGCTGGGGGACAACTTCTCGCTCTGGAGGGACATGCACATGTCCATCATCGGCATGCTCGAGTTCAACATCTTCGGCATTCCCTACGTGAGCTTGCACCCCCCCCCCCCCCTACACCGCCGGCCCCACCACCACCACACACAGGATCTCTCCACAATAGAGGTCGCGTCGCGTAAATGTGTGTCGTTAAACCCTCCGCCACCCGACACAGCCAATAAGTACGTTTGTCACGTGAACAAAGCGTGTCAATTCTTTACGAGTACAGCACACGGGGCCTGTGATGTTGTCTTCCTCGACCGGTATGCGGGAGGTCGAGGGTTCAATCCCGACCCTGACGCCTGCTGTTGTATATTTGGAATTTGTGCGTTTCTCTCTCTCATCATCATCACGGTGGCTAGGAGATGTTAACTACCTCGCCTGGTCTGCAGGAGGTCGTGGGTTCGATCCCGACCCTGACGCCTGCTGCTGTATATTTGGAGTTTGCGTGTCTTTCTCTCTCATCATCATCATCATCACGGTGGCTAAGAGATGTTAACTACCTCGCCGGCTATACAGGAGGTCGTGGGTTCGATCCCGACCCTGACACTTCTCTCCGGGTCCTCCGTTTTTCCCCTCCACGTTAAGAATCAGCGTCACGCGTCTAGAATCTTCAGCTGCTGTAAGTTCCCACGTGATGATGACGATGGTGCTGAGCCACTTCGCTGAGCTATAATTTGTGATAGCTCAGCTCGCGTCTGACAAACAGCTCCGTAGCTCAGTGGGGGCCTTAGATCCCAGAATAGAAATAGTTTTAGTCTCCACTATGGGGCCCTCATTTGCCAGTAAAAATATGATAATTGGTTCTTTACCCTTCTATCTGGCAACAAAGGTGTCAGTTTTGTTGCCAGATAGAAGGGTAAAGAACCAATTATCAGTTTTAGTCTCGTTTGAGTTGAACTCCGTTCCCTGCTCATCACACCACAAGGACAAAGATCCCCCTGATAGCCTCCGACAGACTGTTGGGACAAGTGCGGTTAGCGAGCGGCAGCAGCAGCACCGGCACGGCACACGCGACGGGGTGGAGGCGGCCAGCACCACGCCCGGCCGCCTTTGTCTCCCCGGTGGCGATGTTTTACTACGCGCCGCGCTAGGTACTCAGTTGAGGCCGAGTCGACCTACGGGAGGTCCAGGGCCGCTCGTTCGGAACCCGCGCGTCTCAGCGGAGTTGGGAGCGCGTCGGCGCTGACCGCTGGTGCCGCGTCCCCGTGACGCGGAGCAGATCGGCGCTGACATCTGCGGCTTCATCTACGACACGAGCTACGAGCTGTGCCTGCGCTGGATGCAGCTGGGCGCCTTCTACCCCTTCTCGCGCAACCACAACGGCCTCGGATACAAGGCACGGCCTGCCCCCAGCTCCCTGCCCCCTGCCCCCTGCCCCCACTCCCTGCCCCCACTCCCTGCCCCCTGCCCCCACTCCCTGCCCCCTGCCCCCACTCCTTGCCCCCTGCCCCCACTCCCTGCCCCCACTCCCTGCTCCCGCTCCCAACTCCCTGCTGCCTGCCCACTGCCCCCTGCCCCCACTCCCTACCTTGTTCTCTGTGTGTCACCTTGTTCTCTGTGTGTCACCTTGTTCTCTGTGTGTCACCTTGTTCTCTGTGTGTCACCTTGTTCTCTGTGTCACCTTGTTCTCTGTGTGTCACCTTGTTCTCTGTGTGTCACCTTGTTCTCTGTGTCACACCTTGTTCTCTGTGTGTCACCTTGTTCTCTGTGTGTTACCTTGTTCTCTGTGTGTCACCTTGTTCTCTGTGTGTCACCTTGTTCTCTGTGTGTCACCTTGTTCTCTGTGTGTCACCTTGTTCTCTGTGTGTCACCTTGTTCTCTGTGTGTCACCTTGTTCTCTGTGTGTCACCTTGTTCTCTGTGTCTCACCTTGTTCTCTGTGTGTGTCACCTTGTTCTCTGTGTGTCACCTTGTTCTCTCTGTCTCACCTTGTTCTCTGTGTGTCACCTTGTTCTCTGTGTGTCACCTTGTTCTCTGTGTGTCACCTTGTTCTGTGTGTGTCACCTTGTTCTTTGTGTGTCACCTTGTTCTCTGTGTGTCACCTTGTTCTCTGTGTGTCACCTTGTTCTCTGTGTGTGTCACCTTGTTCTCTGTGTCTCACCTTGTTCTCTGTGTGTCACCTTGTTCTCTGTGTGTCACCTTGTTCTCTGTGTGTCACCTTGTTCTTTGTGTGTCACCTTGTTCTCTGTGTGTCACCTTGTTCTCTGTGTGTAACCTTGTTCTCTGTGTCTCACCTTGTTCTCTGTGTGTCACCTTGTTCTCTGTGTGTCACCTTGTTCTCTGTGTGTGTCACCTTGTTCTCTGTGTCTCACCTTGTTCTCTGTGTGTCACCTTGTTCTCTGTGTCTCACCTTGTTCTCTGTGTGTCACCTTGTTCTGTGTGTCACCTTGTTCTCTGTGTGTGTCACCTTGTTCTCTGTGTGTCACCTTGTTCTCTGTGTCTCACCTTGTTCTCTGTGTGTCACCTTGTTCTGTGTGTCACCTTGTTCTCTGTGTGTGTCACCTTGTTCTCTGTGTCTCACCTTGTTCTCTGTATGTCACCTTGTTCTCTGTGTCTCACCTTGTTCTCTGTGTGTCACCTTGTTCTGTGTGTCACCTTGTTCTCTGTGTGTCGCCTTGTTCTCTGTGTCTCACCTTGTTCTCTGTGTGTCACCTTGTTCTCTGTGTGTCACCTTGTTCTCTGTGTGTCACCTTGTTCCCTGTGTGTCACCTTGTTCTCTGTGTGTGTCACCTTGTTCTCTGTGTGTCACCTTGTTCTCTGTGTGTCAGCTTGTTCTCTGTGTCTCACCTTGTTCTCTGTGTGTGTCACCTTGTTCTCTGTGTGTCATCTTGTTCTCTGTGTGTCACCTTGTTCTCTGTGTCTCACCTTGTTCTCTGTGTGTCACCTTGTTCTCTGTGTCTCACCTTGTTCTCTGTGTGTCGCCTTGTTCCCTGTGTGTCACCTTGTTCTCTGTGTGTGTCACCTTGTTCTCTGTGTGTCACCTTGTTCTCTGTGTCTCACCTTGTTCTCTGTGTGTCACCTTGTTCCCTGTGTGTCACCTTGTTCTCTGTGTGTGTCACCTTGTTCTCTGTGTGTCACCTTGTTCTCTGTGTGTCACCTTGTTCTCTGTGTGTCACCTTGTTCTCTGTGTGTCACCTTGTTCTCTGTGTGTCATCTTGTTCTCTGTGTGTCACCTTGTTCTCTGTGTCTCACCTTGTTCTCTGTGTGTCACCTTGTTCTCTGTGTCTCACCTTGTTCTCTGTGTGTCGCCTTGTTCTCTGTGTCTCACCTTGTTCTCTGTGTGTCACCTTGTTCTCTGTGTGTCACCTTGTTCTCTGTGTGTGTCACCTTGTTCTCTGTGTGTCACCTTGTTCTCTGTGTGTCACCTTGTTCTCTGTGTCTCACCTTGTTCTCTGTGTGTCACCTTGTTCTCTGTGTCTCACCTTGTTCTCTGAGTGTCACCTTGTTCTCTGTGTGTCACCTTCTTCTGTGTGTGTCACCTTGTTCTCTGTGTCTCACCTTGTTCTCTGTGTGTCACCTTGTTCTCTCTGTCACCTTGTTCTCTGAGTGTCACCTTGTTCTCTGTTTGTCACCTTCTTCTGTGTGTGTCACCTTGTTCTCTGTGTGTCGCCTTGTTCTCTGTGTCTCACCTTGTTCTCTGTGTGTCACCTTGTTCTCTGTGTCTCACCTTGTTCTCTGTGTGTCGCCTTGTTCTCTCTGTCACCTTGTTCTCTGTGTGTCACCTTGTTCTCTGTGTGTCACCTTGTTCTCTGTGTGTCACCTTGTTCTCCGCGTGTCACCTTGTTCTCTGTGTGTCACCTTGTTCTCTGTGTGTCACCTTGTTCTCTGTGTGTCACCTTCTTCTGTGTGTGTCACCTTGTTCTCTGTGTGTCACCTTGTTCTCTGTGTCTCACCTTGTTCTCTGTGTGTCACCTTGTTCTCTGTGTGTCACCTTGTTCTCTGTGTGTCACCTTGTTCTCTGTGTGTCACCTTCTTCTGTGTGTGTCACCTTGTTATCTGTGTGTCACCTTGTTCTCTGAGTGTCACCTTGTTCTCTGTGTGTCACCTTCTTCTGTGTGTGTCACCTTGTTCTCTGTGTCTCACCTTGTTCTCTGTGTGTCACCTTGTTCTCTCTGTCACCTTGTTCTCTGAGTGTCACCTTGTTCTCTGTGTGTCACCTTCTTCTGTGTGTGTCACCTTGTTCTCTGTGTCTCACCTTGTTCTCTGTGTGTCGCCTTGTTCTCTCTGTCACCTTGTTCTCTGTGTGTCACCTTGTTCTCTGTGTGTCACCTTGTTCTCTGTGTGTCACCTTGTTCTCTGTGTCACCTTGTTCTCTGTGTGTCACCTTCTTCTGTGTGTGTCACCTTGTTCTCTGTGTGTCACCTTGTTCTCTGTGTCTCACCTTGTTCTCTGTGTGTCACCTTGTTCTGTGTGTCACCTTGTTCTCTGTGTGTGTCACCTTGTTCTCTGTGTGTCACCTTGTTCTCTGTGTGTCACCTTGTTCTCTGTGTGTCACCTTGTTCTGTGTGTCACCTTGTTCTCTGTGTGTGTCACCTTGTTCTCTGTGTCTCACCTTGTTCTCTGTGTGTCACCTTGTTCTCTGTGTCTCACCTTGTTCTCTGTGTGTCACCTTGTTCTGTGTGTCACCTTGTTCTCTGTGTGTCGCCTTGTTCTCTGTGTCTCACCTTGTTCTCTGTGTGTCACCTTGTTCTCTGTGTGTCACCTTGTTCTCTGTGTGTCACCTTGTTTCCTATGTGTCACCTTGTTCTCTGTGTGTGTCACCTTGTTCTCTGTGTGTCACCTTGTTCTCTGTGTGTCACCTTGTTCTCTGTGTCTCACCTTGTTCTCTGTGTGTGTCACCTTGTTCTCTGTGTGTCATCTTGTTCTCTGTGTGTCACCTTGTTCTCTGTGTCTCACCTTGTTCTCTGTGTGTCACCTTGTTCTCTGTGTCTCACCTTGTTCTCTGTGTGTCGCCTTGTTCCCTGTGTGTCACCTTGTTCTCTGTGTGTGTCACCTTGTTCTCTGTGTGTCACCTTGTTCTCTGTGTCTCACCTTGTTCTCTGTGTGTCACCTTGTTCCCTGTGTGTCACCTTGTTCTCTGTGTGTGTCACCTTGTTCTCTGTGTGTCACCTTGTTCTCTGTGTGTCACCTTGTTCTCTGTGTGTCACCTTGTTCTCTGTGTGTCACCTTGTTCTCTGTGTGTCATCTTGTTCTCTGTGTGTCACCTTGTTCTCTGTGTCTCACCTTGTTCTCTGTGTGTCACCTTGTTCTCTGTGTCTCACCTTGTTCTCTGTGTGTCACCTTGTTCTCTGTGTGTCACCTTGTTCTCTGTGTGTGTCACCTTGTTCTCTGTGTGTCACCTTGTTCTCTGTGTGTCACCTTGTTCTCTGTGTCTCACCTTGTTCTCTGTGTGTCACCTTGTTCTCTGTGTCTCACCTTGTTCTCTGAGTGTCACCTTGTTCTCTGTGTGTCACCTTCTGTGTGTGTCACCTTGTTCTCTGTGTCTCACCTTGTTCTCTGTGTGTCACCTTGTTCTCTCTGTCACCTTGTTCTCTGAGTGTCACCTTGTTCTCTGTGTGTCACCTTCTTCTGTGTGTGTCACCTTGTTCTCTGTGTGTCGCCTTGTTCTCTGTGTCTCACCTTGTTCTCTGTGTGTCACCTTGTTCTCTGTGTCTCACCTTGTTCTCTGTGTGTCGCCTTGTTCTCTCTGTCACCTTGTTCTCTGTGTGTCACCTTGTTCTCTGTGTGTCACCTTGTTCTCTGTGTGTCACCTTGTTCTCCGCGTGTCACCTTGTTCTCCGCGTGTCACCTTGTTCTCTGTGTGTCACCTTGTTCTCTGTGTGTCACCTTGTTCTCTGTGTGTCACCTTCTTCTGTGTGTGTCACCTTGTTCTCTGTGTGTCACCTTGTTCTCTGTGTCTCACCTTGTTCTCTGTGTGTCACCTTGTTCTCTGTGTGTCACCTTGTTCTCTGTGTGTCACCTTGTTCTCTGTGTGTCACCTTCTTCTGTGTGTGTCACCTTGTTATCTGTGTGTCACCTTGTTCTCTGAGTGTCACCTTGTTCTCTGTGTGTCACCTTCTTCTGTGTGTGTCACCTTGTTCTCTGTGTCTCACCTTGTTCTCTGTGTGTCACCTTGTTCTCTCTGTCACCTTGTTCTCTGAGTGTCACCTTGTTCTCTGTGTGTCACCTTCTTCTGTGTGTGTCACCTTGTTCTCTGTGTCTCACCTTGTTCTCTGTGTGTCGCCTTGTTCTCTCTGTCACCTTGTTCTCTGTGTGTCACCTTGTTCTCTGTGTGTCACCTTGTTCTCTGTGTGTCACCTTGTTCTCCGCGTGTCACCTTGTTCTCTGTGTGTCACCTTGTTCTCTGTGTGTCACCTTGTTCTCTGTGTGTCACCTTCTTCTGTGTGTGTCACCTTGTTCTCTGTGTGTCACCTTGTTCTCTGTGTCTCACCTTGTTCTCTGTGTGTCACCTTGTTCTCTGTGTGTCACCTTGTTCTCTGTGTGTCACCTTGTTCTCTGTGTGTCACCTTCTTCTGTGTGTGTCACCTTGTTATCTGTGTGTCACCTTGTTCTCTGAGTGTCACCTTGTTCTCTGTGTGTCACCTTCTTCTGTGTGTGTCACCTTGTTCTCTGTGTCTCACCTTGTTCTCTGTGTGTCACCTTGGTCTCCGCCTTGTTCTCCGCCTTGTTCTCTGTCTCACCTTGTTCTCCGCGTGTCAACTTGTTCTCCGCCTCTCCCCTTGTTCTCCGCGCGTCGCCGCTGTGCAGGATCAAGACCCCGGCGTGTTCGGGCCGGAGTTTGCCGAGGCGGCGCGCTCGGCGCTGCTGGTGCGCTACACGCTGCTGCCCTTCCTCTACTCGCTCTTCCACGAGGCACACACGCGCGGGGGCACCGTCGTGCGGCCCCTGCTGCACGAGTGAGTCCACGGTGCGGTGTGTGTGGTGTGTGTGGTGTGTGTGTGGTGTGTGTGTGGTGTGTGGTGTGTGTGGTGTGTGGTGTGTGGTGTGTGTGGTGTGTGTGGTGTGTGTGTGGTGTGTGGTGTGTGTGGTGTGTGTGTGGTGTGTGTGGTGTGTGTGTGGTGTGTGGTGTGTGTGGTGTGTGTGTGGTGTGTGTGTGGTGTGTGGTGTGTGTGGTGTGTGTGTGGTGTGTGTGTGGTGTGTGTGTGGTGTGTGGTGTGTGGTGTGTGTGGTGTGTGTGGTGTGTGTGTGGTGTGTGGTGTGTGTGGTGTGTGGTGTGTGTGTGGTGTGTGTGGTGTATGTGTGGTGTGTGTGTGGTATGTGTGTGGTGTGTGTGGTGTGTGTGTGGTGTGTGTGTGGTGTGTTGTGTGTGTGTGTGTGTGTGTGGTGTGTGTGGTGTGATATGTGGTGTGTGTGGTGTGTGTGTGTGTGTGTGGTGTGTGGTGTGTGTGGTGTGTGGTGTGTGTGTGGTGTGTGTGGTGTATGTGTGGTGTGTGTGTGGTATGTGTGTGGTGTGTGTGGTGTGTGTGTGGTGTGTGTGTGGTGTGTTGTGTGTGTGTGGTGTGTGTGGTGTGATATGTGGTGTGTGTGGTGTGTGTGGTGTGTGTGTGGTGTGTGGTGTGTGTGGTGTGTGGTGTGTGTGTGGTGTGTGTGTGGTGTATGTGTGGTGTGTGTGTGGTATGTGTGTGGTGTGTGTGGTGTGTGTGTGGTGTGTGTGTGGTGTGTTGTGTGTGTGGTGTGTGTGTGGTGTGTGTGGTGTGATATGTGGTGTGTGCGGTGTGTGTGGTGTGTGTGTGGTGTGTGGTGTGTGTGGTGTGTGGTGTGTGTGTGGTGTGTGTGGTGTATGTGTGGTGTGTGTGTGGTATGTGTGTAGTGTGTGTGGTGTGTGTGTGGTGTGTGTGTTGTGTGTTGTGTGTGTGGTGTGTGTGGTGTGTGTGGTGTGATATGTGGTGTGTGTGGTGTGTGTGGTGTGTGTGTGGTGTGTGGTGTGTGTGGTGTGTGGTGTGTGTGTGGTGTGTGTGGTGTATGTGTGGTGTGTGTGTGGTATGTGTGTGGTGTGTGTGGTGTGTGTGTGGTGTGTGGTGTGTTGTGTGTGTGGTGTGTGTGTGGTGTGTGTGGTGTGATATGTGGTGTGTGTGGTGTGTGTGGTGTGTGTAGTGTGTGTGTGGTGTGTGGTGTGATGTGTGGTGTGTGTGGTGTGTGTGTGGTGTGATGTGTGGTTGTTTTCTTCTCTCCTCCCGCGACGCCGCGCCAGGTTCGTCACGGACGTGCAGACTCACGGCGTCGACCGCGCGTTCCTCTGGGGCCCGGCGCTGATGGTGGCGCCCGTGCTGGCGGAGGTACAAGGGGCGTCGCACGGACACGGGGATGGGTGTCTGTGGCACCTTTAAGCAAGTGTCGAAATGATGATGAAGATTTGTTCTTTATATATATAAATATAAGAAAAAGCTTCAACTACTACCCCGCCTGCTCTGCCGAGTCCCGTGTGCCTGCTCATGCGTCCAGGACGTCACGATGTTGCAATGGACCTTGGAGGGATGCCACCGGTTCTTAACGTTCTGCAGATGTAGATGCCACTGGTTCTTCACGTTCTGTAGATGTAGATGCCACTGGTTCTTCACGTTCTGCAGATGTAGATGCCACTGGTTCTTCACGTTCTGCAGATGTAGATGCCACTGGCTCTTCACGTTCTGCAGATGTAGATGCCACTGGTTCTTCACGTTCTGCAGATGTAGATGCCACTGGTTCTGCACGTTCTGCAGATGTAGATGCCACTGGCTCTTCACGTTCTACAGATGTAGATGCCACTGGTTCTTCACGTTCTGCAGATGTAGATGCCACTGATTCTTCACGTTCTGCAGATGTAGATGCCACTGGTTCTTCACGTTCTACAGATGTAGATGCCACTGGTTCTTCACGTTCTGTAGATATAGATGTCACCACCGCTATCTGTTGCGTGGTGGTTAAACTTACGACTCTCGGTCCGAACAGGCAACTGGACATAGGGACGGGTTTGTTCGTATCTCTGGAAGTGTGTAAGTCGAATGTTCGTGAGTAGAGGAGTCGCTGTAATCGTGAGAATTGGACCATATGGCGCCACTCATGCTGTGATGTTGGTGGCGTTCGCAGGGCGCCACCACGGTCGACGTTTACTTCCCGGACGCGCGCTGGTACAGCTACTACACGGTACGGGGCGTGCACCACGTGGGGGGCTCACCTCGTGGGGGGCTCACCTCGTGGGGGGCTCACCTCGTGGGGGGCTCACCCCCAAGAGCTTTGTCTTTGTGTGTGCTCGCAAACGGCACTTGCCCCAGCAGTCTGCTGAAGGCTACCTGGGGCACCTTTGTCTTTGTGTGTGCTCGCGAACGGCACTTGCCCCAGCAGTCTGCTGAAGGCTACCCGGGGCACCTTTGTCTTTGTGTGTGCTCGCGAACGGCACTTGCCCCAGCAGCCTGCTGAAGGCTACCCGGGGCACCTTTGTCTTTGCAGGGCGAGGAGGTGCCGGCGTCGTGGCGCCGCTCGTCGGCCCGCGTGGCGGCGCCCCTCGAGCTCATCCCCCTCTTCCTGCGGGGGGGCTTCGTCGTGCCCACCCAGCAGCCCGCCAGGACCACCACGCACAGGTGGGCGGGGGGGCTGGGGGGCGTGGGGGGGGCGTGGGGGGGGGGCTGGGGGGGAGCCTGAGCCTGGGGGGGGGGGGGGGGCTGGGGGGCCACTCGTGGGCGAGAACCGCAGTCCCAGTGAGCGAGTGAGTCAGTTAGTCAGTGAGCGAGTGAGTCAGTCAGCGAGTGAGTGAGCGAGTGAGTCAGTCAGTTAGCCAGTGAACCTGTGAGTTAGTCCGCCAGCGAGTGAGTGAGTAAGCGAGTGAGTGAGTCAGTGAGTAAGCGAGCGTGTTGGTGAGCCAGCGAGTGAGTGAGTCAGTCAGCGAGTGAATAAGCGAGTGTGTTGGTGCGTCAGCGAGTGAGTGAGTAAGCGAGTGAGTACGCGAGCGTGTTGGTGAGCCAGTAAGCGAGTGAGTACGCAAGCGTGTTGGTGAGCCAGCGAGTGAGTGAGCATGTCGGTGAGCCAGCGAGTGAGTCAGTCAGCGAGTGAGTGAGTGAGCATGTTGGTGAGCCAGTAAGCGAGTGAGTAAGCGAGCGTGTTGGTGAACCAGCGAGTGAGTCAGTGAGTGAGTGAGTAAGCGAGCGTGTTGGTGTGCCAGCGAGTGAGTCAGTAAGCGAGTGAGTGAGCGAGCGTGTTGGTGAGCCAGCGGCCGTGTTGTGTGTTCAGCCGCGTGAACCCGATGGGGCTGATCGTGTCTCTGGACGAGAACCTGGAGGCGCGCGGATCCCTCTTCTGGGACGACGGCGACTCCATCGGTGAGCACCACACAAAGACAAAGGTGCCCCGTGTAGCCTCTAACACGGTGGCGAGGTGTTGACTACATCGCCTGGTATGCAGGAGGTCGTGGGTTCGAACCCAACCTTGACGCCTGCTGCTGTATATTTGGAGTTTGCGTGTCCCTCTCCAAGTGTTGACAAGCCACTTCGTTGCGCTGTCATTTGTAATTGCCAGGTCGCTTCTGAATAAGAGCTCTCCGTAGCAGCTCAGTGGGCCTTGCCTGGTAAAATAATAAAAAAACAATAGTTTCGCTTGTTTCTACTTCCACTAAAACACCCAAAATGAACAAAGTTCGATTTTATAATCGGGTTGCGATTCGACCGAACGGATTGCGTCCGTCTTTGTTTCTACCGTTCCCGTAGTCTGCTGCTGCTGCTGCTGTTGTCCCCGAGTTCGTGCCACGACTCACGCCGCGGTAACGCCGCGGTAACGTGTCGCGTCCCCCTCTCCCGCAGGGACCGTCGAGAGCGGGAACTACTTCCTCGCCAGCTTCGTCTTCACGGGCGTGAGTCTCCAGCCCGCACCCAGCGCCGCCTCCTCGTGGCGCCGCCACACGTGGAGATCTCGCGATGATGGAGATCATGATGGTGGTGGTAGTGAGGATGGTGATGGTGGTGGTAGTGAGGATGGTGATGATGGTGGTAGTGAGGATGGTGATGATGGTGGTGGTAGTGAGGATGGTGATGATGGTGATGATGGTGGTAGTGAGGATGATGATGGTGGTAGTGAGGATGATGATGGTGATGATGGTGGTGGTGAGGATGGTGGTGAGGATGGTGATGGTGGTGGTAGTGAGGATGGTGGTAGATGATGATGGTAGTGGCATTGCCGGCAATCGCAGCACATTTGACCTTCACCTTTTAAGATCGACGTTTTTGTTTTCTTCCACCCCTCCTGAAACCCCCCCCCAAACCCCTCCCCTAACCCCCCCCGCCCCCCCCACGGCGCTTCTGCCCCCCCGCCGCCGCACGCCACAGAAGCGCCTGACGAGCAGGGTGGAGCGTGCCGGCTACGCGGCGGGCCTGGCCTTCCAGACGGTGCGCGTGCTGGGCCTGCGCTCGCCGCCGGGCGGCGTCACCGTCGACGGGAGCCCCCTGCCCTCCTCCGACGTCGCCTTCCACCCCAGCGGGGTAACCGGCCGGCGCTCCTCGGGAGACAGGCGGCGGTTTGCACCGGTGGCGCGCCGTAGTCAAATAACACGAAGTAAATGGTCATAGTGATTTACTTTCACGCGATCCGCAAATCGCCCGGTCAGAAAATCTCGCGGGGCGATGGCGGTGGCATCAAAACTTGAGTTCTCGCGACGTCGAAGCGGGTCGCACGGCGGAGCGAAGCCACGAGCGGCTGACCCACGACGAAGCGTCTCGCTGCCCCTCGCCGCAGAGCCGCCACCCGGCCCCGATTGTGCCGAAGGGGCGACTCTTCGTGTTCGTCTTCGTGCCACGAGCCTCGGCCGGGCGGTTTCCTCAATTCGTTTCGGGAATCGCCTCCTGGCGGGCGGTAGGCATTCATAGAGTGCCACTCCTCCTCCTCCTCGTGGTGGTGGTGGCGGCAGTGGTGGCGGCGTCACTGATGGGAAAGTGGCCGCCGAGTGGAAGTGGCGGCTCGTGACGTGAGAGCCCCGGCAGCTCACTCAGGCTGGCTCTTTCACGAGGGGCCCGGCGCGTCGTCGTGCTGCGCCGGTGTGGCAGCGCCAGGCTGCGCCGACTTGCAGCAAAGATTCCTCTTCGCCCCCCCCCCCCCCCCCCCCCCATAGTCTGAATATTCGAAATCAGTGGTTGGTCATTGGCAGCCCTCCCCCACAATACTCAAGAGTGAAAACACCCCCCACACCCCCCCCCATCATCATGCAGCTGTCAAACCCCCCCACCCCCCCATGGTTTAAAAATGTAACGGCCGCGCTCACGCACTGCTGCTGCTGTTGCTGATGTCTTATGAGCAAACGTTGCGATATAATTAGTTTTGAAAAATAATTCGGCGTTCACCCTTTGTGGCAATAAAACAAGTGGTCAGATGAAGCCGATTGGCCGACACCAGAGACATCTTCTTGATGGCCCAGTCTCACCGCCGGTGTGTGCTGCTGCTGCTGCTCCTGCTCCTGCCGTCTCCGCAGGAAC
This sequence comes from Lethenteron reissneri, assembly GCF_015708825.2. NCBI lineage: Eukaryota > Metazoa > Chordata > Hyperoartia > Petromyzontiformes > Petromyzontidae > Lethenteron > Lethenteron reissneri. The sequence goes on from NC_083779.1 coordinate 827,582, forward strand.
TCACTCTGAAGATCTCCGTGCCCATCACCACGCCGCTGAACATCGCCATCAACTGAGGCCGCCCCCAAATGGCTGGCTGTCCTCTTCCTAACCCCCCCTCTCCGCCCCCCACCCTCTCTCCGCCCCCCCCTCTCTCCGCCCCCCCTCTCTCCGCCGTGCCCTCGTGGCACGACCTGCTGTATCGCCGCTCGTGGAAATAAAAAAAAATAGTTTGAAACGTTAAAGGGAAGGTCGTTTCTTCAAAAAAAATTCCTTCAAAGGCAAATGGTCTCCCCCACCTGCGCTGAGCGCGGCTGGCTGTGTAACGTTGCGAGGTGAAGGTCAACGCACAGACACGTGGCGCACGGAGGGGACGCGTCAGACGGCTACGCTGCAAATGGCTCCCTGGAGCAATCCAGCGCTGCCGGGAACAGCAGTCGAGGGGGTTGTTGGATCACAGATGTTACGAAACTCCCTCGGCAATGGGCATTGATGAGGTGCCATCACCGCGGCTCTACCAGGAGGATGCAGTGCAGCCCAGCAACAAAGTCGGCTCCCACCTATTCCCGTCTCGATGGGATAGAGCGTTGCCCCCCTCCACACGCGTGAATGTTTTTTTCTGGGTGCTCCCGTTTCCTCCTCTCACACGTGAACACTCATTCATTGGTCGAAAACATAGAGGATCGCAGACCTTGGGAAAGCGTTGGCGCCAGTTCCTCACCACTCGTCTGTGGTTCCTCCTCCTAGCACCTCAGACTCGTCCTCTCCACGAGAGCGAGCCAACGATGTGCGATGTGTGTACAAGTTGACGCTATCACTAATAACAATATTAGTGATAGTGGGGTTGAGCGGGGGGGGGGGGGGGGGGGTCTTTACTTGACCGTGGTCCAGCGATTTGGAGGGCGAGGGTTGGTGGATCAAGGAGAGATTTGCGAGACTCAAAGACAGAAGGACCGCTGCTGGTCACGTGGATTTCCCTCCGGGTCGTCCGGTTTTCCCCTCCACATTTCGAATCGCCGTGCGCTTACAGAGTATTTGGTGACTGCTCTACATTTCCACACGATGATGATGTTGATGAGCCACTTTGTTGAGCGATCGTTTGCGATGGGCAGGTCGCTTCTGAAAAGAGCTACATAGCTCAGTGGGCCTGACCTGGTAAAATAAAAACTCGTTGAATCACAAACACGGTTCACGCAACGCCACGAATCCACGCACAGCGTTTACCCTCGCGAGGAACGCACAATGCCCAGTTAGTTTTTATTGCTTCTCAAAGTGATGTTTAAATATTGCGAGCGCATTCACGGTCCCGAGTCCCTGAACCCCCCCCCCTCCTTCCTCGACGAGCGAGGAGCAGCAAGCAGGCAAACTATTAAACCCGAGTGCGCGTTTGGCGGGCGCAAAGAAAGTCGTGTTTTATTTGAAATCCTTCGCAAAAGCACCGTTCAAATCGGCGGCCGCCCCCAGACACAAACTCGGCGCGCGGTCGAAACGGGAGAGTTGAAGCGACGGTGCTGCCCGGTGTCGCACGCCACCGCACTAGCTACGATTCGTTATTCACAGCATCGCTATTTACTCCTGCTACTACTACTCCTGCTGCTACTACTACTACGACTACTGCTACGGACGTCGACAGTCGGTAGACCTCCTATCCCACCAAGCGCGGAAATCACCCACGGCGCACTTTGCCGCTGAAACCTTTTTTGTTACTTTTCCGCCGCTCAACAGAACGGCGTCAGCAGGGCCCGGCCCGGCAGCGCCGTCCCGGTTTGTGTGGGATGGGGCTTGGGGGGGGGGGGTGGCGAGAAGCAACCCGTGCCACATGGGCCTGGCACGGCTCAGATGTGCCAATGTAAAAAGAGGCGTCACAAAATCAGCTTCAACTCTTGAAACCCCAGCTACACTGACCGTGTGTCAGAATCCCTACGCCCCTCCCCCCCCCCCACACGGCCGAGGCGAGCCAGACACAAGCCACAACTTCCGTTTTGAAACGGGGCCCCACGGGCCAACCACTCCAAGACCGTCCAAGACGGTGTCTCCATCCGTCACCACGAGGCATCTCAGCCGCACTAAAATCGGGTACTGAGGGGGGAGTGGTAAATACTTTCAACGGGTTAACACTGTTTTAGAACTTCGGCACGCTCGGCCGCCTCGTTGCAGTCTACGTGCGCGGTGCCAGTACCACACGAGAGGGTTAAGCGTCAACCAACGCACGGTCGGCCCGGGCCAGTGGCATTTCCAAACTTCTCTTTGGCCCCCGTCCAAACGGCTGCTGTACTACACAGGAGCTGCTGGTTTCTGAGCACGACGACGGTAATAAAAACCATAACGTCAACTTGTAACGCCGCCGTCGCCGCACGGCGAAGGCTCGCTCTCGTACAGAGAGAGAGAGAACGACCGGAGGGGCGCCAGGAGATGAGCAATCGCTCATCTCCTGGCAGCCACGCGATGAGCTGGTGCTGCCAACAATTGCCCAAGCGTTGCGGCCCTCTGTGGGTTCAGCTGTTATAGGCCAACTCGTGAGTGCTCACATCAGAAAAACAAGGGTCACCGACCATTATGATCGACCGTGACAACTTCACACACCAAAACCGTCTGTGACACGTGGTGAAACGCAGACGCAGCGGCGGTAGCAGCAACAGCAATTTTTTTTAAATCAACCGAGTCGAGCCTACGCGCTAGACTCGCCATCCCGTGTACAAAGCACACTTTCACATTTTTGGCGTGGCATTCCACCGAGGGCTGTCGGCAAGCGGTCATCTCGAGCGCGTACTGCAACGTCGTCTAAGGCAGGTTCCCTCGTCGGCGCACGCGGTGGTCGTGGTGGTGCCGCCGATGTGGGTGTGGTGCCGTCAGCGCGTGTGTCCCCCCCGCGTGAACGAGACGATCCTTCGCACGGCACCGGGTGGATCTCTCTCGCACTGGGACGCACCCCGGGTGGATCTCTCTCGCACAGGGACTCACCCCGGGTGGATCTCTCACGCACAGTGACGCACCCCGGGTGGATCTCTCTCGCACAGGGACTCACCCCGGGTGGATCTCTCACGCACAGTGACGCACCCCGGGTGGATCTCTCTCGCACTGGGACGCACCCCGGGTGGATCTCTCTCGCACAGGGACTCACCCCGGGTGGATCTCTCACGCACAGGGACTCACCCCGGGTGGATCTCTCACGCACAGGGACTCACCCCGGGTGGATCTCTCACGCACAGGGACTCACCCCGGGTGGATCTCTCTCGCACTGGGACTCACCCTGGGTGGATCTCTCACGCACCGGGACGCACCCCGGGTGGATCTCTCACGCACTGGGACGCAGGGAACTAGAAAGGGGGGCGGCGGCCATGGGACCAGGTTGTCCCCTGGGCGCTCGGAAAGGGCGGTGGTCTCATAGCGGGAGGTGGTGGTGCTGATGATGATGTCAGTGGTGATGTCGGCGGCAGTGTTGCAGTGGCGGTGATGCTGGTGGTCGTGGTGGTGGTAGTGGTGGTAGTGGTGGTGGTAGTGGTGGTGGTAGTGGTGGTGCTGATGATGTCAGTGGCAGTGTTGCAAGAGTGGTGGTGTCAGTGTAGCAGGTGGTGGTGCTGTCAGTGTATTCATGGTGGTAGTGGTGGTGGTAGTGGTGGTGCCGTCAGTGTATTAATGATGGTCGTGGTGGTGCTGCTGAAGTCAGTGTCAGCGTTGCGGCGGTGGCCGTGGCGGTAGGGGTTGTAGTGTCGCGTGCTCGGCAGGGGCAGGGAGGCTGCGCCCGCGCCGGTCTGCGCCAGCGGCGTGCCTCGGCTACCCGGCGAGCTTGCTGGCCATGGCGCCGCTCTTGCGCTGGGGCAGGTCCTGGGGCGTGGGAATGTGGTCGCCAGTCACCTCGCCGCCCGGCTGCGGCAGCTGCTTGTTCTTCATCTTGGCCTTGGCCATGTTGTAGTCTCCGGAGTCAAAGTATTTTTGCTGCAACGGACACTTTGATTAATTCACCCGAAAAAACACAAAATACAATAAACTAAACGTTGGGTGGTGCGATACGTACTTTGGACTTCTTTCACACCATATGTAGCCAACCGTGGGAATCGGAGGGGCGGCGGAAGGACAAAGAACTCAACTCCAGCAGCAGTTTTTATCGAAACGAGTTTTCAATCTAAATGTTTATTTATGAAACTATTTTTCAGAAGCGACAATCACAAATGATAGCTCAACAAAGTGGCTCATCGTGGTGTTGAAACGTATCGTAGTCGATTCTAAATGTGGAGGGTAAAACCGGAGGACCCAGCGAAACATCCACACGACTACGGTGAGAGAGAGACGCAAACTCCAAATCTACAGCAGCAGGCGTCAGGGTCGGGATCGAACCCACGACCTCCTGTAGACCAGGCGAGGTAGTTAACATCTCCTAGCCACCCTGATGATGATGAGAGAGAGAGACACGCAAACTCCAAATATACAGTAGCAGGCGTCAGGGTCGGGATCGAACCCACGACCTCCTGTAGACCAGGCGAGGTAGTTAACATCTCCTAGCCACCGTGATGATGATGATGAGAGAGAGACACGCAAACTCCAAATCTACAGCAGCAGGCGTCAGGGTCGGGATCGAACCCACGACCTCCTGTAGACCAGGCGAGGTAGTTAACATCTCCTAGCCACCCTGATGATGATGATGAGAGAGACACGCAAACTCCAAATCTACAGCAGCAGGCGTCAGGGTCGGGATCAAACGCACGACGACCTCCTGTAGACCAGGCGAGGTAGTCAACATCTCCTGGCCACCGTGGCACCACACAGAGCGAGGGGATGGGGGGGGGGCAGCTTGGCAGGTGCCACTCACCCCCTTCTGGAGGCGTTTGCGGAGGAAGTGGGAGCCTCCCGGTTGATGCGGCACGATGTTGGGGTACTTGGCCCGGAGCTTGGCCTCCTCCACCTCCTCCGCCGACTGGGGCCGACGTGGCGCAGAAGGAACGGCGGCACGGCACGCGGAGAGACAGACCGGGAAACAATCCGTTACCCCACACGCGCGTGCATGAGTACGTGCGTGCATGCATGTGTACGTGTGTGCATGCGTACGTGCGTGCATGCGTACGTGCGTGCATGCGTACGTGTGTGCATGCGTACGTGTGTGCATGCGTACGTGTGCGCGTGTGATGATGTGGGGAGTGGTACACCGCACTAAGAATCCCGCGAGCCGAGTTCCGTTCCCGATCACGGTCAACGACTATCTGAACCGGTCTTGGGCCTCTCCTACGGCGACTCAGCCTGAAATTAGTACCTAGTGTCTTGTATAAATATCACCGCTAGGGAGACAAAGGCGGCTGGGCGCGGTGCTGGCCACCCGCCCCCTCGTGTGCCCCAGTGCCGGCCTTCACAGGTGCTGCTCGCTAACAGCACTTACTTGGCCCCAACAGTCTGTTAAGGCGACACGGGGGATCTTTGCGATGACGTCACCGTTACAATCACGCGCCACTTGTTCGCTTGCCATCAAACAATGACGCTCACCGCATCATCGTCGCGCGGCGCTTTCAGATGCGCTGCTTCTGCGGCCGTCTGGAATGCTCTCCCTTCCGGTATTAGGAAGCCACTGGGAGCCATGACGCACTTTTATATCATCTAGCTTGACAAACTCATTTCTTTAGAACAGCTGTTCCAGTTTAACGGCCCTATTGGAGAATGAACGGCCCTATTGGAATTAACGGCCCTATTGGAGAATTAACGGCCCTATTGCAATGGAATTAACAGCCCTATTGAAATGAACGGCCCTATTGGAATTAACGGCCCTATTGGAAAATGAACGGCCCTATTGCAATGGAATTAACGGCCCTATTGGAGCGAGCGGCTCCGAATCAAGTAAAAAGATGACAGGGAAAGCGGCGCTCGTCCGAATAATCCTGGAGGCGGTGGTGGGACCGCGCACATGTAACGTCTCCCCCGTTAACCCCCCTAGGCATGGGAGGAACCATCATTCTATTTACAGCCGTCAGGCACCGGCAGAGCGGGAGAGCGGGCGGCTCGCAATCGCAAGGTCGCGAGTTCACATCCTGGATGCGTGTTGACTCAAGCCCCACCACCCCTCTCCCTCGGGGGCTCCAACAAATGACAACCCTGAAAATCTTCAGACTTAAGTCATCATAGAATAAAAATATTTACTCATACTGGAAGAATCCCACGAGCTGCAAAGCTCTTTGCCACAGATGTCCATAAGGGGCATGGAGTCAGAACTTTACAACAACAACAAACAACGCAAAGTAACGATGGGATCGCAAAGTGTAGTCAAGGTAAACAAACCACTTCACAATCTAAGTCAGCTGTTTTATTTTACCAGGTAGAGCCCCACTTTGCCATGAGCTTTTTTTTAGAAGCAACTTGGCCACAAGTAATAGCTCAACAAAGTGGCTTCTTATCATCATCGCGTGAACATTTATTGCGGCCAAATAATCATTGAGTTGTACGTATGTTGAACTTCTTTCGCACCATACGTTCGTTTTTGCGTTTCCCTTTTGTGTGTGTCTCTGTCTCTCTCCGTCTCTCTCCCCAGTTTAATCCCCACCATTGCCATCGGCGTCTCGGCGTCACGACAATAAGAATCCGTTCAGAAATCTCCCAGTTGCAAGCGTGGCCCCCTCTCGCGTTGCAGAACGGCGCCCGCAAAGCAGACATGCCAAAGCTACCTGCGAGGTCTCTACTTCACGTCACCTCTTGGTGCACACACAATATCACAGAGGGCTACCGCCGAGATCCCTTCTGCAATCTTTCAAGAGGTGGGGATTTGGTGAAATTGAGTGCGGAACCAAACATCACATGATGTGCTTTTACAGCCATCAGTGGCTGGGCTGCAACCATCAACTCACCACACTTAAGAACCCGATTTTCATCACAACTCAGTGTATGCGAGTCTACGGGTCTCTATGTGAGCCTATGAATCTCTACGCGAGTCTATGAATCTGTACACGAGTCTACGGGTCTCTACGTGATTCTATGAATCTGTACACGAGTCTACGGGTCTCTACGTTAGTCTATGACTCTGTACGCGAGTCTACGGGTCTCTACATGAGTCTATGAATCTCTACGCGAGTCTATGAATCTGTACGCGAGTCTACGGGTCTCTACGTGAGTCTATGAGTCTGAACGCGAGTCTCTGGTGACCTGGCTGAGACAATCAAATGGCTTCACACTTGGGAACTCGGCCAAAACCTGGATTAAAATCCAGGATCTCGGAATTACCAGCTCAGCACAACTGAGCCTCTGAGCCACTTATGAAGTTGCCTTGAATTTGTGAGTCTTTGTGCAGTTGCCGTCATTGAAAAATATATTTTTTATTTTTATCCAACCTTGTGAGAAAGTCGTCCGGGACACAATGACACGCCTCTCTCGCTTGTTTTGTATCACGCCGACATGTTTCACAGCGGCAACGTCCACTCTGCCCAATGAGGAGGGTCAGTTAAAAGCGCCGTTTTGTTGCAGCCTTTTAAGCTCTGGATAATCCCTCACTGTCTGATAATTCGCTTTCCGCAATCCGAAACAAAATCATCGACATGTCCACGGGTTTTTGCTGTACACGGATATATTACTGTATCGTGTCATCCATACTGCGTTCAACCACCACCACCACCACGCAGGTTACAAGGACGTAGGTCACAAGGACGCAAGTCACAACGACACACTCACCCACCCCCTCACTCATTCACTCACCACACTGGAGGTCAGAACACACTCACCCACCTACCCACCCCCTCACTCATTCACTCACCATACTGCAGGTCAGAACAACACACTAACCCACCTACTCACCCCCTCACTCACCCACTCACCACACTGGAGGTCAGAACAACACACTCACCACCCACCTACTCACCCCCTCACTCACCACACCGCAGGTCAGAACAACACACTCACTCATTCACTCACCACACTGCAGGTCAGAACAACACACTCACCCACCTACTCACCCACCCACTCATTCACTCACCACACTGCAGGTCAGAACAACACACTCACCCACCTACTCACCCACCCCCTCACTCATTCACTCACCATACTGGAGGTCAGAACACACACTCACCCACCTACTCACCCCCTCACTCATTCACTCACCACACTGGAGGTCAGAATACACACTCACCCACCTACCCACCACCTCACTCATTCACTCACCACACTGGAGATCAGAACAACACACTCACCCATGCACTCGCCACACTGCAGGTCAGAACACTTACCCACTCGCTCACCCACCCACCCACTCATCATACTGCAGATCGCAAAAACACTCCCCTACTCACTCATGCACTCACTACAACGCAGGCCACTACACTCACTCGCCACACTGCAGGTCACGACAAGACTCACTCACCAATCCACTCACTCGTTCACTCACCTGTGAGCACACTTGGCTACGTACGGTGCGAAAGAAGTTCAACATGCATGCATACTCTCCCACACTGCAGGCCACAACAACACTTACTCACCAACCCACTAACCCACCCACCCACCCACTCGTCCACTCACCCCGCCACTCTGCAGGTCATCTCACTTCTCTTTCCTGGCACTGGGGGTCGCAGCTACGGAGTCTCCAGGCCGAGTCAACTAATTCCCATATTGGAAACACTCCCATCATCACCATCATCGTGCTGCTGTAAAACCCCCAATAATGTCAAATGTGTGGCGGCCCTCGCACTGATGATGTCTTATCGGCGAAAGTGCACCCCCCCCCCCCCCCCCCTGAAAATTAGTGACGTACATTGTCTTACAATCTTAAATAGTGGCGTTGCCTGCTGGGGTGGGGACATTAGGCAGCCCGATTTCACTAAGCGCACCAGCGACCAGGCCAACCCACGCCACGCCACTGATCAACCCTGCAGCCCAACACAAGACACCACACAGACTCTGGCATTGAAGCCAAACTCGCACAGACCGCCATACAATTGCATAGAGGCCCATAGACTGTTTAAACAAAAAGACCCATAGGCTCGCATTTTGATCCCAACAGAGACCCCACACAAATGCACGCAGACCCATACACAGACTTACATAGAGACCCGTAGCTTTACTTACGTAGCTCTGATTAACACGGTTGGCTACGTACGGTGCGAAAGAAGGTCAACATACAAGGCTTACACAGCGCTCAATGCCTGACATAAACTTAATCTGACATAGGACCTATAGACATGCAAACAGGCCCATAGACTCAGACCCACAGTCTCACACAGAGACCCACACTCTAACACAGAGACCCACACTCTAACACAGAGACCCACACTCTAACACAGAGACCCACACTCTAACACAGAGACCCACACTCTAACACAGAGACCCACACTCTTACACAGAGACCCACAGTCTCACACAGAGACCCATCGACTCACACAGAGACACACAGTCTGACAGAGACCCACACTCTTACACAAAGACCCACAGTCTTACACAGAGACCCACAGACTAACACAGTGACACAGACTCACACAGAGACCCACAGACTCGCACAGAGACCCACAGACTCAAACAGAGACCCATAGACTCGCACAGAGACCCACAGACTCACACAGTGACCCAGTGTCACACAGAGACTCACACTCTTACACAGAGACCCCAGATTGACACAGAGACCCACAGTCTTACACATATAAAGACAAATATCCCCCGTGTAGCCTTAACAGTCTGTTGGGGCAAGTGCTGTTAGCGAGCACACGAGGGGGGTGGGTGGCCGGCACCACGCCCGGCCGCCTTTGTCTCCCCAGTAGCGATGTTTACTACACACCGCACCAGGTACCCATTTGTGGCTGCGTCAACCTAGGGGAGACCCAGGACCGGTTCAGATAATCATCACCGGTGTTGTTCAGTGAGCGGGAATACAAATCGGGTCGCCGGGTTCGTAGCGGAGCGCGCTAACCGCTACACTCCTCCTCACCCAGAGACCCCGTAGACTCACGCAGAGACCCATAGACTCACCCAGAGACCCGTAGACTCACACAGAGACCCCGTAGACTCACACAGAGACCCATAGACTCACACAGAGACCCATAGACTCACACAGAGACCCATAGACTCACACAGAGACCCATAGACTCACACAGAGACCCATAGACTCACACAGAGACCCATAGACTTACACAGAGACCCATAGACTCACACAGAGACACATAGACTCACACAGAGACCCGTAGACTCACACAGAGACCCATAGACTCACACAGAGACCCCGTAGACTCACACAGAGACCCACAGACTTACACAGAGACCCATAGACTCACACAGAGACCCATAGACTCACACAGAGACCCGTAGACTCACACAGAGACCCATAGACTCACACAGAGACCCACAGACTCACACAGAGACCCGTAGACTCACACAGAGACCCATAGACTCACACAGAGACCCACAGACTCACACAGAGACCCATAGACTCACACAGAGACCCATAGACTCACACAGAGACCCCGTAGACTCACACAGAGACCCACAGACTCACACAGAGACCCATAGACTCACGCAGAGACCCCGTAGACTCACACAGAGACCCACAGACTCACACAGAGACCCATAGGCTCACACAGAGACCCCGTAGACTCACACAGAGACCCACAGACTCACACAGAGACCCACAGACTCACACAGAGACCCATAGACTCACGCAGAGACCCCGTAGACTCACACAGCCACCCATAGACTCACACAGAGACCCACAGACTCGCACAGAGACCCTAGAGACGCGTGGGGGTAGCTACGGAGTCTCAGGCCGAGTCGACTTCGCCGCGCCGCCAAATTCCTCGCAGAGCCGCCGCCACGACCCGCGCCGCTCGGCCGCGTTTAGGCCCCGCGGGGCCTCGTTACCTGGCGGGCGGCGGGCGTCGTCTCCTCGGTGCTGGGCTCGACGAAGTCGCGCTCCTCAGGGAACCCAGCCATGGTCTCCGCTCCTCCTGCAAGTCTCCCTGCGTGTGCCCTCACAACAACAACACCGCCACCACCGCCACCATCACCGCCTTCTGCTGCTCGTCTCTGACGCGGGGGGCGGAGCCATGAGAAAGGGGGCGGGGTCACGAGAAAGGGGGCGGAGCTGTGAGGGGGCGGGACTCTAGAGGAGGGGGCGGGGCTATAGGAAAGGGGGCGTAGCTGTGAGGGAGGGGGTGGGGGCTGTGGAGGCTGCTGCTGCTGCTGCTACTTCTGGGCAGTTGGGAGGCAGCGCGAGTACCTGGTTCGGTGTGTCTCGGCAGGAATTTATGTTCATGCCATTTGTACAGGTATACTTTGTTTATTTTTCGTGACTTGCATACCCTTTCCCTAACTTACGCTCGTCGTTTTTGTATTGTTTGTTGTTGAAGCTTGTGCACCCGCCCCTCCTGGACATCTGTGAACAAGAGCTTGATATCTTCTTGGTTCTTTCGGTAAAGTCACGTAGAAGGGAAGTAATCAAATAATAAAAAATAAAACATAATAAAATAAAATAATTCTCACGACGTTTCGGCTACAACGCAAGCAGCCGTCTTCAGGTGAAGAATGAGACACTGCCAAGCTAGACGCTTATATATATGTGTATCACACTGCGCAAACGAGTTCATCGGATTCCACCAGCCTAAATAAAGATTCTGTAAACGTCGCCAATATGGATACAAAGGTGGCCGGGCGTGGTGCTGGCCACCTACCCCGTCGTGTGGTGCTGTGTTAGCCTTCATATGCACCTTAACAAGTAGTCGGCATTCGCGTGCAATATTACTCATAATGAAACTTTTTATAGGTTGGATCGCGTAAATGTGTCGTTAAAACTCGCAACATTTTCAATTTGAGTTGTAAATGTTGTGGGTGGGGCAATGTCCCATTCACGCCACTGCCGGCCTGCTGGCCTCAACTAAAATGGCATTTGGCCTACTCTTCCACGCTGGCTCAGACCGTCGTGGAGGACAGTGGAAGTACTCACACTTTATCCCACCGTACACGACCCGCCGATCGGCCAACCAACTCCTTGGTGAACCCATTCATCCCACTGGGTGGAGAGGCACCTCCGGTGAGCGCGGTTGGCTACGTACGGTGCGAAGCAAGTTCAACAAACACAACTTGCCCCATTGATTTAACTTCCGCGCCGCGAGAGATGGAATCGAACCCATGACCTCTGGATCGCAAGTCCAGAGTGCATCTGGTCATTCCGCCACTGTGGTGGCAACGTGAGACGTTTGTTTTGAGCACTCACATGTGACATGTTCTCCTATCGAGTGACGGATGTCCACCACCGCCCCGCACGCCCCAGCTAATTTACGCTGTTTGTCTGTCACGTGTCTGTGTCACGCCGACCCAAACAAATTTCTTCAAGCCAACGCTTATGTGATGGGGGGTAAAAATAAACCTTTATTATTATTATCATGTTATAACAGTTAAAATACGATGCCAAGAGCTGTGCGATTATTTTTTCCACGCAGAGATGTTACGCAAAAACAACAGTTCGTCTCCAAGCGTCGTGGCTACAAAACATTCAGTTGCGCGCAAACGAGTTCCAGATGACAGTCGAGTCCATATTCTACCGTGGCCGGCAAACCGTGTGTGCAACTGCTGCCCGCAACCGGTTGCAGAAGGTTCTGTTGCGCGACTGCTTGCTCCCGCGCTTGGACGCGGTGTTTAGATTCGGAAGGCCGCTGAGAAAACGCATGAGGGTAAAAGCGTTGCCATTGTTGAATCCTTACGAGAGAGGGCCACATGATGGTGAATCAAAGACTCTCTCCGCCTGTGTGCGACCACGGCTACGAACACCAAACCGTGGACCACGTAACGTCGTCGTCATCGTCACACTGCTCCAAATACACAAAGGAAGGGTGGGTGAGTGAGTGGGTGGTGAGTGGTGGGTGGGTTAATGAGTGGATTGGGTGGGTTGGTGGGTGAATGGGTGGGCGAATAAGTGGTTGGATGGGTGAATAAGTGAGCGAGTCAATGAGTGCGTGGGTTGGTGGGTGAATGGGTGGGTGATTGAGTGGGTAGGTGAGTGGATGAATGAGGTGAGTTTGGTGCGTGAATGGATGGGTGAGTGGGTGAGCAAGTAGGTGAGTGTATCTGCAATCCACCAACTCTCACGAGACAGCAATTGAATGGCTAAATCACCGACAACTGAAATCTTTTACAATCGTTGCTCTTCAAATGGCAGTACGAGATCATCAGCGAGAGCACGAGAACACTGCCCATTCCATCGACAGGGACGCAAAACAATTGAAAACGAATATCTTTACAACTGGTGTTTGTGTTTAGTTTGCCCTTCCCCCTGCACCTCCCGATGAGCAGTTGGCTACGTGCGGTGGTGCAAAAGAAGTTCAACATAGATACATTGAAAACGCATTTATTTTGAACTGCTTTTTGTGTTTAGCTTGTTGTCTTTCCCCTCGCACCTCCGAATGGCACGGTTGGCTACGTACGGTGGTGTGAACGAAGTCCAACACGTACGTACGCGCGTACAAGCGTCGCGGACCTCGGGTTCCCGCACGGAGGCGGTGAAACTTGGGGAACGTCGCACCCGACACTGACACGACATCGCGTGGAACGACGCCGGCGACGCGAGTCAGCCGATGTCAACGTCCAACGGCGGTGGCGGCGGGCGGATGGTGGACAGGTGCTCCAGCTCGTAGTCGGTCGCTCGGCTCGGACTGCCCCTCCGCCTGGCCCGCATCACGGGCTGCAGCCTTCTTCAGCTGCTTCTGCTCGATGATGTCCTGCAGCTGCCTGTGGGCGTGGGGCGGACGCGCCGTGGGGCCGGCGTCGGGCACAGCCAGGCCCAGCACGTCCTGCACCATGTAGGCCTTGAGCCAGCCGACGAGCGGCGTGCTGCCTGGGCAGTAGTGCGTGCGCTTGTGATAGAACAGCAACCCATCCACCTGCACAGCGGTATCGTTATTAGCGTTGTTGTTACGTATTATCCTGTATTATTATTATTATGTAATATGGGCGTGCTGCCTGGGCAGTAGTGAGTGCGCTTGTGATAGAACAGCAACCCATCCACCTGCACAGCGGTATCGTTATTAGCGTTGTTGTATCCTGTATTATTATTATGATGTAACATGGGCAGTCAACGACTTATAAACGGGTTCCGTTCCCGAGAGGCGTTCGCGAGTGGAACGGATCGTAAGTCGGAACTCAATCACGGACTGTATTTAAATCAGCAAGCAGCGATCAGTGCTCTGAAATGTGCTACGGGGTTCACCAGAGGGAAGCGTCATTAAACTCACTAATAACAAGAGATGGTTATTTGCATGTAGCACTGTAAATTGTTCTACGGTTCGGTTCGCAAGTCTGATGGTTACAAAATTAACATCTTATGGAAGCTGGTTCGTAATTCAGTTTGGCTTTCATGATCAATATTATTCATAATAAAGGTTTTGGGGTTAGATCGCGTAAGTATAAATGTGTCGTAACCCTCCACCACCTGACACAGCCAGTAAGGTTTGTCACATCAACAAAACGTGCCAAATACACCATTGGAACCTCCTTTGCCAGTAGCAAAATATGATCATTGTTTTTTTACCCTTTTATCTGGGAGCATAACTGACACCTTTTTTTACAAGGAGTCATGTTTGCATTGACCACAATACCTGCGGTCAGAATGCAAACAAAAAACACAACTCTGATAATGTATGCACTGTCCTTGAAATTGATTGCTCCACACCATGTGAGACGAAGCTCTAAGAAAAGCTGTCTCGGGTGTGGACCAATCAATTGGGGAGGCTCAGGAACGGTTCAAACATTCGCCACGAGCGGGAGTCGAACTCAGGTGGGCGGGTTTATAGTGCGCGCGGCGCGCCAAACGCTCCTCCGCCTGCTGGCCATCACACCCAGCAGCGGAGTGGTCGCGTGTAACAATGTGACGCCGCGTGTGGGAGTGGGGCAGAGCCGCTACCTCGTAGGGGAACTCGGAGGAGGCCAGTGCTGTCGTCAGGACGTCCGGAGAGCAGGCGAAGGACTGCAGACCCACGAAGCGGAACTGAAAAGCAACAGCAGCAACAACGATAACAACTGAAAAACTGTTTTTACTTTAGCAGGTAAAGCCCACTGAGCTATTAGCTCTTGTTCAGAAGCGACCTGCCACAAATGAGAGCTCAACCAAGTGGTGCATCATCATCACGTGGAAATTCATAGCAGCCAAATACTCTGAATGCAAATCGATTCATAATGTGGAGGGGGAAAAAACGGGAGACCCGGAGAAAAATCCACGCGACCACGGGGAGAGAAAACATGCAAACTCCAAATACACAACAGCAGGCAGTCATCGGGGTCAGGATCGAACCCACGACCTCCTGCATACCAGGCGAGAAACGTAACATCCCGCCACCGCAGCGCTCCGACAACAACACGACGAATGCGACAGCGGCAGGAGACGCAGCGCCGCCGCGGCCGTTACCGGGTTGCGCTGGGACGTCTCCGTCACCGCGCCCTCGTCCCGCAGCTTGGACTGGAGCCAGAAAAAGCGGAACTCTGTCTGCAACCACAAATAAATACGTTCATTAATTTACGTTTTCAAGCCGAAAGCCGCAGATGACCCCCGTGGCATCGGCCTGGTGCCAAGTCGCCACCCCCGCCACCCCCCCAACCCCCCACGACAGACTTGGCACAAGTGTCACCTCGCAGTCGTAGACAGGATGTGCGCGCCAGCACATGACGTCCAGGATGTAGTAGGTGCGGTCGACCTCGCTGAACACGCAGTCGAGGATGCTGTACTCTGCTCAGCAGCACACATGGGGGCATACGGCGCAACGACGCCCATCAGACGACCGCGAGGCCTCGCCTAACGCGCGCTGTTCACACAGCACACCTCCGATGGGCACGGTTGGCCTACGTACGGTGCAAAAGATGAACATGCATAGCGGTTTCTCGACAACGCGGTTCTTCCTTTATACTGTTATAACGCGGAGCGCGCTGCTACCGTTATGACGCGGAACGTGCGCTACCGTTATAATGTGGAACGTGCGCTACTGTTATAACGTGGAACGTGCGCTACCGTTATAACGCGAAACGAGCGCTACCGTTATAACGTGGAGCGTGCACACCAGTGCAGGTGAGAGGCTCTCACCTTTGTGTTGTCCGTGGCGACCGCCGGGAAGCAGCGACGAAAACCGATTCACGCAGTAGCCGCTCTTGGTGTACACCGCCGTGCTCCCCTGTGCAAAACAACAACAACAACACAGCAGCAGCGCCACCGCCGCCAGTCGCGCTCCTGTCGGCATCTCCCACGCGTCCTCCCGCACGCACGACGAGTCCTTGCTCAACACACCTCCGATTGACATGGTTGGCTACATACGTTGCTAAGTCCAACATACGTACGTATCGCGCCACCCAATGTGTAATTAGCAATTTGTCCGTTACAGCAAAAATACTTTGACTACGAAAATTACAACATGGCCATGGCCAAGAAGAAGAACAAGCAGCTGCCGCAGCCAGATGACGAGGTGGCTGGCGACCACATTCCCACCTGCCCCAGCGAAAGAGCGGCGCCATGGCCAGCAAGCTCGCCGGGTAGCGGAGCGACGACGCTGGCGCAGACCGACGCGCCCAAAGCCTCCCTGCCCTTCCTGAATGCGCGATACAACCCCTACCGCCACCACCACCACCTACTTCACCGACACCACCACCAGCGCAACACTGCCACTGACAGCACGACACTCCTATCAGCAACACCACCACTACCACCACCACTACTACACCTTTCATACATTGACAGCACCACCACCTACTACGCCGACACCACCATTGCCGCAACACTGCCGGTGTTCACACTACAACGCATTTTCGTCATGACACGGACCTTCCATTCGGGAACACTTTTCGCGCAACGTGCCCGACACGAGAAAGAGCTACACGTGGTCACACCAGCAGCTGCTGGTCCGGCGCCAGCTTACCCGTGACGCGACGACGAGACAGCGCTTGCCCACGGGGCACACGAGCATGAGCCACTCCTCACACAGGTCCGCCGGCACCTCCACCAACCACTCCGACAACATCAGCTGCACACAAGCACCAAGGACAAAGGTCAACACGCGTAGCCTTCCAATGGACCCTTGGGGCAAGTGATGCTAGCGAGCAGCACCTACGAAGGCCGGCACGGCACCGCACGAGGGGGTGGTGTGGTCAGGCTGAGTCGACCTAGGGGAGGCCAGGACTGGCTCGGATAATCATCACTGGTGTTGGCCTTGAGCGGGATTCGAACTCGGGTCACCGTGTTTGTAGTGCAGTGCACTAACTGCAACACTACCGCTCCCCACACACAAAGATCCCCTGTATATACTGAACAGACTGTTGGGACAAGTACTGTTAGCGAGCACCTATGCAGGTCGGCATGGCACAGCAGTAGCGGCGCCGCCACCGAATAATCTGAGTTGCGTGCGGCCTCCGAGGCAGGCAAGGGCCTCACCTGGTTGGCGTAGGACCGCGGCAGCTTCTTGTGCTTCATGTCCACCTCCATGTCGTCTTCACTCCCCTCTTCTGCATCCTCCTCGTTCGGTGCTTCCCGCGCGTTCTTACCCCGAGCCGTCCGCGCCACGTCCCCCATGCCCGCCCAGTCCTCCATGGCCAGGCGCCGGGCATGGTTGACATAGTCCAACCTCTTCCTGCAACGACAAGCGACGTCGCCTCAAGGTTGACGATGCATGCCCAAAGACCCAAGTTTTTACTTCTGAGCCTGCATGACCAAAATAATTATGATCATGCATAATTATTATGATCAAGCGACACCGGTTGACGGTTTTTCGGCTAACGTTTCGTCTCCCATATGACCCCGTGGTTTCGACTAACGTAGATATTTAGATTCACGGTATGTTTACGTAATGCACTCGGGTACCAATTTCGGCCAATCCGAGTGTTTGTAAGTGGGCTGAGCATGCCCTCCGCCAATCAGCGATGCACCATTTATGAGCATAGAGACCTCGACTGGCTTGGCTTATATTATGTTTTCTGTTTTGGCATTGGAAACAGCTCTCTTGCAGACTCAGTGATTTTTACTTATTTTTCAACTTATAAGTGAATTCGATTAACAGTTATTTAGGTTAACAGTAGTTTCCGTGGAACGGATTAAAAACGTTAACCAAGCGACGAAGACGACTGTATATACGACGACTGTATATACGGCGTTGCTTAAATGCCTCGGGGAGTCGAAGCGCCTTACGTCTCGTATGAGACATTGCACCCCCCTGTGCACCTAGTCTGGCACAGGAGCTGCGGTGACGTGGCGAACGGTGGCGGATGTTGTTGTTTACACACTGCTCATTTACGATTTCTGCAGCTCCAGAAGCTTTTGTCGGCGCTCGCTCTGACTCTGGCTGCTGCTGCAGCGCTGCTTGTACTGAGCCAGGCGCGGGTGCGGAGCGGCCGTGCTGTTGGGAGACGACGTCACGGCCATCGAGCCGGCCAGCGCGTCCACCAGCTCCTCCATGGCCTGCGAGACGCACGGCACCAGCGGGATCGCCACATGCACGCGGAGCGCAACAGCATGCACGCATAGCGCAACAGCATGCACGCGGCACACCACCGTCATCACAAACAGAGCCGCAACCACCACCGTCATCATCTTAACCACCATTACCACCACCATCAACTGCACCACCACCACCACCACCACTATCATCTGTACCACCACCAGTCATCTGCACCACCAACCGTCATCTGCACAATCACCATCGTCATCTGCACCTGCGCCACCACCATCACCTGTACCTGTACCACCATCAACACAGTCATCTGCACCACCACCATCATCATCAGCTCCGCCGCCATCACATGCACTACCACCACCGTCATCTTCACCATCACCACCGTCGTCTGCACCTGCACCACTACCACCGTTATCTGCACCACCACCATCTTCTGCACCACCACCATCTTCTGCACCACCACCATCTTCTGCACCACCACCATCTTCTGCACCACCACCACCATCTTCTGCACCACCTCTTCTACACCACCACCAGCGTCATCTGCACCACCACCACCATCTTTTGCACCACCACCACAAACCATCTTTTGCACCACCACCAGCATCATCTGCACTACCACCACCGTCATCTGCTGCACCACTACCGTCACCACCACCAGCATAATCGTCCCCATTCCCATCATCTTCTCTACCAGCATGATATTCACCACCACCATCATCCACACCACAACCATCATCATCTTCACCATCACCATCTATCCATCAAAGACAAAGATCACTCTTATCGGCCTAAAACCCCAAACATCCAGCAGCGGGCATCGTCAGGGTCGGAGTTGACCCCACGACCTCGTGCTGCCCAAGCTGGGAGCTGTGGGCGGCGTCCGTCCCTGGAGCCCACGCGGGCCGGGAGATGTTAACTACCTCGCCGGGTGTGCAGGAGGTCGTGGGCTCGATCCTGACGATGCCTGCTGACGGTGCCTGCTGCTGCTGTTGTGTGTGTGGAGTTCTGCGTCTGTCTCTCTCAGAGTGGATTTTGCTCCAGGATCCTCCAGTTTTTACCTCGACATTTAGATACACACATCACGCGTTTAGAGTATTTGATTTCTATACATTTCAACATAGCCACTTCGTTTCGCGGTCATTTGTGGCCCGGTCACAGCTCAGTGGTGCCTCACCTGATAACATAATATATAGTACAGTACGTACAGTACAGTAGTTTAACACGCATTTAGAGTATTTGGTCGCTATAAATTTCAACATAAGCCACTTCGCGGAGCTATCGTTGTGACTGCCAGGTCGCCTATGGAACAAAAATCAACACAGCTCAGTACGCCTCACACCTGCTAAAATAAAACTGTTCAGATTTAAACATTTGTATTTGAATGTTGCAATAACGCGATACGCACCGCTCAGCCTTCAACAACAACAACAGCGGCGGCAAGAGGCGTGAGGGGACGGAACGCGGCTCCGAGCCCAACTCACTCAGGACGTCTGCGCAACAGCGAGCTAAAGAGCTTCACGGCTCTTCGGATTCTTCGCGGACGACTCCGGACTCTGGTTCACTTCCACGCGGTTCCTCTCAGAGTTCATCGCCGCCGGGACCATCGCCGGGCTGAGGCGGCTGATGCCGGAAGGCGGCCATCTTACCTAGGGGTAGTGGGGGGGGTGAGGCGAGGCACAGCGTGTGCTGCGTTACGTCATCGTGACGCGACGACGTAGAGGGAAAAGGCGGGAAATCGCGAGGCCGCCCGAATCTTCTTCGGGCCGACCCTCTCCCAATATGGCCGCCGGTTGCGGTCGTGACGATATGACCTGGTGTGACGTCACACCGTCACCCCCCCCCCACCACCGTCCTCCCTCTCCCCACGACGCCTCCAACCCTCGGGGTCGATCCCAGTCCGAGGCTCGCGGCGACCTGCAGACGCCTGTGGCGTGAACACGGACGACGACGACGACGTGCTGAGAGGACGAGGAGGTGGTGAGACGAGGACGTGGTGGTGGTGGAGTCGGGGTGACAGGAGGAGGAGGAGGGACGAGGAGGAGGGGCGACGTGGTGGTCGAGTCGGGGTGCGACGAGGAGGAGGAGGAACGAGGCGTAGTTGTGAGTCGGTGGTGAGGGTAAGGAGGGGCGAGGTGGTGAGGGTGAGGAGGGGCGAGGTGGTGAGCGTGAGCGAGGTGGTGAGCGTGAGGAGGGGCGAGGTGGTGAGCGTGAGCGAGGTGGTGAGGGTGAGGAGGGGCGAGGTGGTGAGGTGAGGGTGAGGAGGGGCGAGGTGGTGAGGTGAGGGTGAGGAGGGGCGAGGTGGTGAGGGTGAGGAGGGGCGAGGTGGTGAGCGTGAGCGAGGTGGTGAGGGTGAGGAGGGGCGAGGTGGAGGGGTGAGGAGGGGTGAGGTGGTGGTGTGAGGGTGAGGAGGGGTGGGGTGGGGGTGAGGTGGAGGGGTGAGGGTGAGTAGGTGGTGGTGAGGGTGAGGAGTGGCGAGGTGGTGGGGTGATGGTGAGCGAGGTGGGGTGAGGGTGAGGAGGGGCGAGGTGGTGGGTTGAGGGCGAGCGAGGTGGTGGTGGTGACGATATCGCCCTGTGGCCCAGGCGTTGTGGCTGGTTGTTGGTGATGCTCTCGTCATTGGTTGTGGTGGTGATGCTCAGGATTGTCGCCGCTGCTTGCTGGTGCAGGCGGGAGGATGGAGGATCGCTGGGGAGGCTGCGTGGTCTCCCTGAACTGCGGCCCCGTGCTGGGCGTCTACCAGGGCCGCGTGAGCCGCGTGGACCAGCACTGCCAGAGCATCTCGCTGGTGCAGCCGTTCCGCAACGGCGCGCGCTGCACCGTGCCAGAGCTCACGCTCAGGTGCTGCTCGCACGCACACGCACGCAAGCCTCCGTACCTCATTGGGAGACCGGGGAGCGAGAGAACAGATCTGGGAGCCAGAGAACAGATCTGAGAGCCAGAGAACAGATCTGGGAGCCAGAGAACAGATCTGGGAGCCAGAGAACAGATCTGGGAGCCAGAGAACAGATCTGGGAGCCAGAGAACAGATCTAAGAGCCAGAGAACAAATTTGAGAGCCAGAGAACAGATTTGAGAGCCAGAGAACAGATCTGGAGCCAGAGAATAGATCTGGGAGCCAGAGAACAGATTTGAGAGCCAGAGAACAAATTTGAGAGCCAGAGAACAGATCTGGGAGCCAGAGAACAGATTTGAGAGCCAGAGAACAGATTTGAGAGCCAGAGAACAGATCTGGAGCCAGAGAATAGATCTGGGAGCCAGAGAACAGATCTGGAGCCAGAGAACAGATCTGGGGGCCAGAGAACAGATCTGGGAGCCAGAGAACCGATTTTAGAATCAGAATATTTATTTAGACTGTCGGAGGAATCCAATGAGCTATGATGCTCTTTTACACAAATGTCCAGTCTGGGCGGGTCAGCAAGTTACAACAACAAACAATACACACACAGCGATAGGAGGGCAACATAGAAAGAAAGGTATGCAAGGCACTGAATATATATCAGATCAAGCCTCCCACGTGACTTCTGTGTGGACCGCCCCCTCCTACTCCGAATCCCTCCCCTCTACCCGCCACCCCCTGTGAAAGCACGTGCTGCTGCTCCTTCTCCGTGCAGCTCACTTCTACTCCCTCCTTCCTTCTCTCTCTTCCCTCTCATCATCGTCATCATCACCACCGCCCTTTCATCCCTGAGCATCTACATCGTACCCTTGACTCTACTCACCTTCCTGTGGTGTGACACAGGTAACAACAACAACGAAAATGTCATCGCAGGATAAGCGCCACACAACTGGGGCCCCGTGTCTGTAATGAAGGGCTCGCGTGTCTTCTTTTTCTACCCCCGCAGTGCGACGGATATCAAGGAGCTGAAGATCTTGGAGCTGCCGCCTGATCCTGCGATCTTCCAGCACACGCAGATGCCGCTTCACAACGGAACAGCACCTGTGGCGATGACCAACGGTGCCCAGTCGGCCTCTCACCCTATTGCCAGGTACCACGCGTTAACCACAAAAATACGACAAGGACCCCCCCCCCCCCCACAGTGGAGCGTTAACAGACTGTTAGGACAAATGCCGTTAGCGAACACCTACGAAGGCCGGCAAAGCACACGAGCTCGTGGGTGGCCAGCACCGCGGCCCGCCGCCTTTGTTTCCCC
Source organism: Lethenteron reissneri (assembly GCF_015708825.2). Classification (NCBI taxonomy): domain Eukaryota; kingdom Metazoa; phylum Chordata; class Hyperoartia; order Petromyzontiformes; family Petromyzontidae; genus Lethenteron; species Lethenteron reissneri. The sequence continues at coordinate 850,073 of NC_083779.1, forward strand.
ACAGTGGCGATGTTTGCACATCGCATAAGGTACCAATTTTGAGGCCGAGTCGACCTAGGGGAGGCCTAGGACCGGTTCGGATAATTGTCACGGACGTTGGCTGCGAGCGGGAATCGAACTCGGGTCGCCGGGTTCATAGCGCAGCCCGCTGACCGCTGCGCTACCGCTCCCCTAAATTCGCATTAACCACAAAACCACACAGACACACATGCCCAGCACATGCTGTTATGACATTGTGCTTGTAACCAGACCACCTGTTTGAATGAAACCAAGCCCAAATATTGCAGCTCGGCGATTAATATTTACTGAGATGCAGCCTCTTTTTTTTAAGCTGCAGAGTTAAGGGGGGAGGGGGTGAACATGTTATTGTCCCAACTTTTTAGAATTTGTTGCACGTTGCAGAGGTTCGAGGCCGTCATAGTTAATGTATTGAACGTAAAAATATCATCCATAAGAGGTTTTTTGGGTTAGATGGCGTAAATATATGTCGTTAAAACCAACCACCACCCGACACAGCCATCTGCTTCTTTTGAGGATCTGAGAGTGGTATTTAGAATGACAAAAGTTTCCATTCCTCCTTGTGCTGAGCATACATTAAGGAGCCGCACCTCCGATTAGCACGGTTGGCTACGTACGGTGCGAACGAAGTTCAATACGCACATGAATTAGCTCATGGCTCTACCTCTCACTCTCTCTGACCGGGCCCTCTCACTCTCTCTGACCGGGCCGTCTGGCTGTCCCCGCGATGCTGTGACGCAGGCGAGGGGAGCGGGAGGCCGAGGCCGCCGATTCCTCATCGCAGCAGCAGCCGCCATCCTCGCGCGCCCACACAGATGTGCCCGGCTCCACACCCTCCAAGGGGTTCCGCCGCCGACACAACTCCTGTGAGAGCCTTTGCTCACTCGCTCTGCACTGCACACAGTCGGCGTGAATGCGGGAGATGCCACGGTGGTTAGGAGATGTTGACTCCCTCGCCTGGTATACAGGAGGACGTGGGTTCGATCCCGACCCTGACGTCTGCTGTATATTTGGAGTTTGCGTGTTCTCCCCGTGGTCGTGTGGATTTTTCTCCGGGTTTTCCCTCCACATTTAGAATCAACATGTGTTTATAAAGTATTTGACTACAAAAAGTTTCCACATGCTGAAAAGCCACTTCGTGGAGCTATCATTTGTGGCCAGGTCGCTTCTGACAGAGAGAGACGTAATAAAAAATAGTTTATCGTAATGGTCAGCAGCGCACTGGACATGCAACACAGAGCTCGCGGCACGCCATTTAAAACACTTGAGCTAATTTCGTGCGAAGACCAGAGGGGGGGGGGGGGGTGGTTTCATGCAGTCTGAGAATATTTCACACCCATTATTACTTGGGTTAGTTGGCTTATTAGTTATTCACAGTTTTTCCGACCGCGAGCGACGGCCGTCGCACACCGACGGCTCGGTGTGGAGTCGTGACCGGGAACGCGAGGGGTGACGGTCCGCGTGCGGCAGGGTCGTCGAGCAACCGGCAGGCGCTGATGGGCACGACACCAAAGCGCAACGCCGGCGGCCGCGGCGGCGCCGCCGCCGGCGGCGGCCGGCGCTCTGGGCGCGACGAGGACTGCTTCGCCGACGACCTCGACGACCTCCTGGACACGGAGTTCGACTTCGAGAAGAACCTCGCGCTGTTCGACAAGGCCGCCGTCTTCCAGGTGCCGGAGCCGCGCCAGCGTGCCGAGCCGCCGAGCTAAGCGGCGGTTTGAGCCTGGGCAGCGCGTGGAGGGGCGGCACCGCGGGTGGTATGAATTTGGGTCGTTTTACAGGCTTCGTCGCTATGCGCCTCCGACTGCCTTGGTTGGCTACGTACGGTGCGAAGGAAGTTCAGTATACGTACGTACGTGTCCAGCGAGCAGCAGAGGTCCAGTGCAGTCGCCTGCTCCTCTCCGTGATGTATAAATGGTGCGTCTCGTACTGCGAGTCGGTGTTTTACACTCGCGTTCGTCTATGAAGAGCGGTGGTGCAGCGGTTAGCGCGCTGCATTACGTATGTATGTTGAACTTATTTTGCACCGTACGTAGCTAACCGTGCTGCCCACACCACCCACTCGTGCGCCGTGCCGGCCTTCACAGGTCCTACTGGACGTCGGTGAAAAATAATTTTGTAGCTCATCGGATTCCCCCAGTATAAATTAATATTCTGATTCTGCAACTCGCGAACGGCACTTGCCCCAGCGGCGCGCTAAGAGGCTATACGGTAACGCCCGAGTTCGCTTCCCGCTCACGGCCAACGCCGGTGACGCTTAACTGAAGCGGTCCTCTGCCTGCAGGAAATCGAGATGCACCACGGCGGAGGGGCAGCGCAGCCCAACGGGGCAGCGGCGGCGGCGGCGCGCGCTCGCGGCACCCCGCCCGCCGACACGCAGAAGTACCGGCACGACGAGAACGTCCTGGCGGCCGCCGCTCCCAGCGAGTTCCACAGGATCGACGTGCCCCAGCCGGGGCCCAAGCTGTACTGCACAGGTACGCGCACGCATACGCACACGCGCGCTAAGACACACGCGCAGGTACACTCCCCCCACCACGTATGGCCTTGACAGGATGGACATCCCACAGCCTGCGGCCACATGGTGTGGTGACGACGACAACGTAAACACAAACACCACCACCACAGCGTGCTCTCAGCAACATGGCATGACAACAAAATAAACACCACGATGAACACCACAGATAAAGATTCCCCCCTCCCGTATAGCCTTGACAGGCTGTTGGGGCAAGTGCTGTTAGTGAGTAGCAGCACCTATGAAGACCGACATTGGCACATGAGAGGTTGGTGGGTGGACAGCACCACGCCCGGCCACCTTTGTCTCCCCGGTGGCGATGTTTACACACAGCACCAGGTACTCATTTTGAGGCCGAGTCTACCTAGGGGAGGCCCAGGACCGGTTCAGATAATCAGTCACTGATGTTGGACATGAGCGGGAATCGATCTCAGCTTGCCGGGTTTGTAGCACAGTGCAGTAACTGTTACACTACCGCTCCCCACACACTCGTACATGGGCACACATGGACACTCGCACACACCAATACCTGGTCCAGTGTGTAAACATCGCCACTGGGGAGACAAAGGCAGCCGGTTGTGGCGTTGGCCACCCACCACCTCGTGTGCCTGTGCCGGCCTTCATAGGTGCTCACTAACAGCACTTGCCCCTACAGTCTGTTAAGGCTACACGGGGGATCTTTGTCTTTGTGTGTGTGTCAGCTGGCCACCCACCCCCTCGTGTGCCTGTGCCGGCCTTCGTAAGTGTCGCTCGCTAACAGCACTTGCCCAACAGTCTGTTCAGGCTATAGAGGGGATCTCTGTCTGTGTTACCCGCGCGTGCGTGTGTGTGCTGGCGCTGAGACACGGGGATGGTGGTGCCCAGCGTGAGCCCAGCGCTGCACCGGCAGCTCCTGGGAGCGGCGGAGCGAGCGGGGCTCACGGCGGAGCGGCGCCGCGACGTGCTGGGGGTGTGCGCCACGCAGATGGCACTGTCCCTGCTCGGGGGCTCCAACCGGTGCGCCTGGTCACACACTAACACGCTCACTCGATAACACGCTCACACACTAACACACTCACGCTTGCTAACACGCTCACACACTAACACACTCACGCTTGCTAACACGCTCACACACTAACACACTCACGCTTGCTAACACGCTCACACGCTCACGCACTAACACACGCTTGCTAACACGTTCACACACTAACACTCACACTTGCTAACACGCTCACTCGATAACACGCTCACACACTAACACACTCACGCTTGCTAACACGCTCACACACTAACACACTCACGCTTGCTAACACGCTCACACACTAACACACTCACGCTTGCTAACACGCTCACACACTAACACACTCACGCTTGCTAACACGCTCACACACTAACACACTCACGCTTGCTAACACGCTCACATGCTCACGCACTAACACACGCTTGCTAACACGTTCACACACTAACACACTCACACTTGCTAACACGCTCACTCGATAACACGCTCACACGCTCACACGCTCACACACTAACACACTCACGCTCACTAACACACACTCACGCTTGCTCGTTGTTTTACGCTATTGCTTATTCCGGTGACCCAGGTCACTTTTGCAAATGAGACTCATCCTCTGCTCTGGCTTGAACAAACTAAACTTTAATCTCAGAATCAGAATATGTATTTATACTGGAGGAATCCGTTGAGCTATGAAGCTCTTTGTCACCGATGTCCAGAATCTACAAATGCGCTGGAAAGTAAAATACAAAGGACCGGGTGGCACCTCGGCACGTGGCCTGTAATTTGGCGCCATGGAAGCAGCGAGGTTTGGCGGATCGCACAAAACGTCGTGAAGTGCCGTGACCCTGGCTCGCCGCGAGAAGAGGGTACAGCGAAGTAAAAACGAATCTCAAACTATTTTTATTTTACCAGGTGAGGCCCTACTGAGCAATGTAGATCTTTCAGAAGCGACCTGGCCACAAATGATAGCCCAATGAAGTGGCTAAGATCACCTATCAGTATGGGATAGAGTGTTGCACCCTCGCACGCGTGTGGGTGTGTGTGTGTCACACCCGCGTGGGTGCGTCTGTGTGTGTGCGTCTCACACCCGCGTGGGTGTGTCTGTGTGTGTCTCCCGCCCACATACGCGTGCGCAGCATGGACCCCAAGAACTCGCATCAGCGGCCCACGGTGGTGGTGCTGTGCGGGCCGCACCGGCGTGGCGCGCAGGGCGCGTGCGTGGCGCGCCACCTCGCCAACCGCGACGTGCGCGTCGTCGCGCTCGTGCCGCGAGCGCCTGCCGGGAGGCCTCGCCGAGGAGGTGCGCCTGCTGGAGAGGACGACGACGGCCCGGTGCGTCGGCAGCGTCGCCGGTAAGGAGCGCCGGTCTCACGGCGCCGCCTCGCGTCCCCCCGCCACCCCCCCCCGCCCCGAGGCAAGGTGAAGCCGAGTCCGCGAGAGGGAATCTCCGTGTCGCCCCCTCCCCTCAGAGCTGCCCGGCGCCGCCGTGGACCTCGTCGTCGAGTGCCTGCTGGGCGACCCCGACGAGAGCGCCGCCGCCGGTCCGCTCGGCCGCCTCAAGCCGCCGCGGGAAGCGGCCGCCTGGGCCGCGGCCACCCTGGCCCCGCTGCTCGCCGTCGATCCGCCGCCCCCGGCTCGTCCTGCCGCCGCCGCGTCGCAAGACGCGCCCGGCGAGGCCGGCGGCGTCGCGTTCGCGGCCAAGTGGTCGCTCGTGCCGGGCCTGCCGTCGAGCCTGGGTGAGGGCGCGGGCCGCGTGTACCTGTGCGACGTGGGCATCCCCGTGCGGGTGTTCGAGGAGGTGGGCATTGCCTATCACTCTCCCTTCGGCTGCAAGTTTGTCATTCCGCTGCACAGCACGTAAAAGCGACTGTGCGTGTGGGCGAGTGTTACGAGTGTCTGTGTGAGTGTACATGCGTGTCTGTGTGTGTGTGTGCGCGTGATGGGGAGCAGTCGCACGGCGGTTAGCGCACCGAGCTACGGACCTTGGCACCCCAAATTCCGATTCCCGCTCACGACTGACGACAGCGTCAAATATTTTAACCGGTCCTGGCACCTCCCTTAGGTCAACTCGGCTTGATACCTGGTGCGACGTGTAAACATTGCCACCGAGGAGACAAAGGTGGCTGGGCGTGGCGCTGGCCACCCACTTCCTCGTGTGCCGTGACGGCCTTCACACGCCCTCGCTTGCAGCACTTTCCCCAACATTCTGTTGAGGTTGTATGGGGGAGCTTTGTCTACGTGTGTGCAAGCCGTTGAGTGTGGTGGTCACGTGTTGCAGGTCTCGTGAGATCAGGCAGGGGTGAGGAATCTTACCGGATGCGGATTTAAGCCGATTACATACCTCCGATTAGCACGTTTGGGTACGAGCGGAATGTACGTACGTACATTCAGGGGGCAGCCACACGTTCACGCGCACACAACACCCACACAAAACACACAACACACACACAACACGCACACAACACGCACACAACACGCACACAACACACACCACACGCGCACACCACACGCACACACCACACGCACACACAACACGCACACACAACACGCACACACAACACGCAACACACGCACACACACAACACACACCACATGCACACACGCACACACACAACATGCACACACAACACGCACACAACACACGGACACACAACACACACATAACACCCACGCACAATGCACACACACACCCACACACACCAACAACGCACACACACACCAACAACACACACACACTCCTCGGTCACTCCCATCACTGCAAGATGCCCTCAGTGACGGGAGCGACGTCACGGCGTTTCCAGGTCGTAGATAATATCCCGGCACGGGAGTTGGAATAACGATAGAACTTTCTCACTCATTTCACGTGTGACGATGATGGGGGGAAGCGTGGGTTTACTCCCACCTCTTCCGAGACATCTGGCCGGCATGAAAGAGTAGGCCAAAGTCACCCTCGATGCGAGTTCGCTCGCGTGGGAGGCCCCTCCCGCAAGCCGCTGCAGGGCTGCACCTTTACCCTTCTTCACCTTGTACGCGATTACTAAAGCTCAACTAGAACTACGTTTGTATTTTACCAGCTAAGGCCCACTTGAGCTGTACAGCTCTTTCTCAGAAGCGACTTGGCTATCACAAATGATAGCTCAACGAAGAGGCTTATGTGGAAATGCATAGCAGCCAAATGACTATAAAACGTGTGATGTCGATTCTAAATGTGGAGGGAAAAACCAGAGGTACACAGACAAAAATCCACGGGGAGAGAGACACGCAAACTCCAAATATACAGCAGCAGGCGTCCGGGTCGGGATCGAACCCACGACCTCCTGTGTATCAGGCGAGGTAGTTACATCTCCTAGCCACCGCGGCGCTTCGTTCAGCTCGCACTGACGGTTCAGTATCGTTCCGCGGGCCGTTTCGAAGCGGTGGTCCCCACGCGTTTGTGGCGGTCCGCATCGCGCACCTCCAATACGTCCAGTGACGTAGGCGCCCCAGCCCCTGACATGGGAAACACTGGGGGGGGGGGAGGGGCGGCAGGGTTATAGGGGGAAGAGAGAGATGAAGTCACGGAGTACGGTCCGGGGCTTCATGGGTAAAGTTGTTTGATTCTCTTTGTTGAAGTTGCGTTTTATCGAGTTCGGTTCATCGAGCGAAGTTTGCGAGCACGTGCCGGTGAGAATGCGTGGCTGGGGTGTACAGCGGACGAGAGGCTTGAATACGCGCGGCGTCTGGTGACCAAAGCACCCAGGATGCGCCAAATATCTCCACAGTTCCCTGAAGCTCAGCAAGGGGTTGGGCCCCCTGGGGTGGTGCTTAGCTGCTCGAGTTTGTAACACAAACCCATTGTTGCGCTGTTCCTGTACTACTATGCATCCACATCTGTACTCCCGATGGTCAAATGACTCCCCCTTTGACATGCACGGGTGTGGTTGGGGGAGGCCCTCATCCAGCAGTGGGTTGACAAAGAAGGGTGGGGCTGTACATGTACATACGTTGTTTGAAATGGGGGTGCGCTGTCCGGGAATATATTTCCCTGCACGCTGTGGGGTACGCGAGTGCGCACGTGTTTACGCACGTGTTGACGCACGCACATGTATGGTTATTGTTTTAGGCCATCATTCCTGAGAATCCCCCATGTTGGTTACAGATTACCTATAATCGCTGGGTGGCATTTAACTCCATGGCGTTAGCTCCTGGGTTCTCATCCAGGCAGCTGAACGTGATTAACCTGGGTCCTCCATTGTGGCGAGTTGATGGTGTCAGTTTAACACGTAGTAGTCGACTTTTGCGACCAATATTATCCATGAGGTCTTTTTTTGGGATTAGATCGCGTCAATATAAATGTGTTGTTAAACCCACCACCAGCCGACACAGCCAATGAGTAAGCATGGTCACGTAAACATAACGTGCCAGTTCAGCACACCGGTGTGTTTGAGATTCAACCCACAACATTGACGATTCGTATACGATGTTTCACTGGTAAGTACAACCAACCTCACCACCGCACGTGTTGAGGGTTTAATCTCCAACACAACCGGTTTACTGATATCGTAACTTAATTGGCACGTTCTGTTTACGTGACAAACCTAATTGGTTGTCGGGTGGTGGTGGGTTTAACGACACATTTATATTGACGCCATCCAATCCAACAAAACACCTCTTTTGGATTGATGGTCTCAGCTCGGTCACTATTTACTGCACACACACAACAACAACATCGCATTCAATTTGGTTCTGCACTTAATTTGCTGGAAATTTAGCATCTGAGATTGCAAAAATCGGTTTGACTGTTACGTAACGAACAGCAGTAGAGGGGGCAAGTGCTGCCCTCCCTTGTGTGTGTATAACAAATGTCACTTGAAGAATTCGGAAGTAGCTTTGTGATATCCACTTCTGTGGGCCGTTCTCTAGTACAGAGGGGTCGCACTGCTCTGTGAGAGTTACGAATCGTTGCTTAGTCTCGTGTCGCGACGCTGATAGCAACAATCGTGATCCAATTGGAGCAGCGACAACAACATAAAAAATCCGGGACAAAAATTGTGGCATTTATTTGGACACCCGAGTATGCGCAGTGCCTCTGTTTGCCGTACCTACGAAGGGAGCCACAGTTTACATGTCAAACTTAAGTGTCGTGAATGTTCATACAGCAAACATTTTTCATTTTTATTCCCCACCCGCACCCAAATGGGTTAAGTCGGCGATGGTAATCGTCATAATGCCAGGCGAAGTATTTGTGATGTTTGGCTACGCTGAATTTTACTGTTGCCATTGTTGAGCACTGTCAGTTACAGCGAAATTAAAGATGTTTTCTTCATGCGTTTATCACAGAATCTCGTCTTGTGTTTTGAGGTTTGACAGTATTGCAGATGTATGTATAGTATGTATGTTGGTGTTTCATTTGATGTCCATCCTCCCCCCGCACCTCTGTATGGTGCAAAAGAAGTTCAACATACGTACATGTTCAACTTCTTTCGCACCGTACATAGCCAACCGTGCTAATCAAACTAAACACACAAAAAGCAGTTCTAAACGCATGAGTTTTTCATCCAGATGAGAGGCTGGGGTAGCATGTTCTGTTCACGTAACCGTGTTTCGTTTATTGAAGGGTTTTACAAAAATTACGGGCGAAACATTTAGGCAGGCGAGCAAGCGCACGAACAAACACGTTAAGGCCGTCGTGAACAAGAATATCGTGCCGGTTAAATCCCTGGCCTTTCATCTCCACCCTGCAGCTTCTGGGCCACAACCCTGAACCACATCCACTGGACAAATCATGGTAGCAGTGGCGGCAGCAGCAGCAGCTGATGTGGTTATACTCGATGATTGATTCACGAATGGGAAAATAGTAAACTCTCCGGGCAGTGTGCGGTGTCGTCTGTGGTCCCCACCCAGGACAACCACAGGACGAATCGATGCCCGAATCTCAGATATGGAGGCGGCGGCGGCATCGTCACCACAGCATCGATGACGATTCGCCACTCTGCTACTCCTGACGCGAACGTCTGGCACATCAACCACCTCCATGGAGAATCACGGCTCATCATCATCAACAGCCACACGAGGAAAAAGACAGACCCATCGCCTCACACTCAGACCCATACTCACCCAAAGACCCAGACCTGTATAGAGACCCAGACTCGCATAGAAACCCTTATAATCACACACAGATCGATATGAAGGAGCCATCACCACCACAGCGATCTTATCTTAAAGGAATGTATATAGCACCTTACCCAAGGCACTTTACACAATTAACGGTACATATGGATGTAATGGTGGAGATGTGGTGAATGAAATAGATGAAGTAAAGGGGGAAATCTGTGATGCGTGAATTCCGTGAGAGTGAAATTGGTGGCAGTAAATGATGACGAATGGAGTGAATAAATGATTTCATTTCAGTTTCATGTATTAGGTATAACCCTGTGAGCCATGCGGCTCTTGACTCGGGTGCAACCGCAACAAACAATAACATGAACAAGGAACATCTTAAAGTGACTACACGCAACATAAAAATACGGGAAAAAACAGCAAAGTCTTCCAGAAAAAGCACCGCATTTCAACGCTGTGTGCAAAAATCCCAGTGGGATGCAAGTCAAACAATAAGCAGCACCCTTAAGACAATTTAGATTAAAGTTATTAGGCTAACTCTGTACTACAACAAACAAACATGGCCAAACCAAAACCTTTACAAAATCACCAAAATAAAGCTATAAAAACAATGTAACAGTGATCATAGGAACTGTGATTCGAATGTAACAATAAACGATATACATAACATGTACGACCAAACTTTGCAGCTGGCAGCATGAGTCACTCCATAAAAGCAGGAGCATCAGTAGCAGTATCAACATTTTTCAATCCACCTTTAAAGATCAGCACACTATAATCAAAACTCAAGATCATACTTTGCAGCGGTCGTCCGGAACGATACATTTGATTTCAGGCCATTCTGAATAGCAGTGGCAGCTAGGGGTGTACAACTCCTCTAGAGCAGTTTTGAGTGAAGATCTCACAGTGATCCAAGCTGCAGTTTATTGGCGATAGCATTCCAGACCCTGGGGGCATCAATAGAAAAGGCCCTTGCTCCAGTATATGTACGCAATAAGGAATGTGAAGCTGGTAAATGAGCGAAGACCTTAGGTCACATTTGTTCTTTGAAACAATGATGAATGGGGAATGAGTGAAATCCATATAATGAGAATATTAAGAGGGAACAATAATAGTGGCGGTTATGACGGGGAGATTAAGGGGGGGGGGTCGTAACACAAAAATAGTTTTAAGTTTTATCCGAGTTGGGTATCCACCCCTTACCATAACCAACATGTCTTGGTACTTTTACATCTAGAAAAAAAAAAACTCGGTCTACTCGATGTCACTCCCGCCACCCTCCATCCACACCTCAACCTCAACCCGCTCGGGCTGCGTGTGGAGGTTGAAGTCGCCCGCATCTGCGTCCGCTCCCGAGGCAGAACCTTCTTCATCCGCGCACTCTACCTTGACGCCGGGCCACGTCGCGAAGTCGTCGCCGGCTCCCAGCTCGCGCTTCACCATGGCCACGGCGAAGGAGGGGCAGCGGCGCTCCGTCTGGGAGCCGGGCCATTCCCCTGCTTCTCCCTTGATGGCCTCCGGAGCGAGGCCGTCACGTTCTCCAGGCTCTCGCTTCACCGGCGCGGTGACGGCGGCGGGACTCGGCGCGCCGTTTCGCTCCGCCTCTCTCGCTTCACGGAGCTCTCCCAGCGGCCTGCCGCGAGTGACGAGCTCCCGGTCAGACGACCATGCCGACTCCCCGTTGGCCGTCCACCCCGAGTGGACCACGGGGCGCCCGAACCCCTCCCCACGGCCACAACCACGGTCTCCCCTCGGAGCGGAAGTGACATCGTCCCCGCGGCTCTCCTGCGCCGCTGGCCACGTCTCGGGACCGGGGTTCCCTGCCGGTTCTCGCCTCGCAAGGGACAGGCCCGCCGCGGGTCCTCCTCCTCCTCTTCCTCTGCGGCGGTCAGACCTCGCAATCTCCCCGCCGTGGGACTTCTCGTGAGCGTTCCGGTTCCTCGAACGCTTGAAGCTCTTGCCGCACACGGTGCACTCGTAGGGTCTCGGGCCCGTGTGCGTCTCCTGGTGCCTCCGAAGGTCTTCCAGGCTCGCAAACACCTGGCCGCAGAAGGAACACCCGTGGACCTTCCGCCTCATGTGTATCCTTCGGTGCTTCCTGAGATAGCCCGGCTGCGCGAACGCCTTGCCGCAGACGGCGCACTCGAAAGGCTTCCCGCCGGCGTGGATCCTCCGGTGCTTGTGCAGGCTCCCCACGTCGGCGAAGGCCCTCCCGCACGAGCCGCACGCGAACGGCCTGTCGCCCGCGTGCGCCCGCTCGTGGACGCGCAGGTGGCCCAGGTGCGCGAACGCCCTGCCGCACACGGCGCAGTCGAGCGACCTGCCGGCCGCGTGCGTCTCCGCGTGCCGCCGGAGGTGCCCCGGCCGGGCGAAGCGCCTGCCGCAGACGCCGCAGGCGGGCGGGGCGTCGCGCGCGTGCGTCGCCCGGTGCTTGCGGAGGGTGGTCCGCTGCGCGAAGGCCTTGCCGCAGTCCTCGCAGGCGAAGGGCCGGTCTCCCGTGTGCGTCCGCCGGTGCCTGTGCAGGGTGGTGGACTGCGCAAACGCCTTGCCGCACTCCTCGCACCTGAAGGGCCTCTCGCCCGTGTGCGTCCGCCTGTGGATGGTCATGCTGCTCCGTTGGTCCGTGCCGTAGGGGCACCGGTCGCACTGGTACCGCTTGGCGCAGGACGGCGTCGAGTATCCCTCCTCCACCCCGTCCTCCACCCCGTGCTCCACCCCCTCCTCCACCCCGTCCTCCTCCTCCACTTCCTGCTTCACCACCGCCTCCTCCATCCCCTCCTCCACCCCCTCCTCCACCTCCTGCTTCACCACCTGCTTCACCATCTCCTGCTTCACCATCTCCTCCTTCACGCCCTCCTCCATCCCCTCCTCCATCCCCTCCTTCATCTCCTCCACCTCCTCCTTCACCTCCTCCTTCACCATCTCCTCCTTCACCACCTCCTCCATGTGATTCTATGCAGCAGCGGCAGAGGTGGAAGTGGCTACCACAGAGAACAAAACATCCAGCGTGCATACGGCCTTCCGTTAGCGTATGGCTTGAACAGAAATTTGCTGCTAGCGAGTGGCACCTATAAAGGCCGGATTGGCACAAGAGGCGGTGGGGCGGCCAGCACCACGATGTTTACACAAGTAGCAAGTCGACTTCGGGGGAGGCCCAGGAGAAGTTCAGATAATCGTCAAAAGCACTCGTCATGTATAATAGATAACGCATACCTACTGATACACATGCACACAAAATATGAACATTTCTCCAATTAGTCGTGTAACAATAAAAAACATGAGCCGGAAAAAACGTCTTCTTCATATACACATCTCTCCACATACAAAATAAAAGCATGATTATTTACGCATCAGCCACACAGCCACCTGGGAGTACGCAATTTCAGCAGCATTGATACAGTACAAGCAAAACTCTGGACCGATTTCGACATTCAGTTTCTCATCAGCAGAGTCTGGCTCGCTTGAATCAATTCTGGTGAACTACCCATCTTACAGGCGGGGCGCCTATCTTGACAATCGCACATGAATGTTGTCAATTAGTCATTTAGATTGTTTAGATAATTGGCACGAATAAACATAGGAATGGACACAACTCGATAACCCCGCGTGACCAGTGACTGTGTTCGCTGCGGCGTGCTCACCCACTCCACTCTGGCGGCCTGTGTGCGTGGGGGGGGGGTGAGGCACTCCGCTCTCGTTCCAACACCCACGTGGTTGACGATCGCCGCACCGATGCAGCAGACCGGCGAATTACACGCAGATTGTCGCCGGGTCGAACCCTGTTTACGTTCTGCGCGTGTTGCCGTAGTTATTAGCCATGGAAAATGTATATGCGTGCGGTAATTTGCATTAAGTTGTTGTGCGTAGTGTATAATGTAGTGTAACATTTGACGCTGAAATAAATCGTCGCTACTGTCTTGTCCGTCACGGTGCCAATCACCGGACTGGGTTGCGGCCTCTGGAGCGGTTTCGCCGGATCGGTCAGGCGGATAATGTTGAAAGCGGCCGGATAATCGATTATCAACTTGGGCGCGTCTGACCTCTTTCGCACCGTACGTAGCCAACCGCGCTTGGTCGACCCGTCCTCCCCCAAAGCCGCCTTTCGCCTTTCACACCCCAAGCCGCCGCCACCACGAGAGGCCCAGCGTGGTGAAGTATGGTGACAGGAAGCCGCGCGTGACAGACGAATGGAACAAAGAAGCGGGCTGGCGTGGAGCCGTGCCAGAGCCGTGCCGGAGCCGTGCCAGAGCCGTGCCAGAGCCGTGCCGGGCCCTCCGCGCGGAGGAACTTCCGCGTCCTCGCCCTGCGTGACGTCACATCCGCACGCCGCCGTGACGTCACGTCGCATATTTAAATACAAAGACGATTATTGACACTTAGAAGTTATCTTCTTGGTTCTTTCGGTAAAGTCACGTAGAAGGGAAGCAATAAAATAATAAAAATAAAACATAATAAAACAATGTTTTATTTTTATTATTTTATTACTTCCCTTCTACGTGACTTTACCGAAAGAACCAAGAAGATGAATCCCTGCAGTCACGAAAGCTTTAAATCGAAACTTAAAAGTTAGTCGATTACGCAACATCATCGGTCGATGGATACGAATGCTGGCATGACGTCACAGCGAGACGGACGAGCGCTCCTCGTCGTGACGTCATCGCGCGAGTGATGACGATGTGGGGCGATGACGTCATCGCGCGAATGATGACGATGTGGGGCGATGACGTCATCGCGCGAGTTCGTGACGAGGGGGAGGTGGAGGAGGAGGTCATGGCGGGGTCGACGTTGCTGCGCCTCCGACTCTGGACGTGAGCGGCGCGGGACGCTCCGAGGTGCCTCGCGAGCCGCCCTCTCCTCCTCCTCCCTCGCGGCGACGCCGTGCTGCGTTAGTGTGTGTGTAGTGTGTGTGTAGTGTGTGTGTAGTGTGTGTGTAGTGTGTGTGTAGTGTGTGTGTAGTGTGTGTGTAGTGTGTGTGTAGTGTGTGTGTAGTGTGTGTGTAGTGTGTGTGTAGTGTGTGTGTAGTGTGTGTAGTGTGTGTGTAGTGTGTGTGTAGTGTGTGTGTGTAGTGTGTACTGTGTGTATATACTGTGTGTGTGTAGTGTGTACTATGTAGTGTGTGTAGTGTGTACTATGTAGTGTGTGTGTAGTGTGTGTGTGTAGTGTGTACTGTGTGTATATACTGTGTGTGTGTAGTGTGTACTATGTAGTGTGTGTACTGTGTACTATGTAGTGTGTGTACTGTGTGTGCAGTGTGTAGTGTGTACTATGTAGTGTGTGTAGTGTGTACTATGTAGTGTGTGTGTAGTGTGTGTACTGTGTACTATGTAGTGTGTGTACTGTGTGTGCAGTGTGTGTGTGTACTGTGTGGGGTGTGTGTAGTGTGTACTGTGTACTATGTAGTGTGTGTACTGTGTACTAGGTAGTGTGTGTACTGTGTACTATGTGTACTGTGTGTGTAGTGTGTCGTGTGTGTAGTGTGGGTAGTGTCTAGTGTGTGTGTAGTGTGTGTGTAGTGTGTGTGTGTGTACTGTGTGGTGTGTGTGTAGTGTGTGTAGTGTGTGTGTGTGTGTGGTGTGTCTCTAGTGTGTGTGTAGTGTGTGTGTGTGTGGTGTGTCTCTAGTGTGTGTGTAGTGTGTGTGTGTAGTGTGTGTGTGTGTACTGTGTGGTGTGTGTGTGTAGGGTGTGCAGTGTGTGTGTGTGGTGTGTCTCTAGTGTGTGTGTAGTGTGTGTACTGTGTGCGTAGTGTAGTGTGTGTACTGTGTGTGTACACTGTGTGTGTACTGTGTTTACTGTGTGTGTTTACTGTGTGTGTGTGTGTGTGGTGTGTGTGTACTGTGTGTGTCGTGTGTGATGTGTGTGTGAGTACTGCGCGTTAGTGTGTAGTGCATCCAGTCGCTGTGTCACGTGTCTAGTTTGCTTCCCGTTTTGTCTGTGTGTGTGTGTACTGTGTGTGTGTACTGTGTGTGTGATGTGTGTGTACTGTGTGTGGTACTGTGTGTGTACTGTGTGTGTGTACTGTGTGTGTGATGTGTGTGTGGTGTGTGCGATGTGTGTGTGGTGTCCACGCCGTCAATGAACCGGTGGTGTTTTTGTCGTTCAATGCAGACTGGGAACTTTTTAACTTTATTGTATTTTGCTTAATCTAATCTCAGAACCTTTTTATTTAATTGTCATGGAAATTACGGAGAGATAAAAAAATAACACCGGCCTCAATCGCTTCGGCGTTTTCGCGTGAATTGTTGTGAAAGTGTCGTCTATCGCGTTAGTAACTAAACTAAATCTCAACATGCGGAAACGTTTGCGTTAGTTACGCAAGCGCGCAAGTAGTTCCGGCGCGGCGAGGTTGCGGATGAACACCGCGGAGCGAGAGGCGTCAGGCGGTGAACTGTACAGAGGCTCTCTCGTCGCCGCTGCTACCTCGCTCGCGTCTCGTCAACTTCGCAAAACATCAAAAAAAACATCGCGCCCGTCAATAGCGTTGCCGCAATGAGTGGAAAGCGACCGATCGATCGCGAGAGCGCGGCCTCTGCCCGCAAGCGCAAAGTGATCGATTTGGGTCAGAAGATGGAAATTATAAAGAAGCACGAACGAGGTCAAACTCTGTCGTCCATCTCGCGCGAACTGGGCCTGGCCACCTCCACGGTGAACACGATCCTCAAGGACGCCGCTCGCATCAAGGAGCACGTCAAGGGGCTGGCCCCCTTGACGTCCACCGTGATCACGAAGCAGCGCTCTGGCGCCATCTACGAGATGGAGCAGCAGCTCACGCTCTGGATGGAGGGCAACGTGGAGGCGCTCAGCCTCGTGGCGGTGCAGGCCAAGGCCAGGAGCTTTTTCGAAGCCGTGAAAGGGAAGCACGGAGACCCCGACGCCTCGTTCGCCGCCAGCCACGGCTGGTTCAACAGGTTCAAGGCTCGCTCGCGATCCGGCAACGCGGCGGTGAGCGGCGAGGTCGACCAAGGCGCGGTGGCGGAGCTGCTGCTACTGTATCCACGCGTGCTGAGAAGAATCATCGACGAGGGGGGCTACACGGCACGGCAAGTCTTCAACGTGGACGAGACGGGGCTCTTTTGGAAGAGGATGCCAGAACGGACGTTCCTCTCCAAGGAGGAGAACACGCGGCTGGGATTCAAGCCTCGCAACGATCGCCTCTCACTGCTGCTCGGCGCCAACGCGGCGGGAGATCACAGGCTGAAGCCTCTGCTCGTGTACCATTCGGAATGTCCACGAGCCTTCAAGGGCATCAGCAAGGCCACCCTTCCCGTCTATTTCCGTTCTAATCCGACGGCCTGGGTCACGGCGGCAATCTTCGAGGATTGGTTCGTCAATTGTTTTATCCCCGAGGTGGAGAACTACTGCCGGCACGAGGGCATCCCGTTCAGGGTGCTGCTCGTGGTCGACAATGCCCCGAGTCACCCCGCGCACTTGGACGACTTCCACCCGAACGTCAAAGTCGTGTTTATCCCACCGAACGCAACGTCGGCCCTCCAACCGATGGACCAGGGGGTGAACGCCAAGTGTAAAGCCTACTACCTGCGCAGGACCCTCGCTCAGGCCTTAGAGGCCACGGAGGGAGACGGCGGCAAGAGCTTGCGCGAGTTTTGGGAAGCCTACGACGTGTACCAAGCCGTCCAGAACATCGCCAAGGCCTGGGCAGATGTCACCCAGAGCTGCCTGCACGTGGCCTGGCACAAGCTGTGCCCTCCCCACGCGGTGGAGCCGCAAGGGCGCAGAGGCCCCGAGGTCGACGACGAGTCGCACGCCGAGTTGGCGCAGCGCATCGTGGCCCTCGCCGCCGAGCTCCGGCTGGAGGTCGACGCCGCCGACGTCGAGGAGCTCATCGAGTCGCACGGAGCGGAACTTTCTAGCGAAGACCTCGCGGCGCAGGCGGCGGCGGCCAAGTCGGTGGCCGAGGAGGAGGAGGAGGAAGAGGCTCGAGACGAGGCGGCCGAAGAGCCACGACGCTTCGACGCCGCGCAGATGACCGCCGCGTTCCGCGAGGTCGCCGCGGCCATGGCGCGCTTCGAGAGGATGGACCCCAACGCCTCGCGGTTCTTGGAGGTGAACCGAGGCGTCGAGGAGGCGCTGGCCTGTTACAGGGAGATACACGCAGAGAAGAAGAAGGCGGCCACCGTCAACTCGTCGCTCGATAAGTTTGTAAGGAAGGTGGAGCGGCACGCGTCTTGTTCCGCAGCTCGGCAGCAGCCGTCCTGCTGCACCTCGTCAGCTCGAGTGACTGTCGATGTTGACGCCGACGATGTAACTCCTCTCTCCTCTCCCTCCTCCTCCTCCTCGTCTAGCAATTAAGTCGTCGGTCATTCAGCACCAACACGCGCCTCCCCCCTGAGCTTCACGAGGAGCAAGGTGACGTTTGTAGCGCTACGTAATTGTTGGTTTTCTATGCTAATAACCATCTTACCCCCCCCCCCCTCCCCATGTCTATATTGCGAGTTTTCTTCATTTTAAGTTTATTTAATTAGCTATTTACTAGATGTACTTTGAACACAATTACACTTTGATTGCCCATAGTCTCAGCAAACCACGATCGTCTATTCATAAAAGGTATTTGGGTTACATCACCTTATTTATAAATGTCACAACCCTCCACCACCCGACACGGCCAATCAATAAACAAAGTGTCACGTTGACAAAAGACAAATGAGTTCACTACTTTAGCCCTCGGGCGAGTTGAAGAGTGGATCCATCCACCTGCTTCCGGTCTTGAATAGTGCCAGATGACGTCACCGTTGTTGAACCCCATCAGGATTCGAGGTTGGGGTGGATGCAATTGTGTCATAGATCAGTAGAATTGCTAAGATGTGTTGTGTATTACTTAACAATACGCTTCTAGGCTGCGCTGAGTCTGTAGCTATCACAGCGGTTGAAATTATTTGAATTCTCAATTTCAATTGATTCTGGCCAAGACTAGTTAGAGAATCAATTCAAATTGAAAAGATCACGGGTAATAAATCAGTGGGGTGTCTATGAATGGCAAAGGATATGTCAAGCTGGAATGAGACTACTCGAAACTTATTGGCAGCCTATCGTGGGGCTCGAGGCATGTTCATTGATAATGAATTACCATTGATCGAACAATTGCCGGATGTTAATACAGTATTGAATAATTGGGTGGAAGACTCGCCTCAGTCACACTCCGATGAGATGGAGCGATGAAACCGGATCGTGTGCACGCGTTAGATGGATTACTACATCGCAGCATCGTGAATATGCGGCTTGGGGGAGGCTTTCATCCAGCAGCGGAATGACCATGGCCGATGATGACGACGGCGGTGTATGTGCGTGTGTGCGTACATGTCTAAATAAGTACCTGTGTGTGTGTGTGTACATGTCTAAATAAGTACCTGTGCGTGTGTGCGTACATGTCTAAATAAGTACCTGAGCGTGTGTGCGTACATGTCTAAATAAGTACCTGTGTGTGCGTACATGTCTAAATAAGTACCTGAGCGTGTGTGCGTACATGTCTAAATAAGTACCTGTGTGTGTGTACATGTCTAAATAGGTACCTGTGTGTGTGTGTGTACATGTCTAAATAAGTACCTGTGCGTGTGTGTACATGTCTAAATAAGTACCAGTGCGTGTGTGTACATGTCTAAATAAGTACCTGTGTGTGTGTGTACATGTCTAAATAAGTACCTGTGCGTGTGTGCGTACATGTCTAAATAAGTACCTGTGTGTGTGTGTACATGTCTAAATAAGTACCTGTGCGTGTGTGCGTACATGTCTAAATAAGTACCTGTGTGTGTGTGCGTACATGTCTAAATAAGTACCTGTGCGTGTGTGCGTACATGTCTAAATAAGTACCTGTGTGTGTGTGTACATGTCTAAATAAGTACCTGTGCGTGTGTGCGTACATGTCTAAATAAGTACCTGTGTGTGTGTGCGTACATGTCTAAATAAGTACCTGAGCGTGTGTGCGTACATGTCTAAATAAGTACCTGAGCGTGTGTGCGTACATGTCTAAATAAGTACCTGTGCGTGTGTGCGTACATGTCTAAATAAGTACCTGTGCGTGTGTGCGTACATGTCTAAATAAGTACCTGTGTGTGTGTGTACATGTCTAAATAAGTACCTGAGCGTGTGTGCGTACATGTCTAAATAAGTACCTGAGCGTGTGTGCGTACATGTCTAAATAAGTACCTGTGTGTGTGTACATGTCTAAATAAGTACCTGTGCGTGTGTGTGTACATGTCTAAATAAGTACCTGTGCGTGTGTGTGTACATGTCTAAATAAGTACCTGAGCGTGTGTGCGTACATGTCTAAATAAGTACCTGTGTGTGTGTACATGTCTAAATAAGTACCTGTGTGTGTGTGTACATGTCTAAATAAGTACCTGTGCGTGTGTGCGTACATGTCTTCAAGTACCTGAGCATGTGTGTGTACATGTCTAAATAAGTACCTGTGCGTGTGTGTGTACATGTCTAAATAAGTACCTGTGCGTGTGTGTACATGTCTAAATAAGTACCTGTGCGTGTGTGTGTGTACATGTCTAAATAAGTACCTGTGCGTGTGTGCGTACATGTCTAAATAAGTACCTGTGCGTGTGTGCGTACATGTCTAAATAAGTACCTGAGCGTGTGTGCGTACATGTCTAAATAAGTACCTGAGCGTGTGTGTGTACATGTCTAAATAAGTACCTGTGCGTGTGTGCGTTCATGTCTAAATAAGTACCTGTGCGTGTGTGTGCATACATGTCTAAATAAGTACCTGTGCGTGTGTGCTATGTGGAGACAAAGGCAGCCGGGCATGGTGCTGTCGGCCTTCGTAGGTGCTCGGTAACAGCACTTGCCCCCCAAAAGTCTGTTTAGGCTCTATGGGGAATCTTTATTTTTGCGTGCCCATGTGCTTCTGTGTTGATGCTAATGCAGGTTGTGCACATGCTTAGGAAGCCACTGGAGCTATGCACTTTGAAATCTACATTGAAAACGAATTTCTTTAAAACTGCTTTTAATCTTGATTTGAAGCTTTCGTGACTGCAGGCATCCATACTCTTTGGTTCTTTCGGTAAAGTCACGTGGGTAGAAATAAAATAAATCACGACGTTTCGATCGCAACACAAGCGGTCGTCCTCAGGCGGAAACAATATAATCCAGCAGTGGAACATATAATCCAGCATGTGAAACTGCGTTTTAACCAGTTGATAAATGCGTTAGTAACGTTATTAACCAGTTCCACTGCTGGATTATATGTTTTCCGCCTGAGGACGACCGCTTGTGTTGCGATCAAAACGTCGTGATTTATTTTATTTCATACCTATGTGACTTTACCAAAAGAACCAGAGTGCTGCTTTTAATGTTTAGTTAATTTTCCTTCCCCCGCACCTTCGATTAGCACGGTTGGTTACGTGCGTTGTGGAAAGTTATACTTACATCACCATCACCTCCGATTTGTACGCATTTGTGTTGTCTGTCTGCAGCCAGCAATTCCTGCGGCCCCCGGCTCTGTTCCCGCGCGACTGAAATGGAGCGGCGACAGCCCATTACCAAGTGGCACCAGTGCGGCCGGTGTACTTACAACACCCACCGCAGGGACCACATGAGGATCCACCTGAGGACGCACACGGGGGAGAAGCCCTTCAAGTGCAGTGACTGCGCGAAGGCGTTCACGCAGCTGGGCAGCCTCCAGACGCACCGGAGGACGCACACGAGCCAGAAGCCCTTCAAGTGCACCGTGTGCGACAAGGCGTTCACGCAGCTGGGCAACCTGAAGACGCACCTGAGGACGCACACGGGCGAGAAGCCCTTCAAGTGCGCCGTCTGCGAGAAGGCGTTCACGGTGTCGTCGCACCTCCAGAGGCACCAGAGCACGCACACGGGCGAGAAGCTCTTCAAGTGTACCGTGTGCAACAAGGCGTTTGCCCAGGCGGGGGCCCTTAACAAACATCAGAAGGTCCACCGGGAGGTTGCGGCGGCGGCGACGGCGGCGTCGACGCCGGGGCGCGAAGGCCAAGACGCCGCTTCGAGCATGGCTCCCCGGCAAAGGGAACCGGAGGGAAATCCCGTGCGAGAAGCGCGGCCGGGGGTGAAGGTGAAACGCGAAGCGGACGTGTCCGCCGCCGCCGACGCCGCCCCAAAGCCCGGGCTTCACGGCGGCCACCTGGGTGCCCGTGCCGGGGAGAGGACCCACGGGTGCGGCGTTCGCGGCAAGGCCATCTTCTGTTCGGGAACCCTGCACAGGCACCGTAAAATCCACCCGGAGAGGATGCCCAACTCGAAGCCGCCGCCGCCACCGAGAGAGGCGCCCCACGCGGCCCCGTCGAGCGGACGGGCGTTCAGCCTGGCGGACCATCTTCGCGGCATGAGGCACGGGCGTGCAGGCGTCGGCGGGGCGCACGGGTGTACCGAGCGCAGGAGGGCGCCCGTGCCGGCGAGAGAGCTCCCCGGTGCCCGCACGCCGGCGCCTGCCGGCGCGCGGAAGGTGACTCTCGAAGGCGGCGGCCGTGGCGCCGCGGTCACGGCTCCGCCATCGAAGCGAAAGCGCGAAGGAAATCCCGGCTTCGAGACGTGGCCTGGCGTCAAGGTGGAAGACGGAGGCGGGAGCTGTCAATACGCCCCGCCGACCGTCGTGCGGGACTGCCACGGAGAGAGCCGAGGTGGCTGGGCGGCACGGCCGAGGGCGCCACGGGGACGCGGGGGCGCCGCCCCGAGAACGGACGACGATGACGAGCGCCACGATGATGGCGCGTGGGGAGAGGGGGGGGAGGGGGCCCTTCCTTCTTCCTCCGTAGAGGATGAGGATGTGAGCGACACGGAGGATGACGAGGGGTCATAGATGCTGTCCTATGCTTTTTTTTATTTATTTTACCAGGTCAGGCCCACACAGAGCTATGCGTAGGCCGTTTGATAGCTCAACGAAGTGGCTTATCATTATTGTCGTGTAGAAATGTATAGCAGCTAAATACTATAAATGCACGTCGATTCTACATGTGGAGGGAAAAACTGGAGGACCCGGTGAAAAATCCACACGATCACAGGGAGATAGACGCGCAAACTCCAAATATTCAGCAGGCATCAGCACCGGGATGGACCCCACGACCTCCTGCGTACCAGGCGAGGGAGTTAACATCTCCTAGCCACCATGGCGCAGGTGGGAGAGGCTCAACTGTTCCACAAGCCCTGGAGGAGGAGGAGCACGTGAAGAACGCACTTTGTTGCAGAGACCGGAGTCAAGATTAAGTACCCTTCCAAGCACACGTCAATGTAATATTTTCCGCAGTGGTCTTAACAACCCTTTGCCGTTCCGAGGCGTCTGCATGTTGATGAGGGGTAGGTTCCGGTCACCGTTGACTCTCGGAACACGCAAGCGGTTCGGCGTTAATTTTATTTAGAGAGGCTTTGTAGTGCCGTTGTTGTTAAAGACATTGTACTCACCGCAGAGAACTGTAGCGACACGATCGCACCCTGTGATAGCTTGTTCCAAACTGTGCCACGCCCTCCCACATGGCCTCGTGGGAGCCTCTTTATGTTTTCCGACTTTGTTCCGATACGTACGCATGTGTACGTCCATGGAACTGATGATGTACACATACGTCATCGGAAAGGGAAAGGGTTTAATAAATCCCAGTTGCCATTTAAATGCATGGTCGCACTTTCGGGAGATGTTTGCAGAGACCGAAAATCGCTTATTGGAGCGGTGGCGAAGCGGTTAGCGCCCTGCGCTATGAAAATCGGCGACCAGAGTTCGATTTCCGCTCACGGCCAACACCAGTGACAGTTGTCTGAACCGGTGATGGGCCTCCCCTATGTTAACTCAGCCTCAAATCTCTATCTGATGCAGTGTGTAAACATCGCCACTGGGGAGACAAAAGCGGTCGGGCGGGTACTGGCCACCCACCACCTCGTGTGCAGTGGTGCCAGCCTTCGTAGGTATTACTCGCTAACACAGCACTTGCCTCAACAGTCTATTAAGGCTATATGGGGGATCTTTGTGTGGGAGACCTCAGCTTTCCGGCTTGGTTATCGGATCGTACCACGTGTTGTTCGGCACAGTGTCTGACGTTTCTCTCCACGTGCTGGAGCTTCAGAGAATTATACAGCACAGCCGTGAAAACCCACACAGTAGAAAATGTTGATATAATAATGTTTTAATGTTATATATAGCGTCGTCGTTCGCGCAAATTGCATCTCACAATAGCTAAGGAATCGCAGACGAAGCTGGAAGGTAGCCAGGCGGTTGAGCCGGCGCTAAAAAGTGCTGAAGCCCAATTAATGAGTGTTTGTGGATTATATATCCATCAAGAGAATCCGCATGGAAGGAAAGCGTTTCAACTCATCTCTTTAGGACAGATTTTAGTTTGTGGTCCGTTCCCCGCACCTCCGATTAGCAGAGTTGGCTACGTAAGGTTACGACAGAAGTTCAGTGACATACTCGCGTGTGTGGGGAGGATTCCACTCCTGCAGAAACACAAAACAAACATCGTAAGATGCACAGGAAGCAGAAGGTGACGTTTTAATGTGAAGATCAAGATCCGAAGAGTGAGTCCATTTCTCATAGCATTACAGGTAGGCCTCTACTTACGATGCAGATGCGTTACGACGACCCCATCGTAAGTCGAAAATATCGTAAGTCGAAAATGGCCCAGCCTACCCAGGAGTCTTGAAGAACAGAGCAATTTACAGTACCGTACTGTATAAACTATATACTGTATTTATTAATTACAATACTGTATTGCACAGTAAAAGTAAAAAACAAGGTAAATTCTTAGCCTACCTATATGAACTGCAATTTCACAGAAAGCTTTTTCAGGAAATAATCCTATCTGCTATAAAAACGTTTAACATGCATTGAACACCGATACAACTTAACTCAGTCGACCGCTGGTGAGAGTGAGAGGCATCACCACACAAGGCGGGAGATGCGTGCAGTAACATCCCGGCAGCGTCCCAATGTGCAGCATCGTACCTCGTACGCTGCTGCGTTTGCCTGCCGCGCGAAATGTAAAATATTTGACAATTTTGTCAAATCGCTATCGTAAGATCGAAATAACGTAAGTCGGATCATCGTAAGTCGGGGACTACCTGTGTTGTTCCATCAGTTTACCCAGGAAAGCCTCGCTTGGTCTCAAGACTCCTTTGAAGGATCCTTGAAAGGTGTCTCAGCAGAGGGCGACACTTGCGATGTGCGTCCCAATCATCACTCTGTCGGTCCCAATCATCACTCTGTCGCGTGTGGTCCATGATCTTCAACGTCCGCTCAGAAGCAGACGGCACGTACTATTTTGTTATGGTTAAATACACCACCAACATATTTAAAGTCAAGTAGATAGGTAAAAAAAATGTATTTTTTCATTATTTTTTTTAACCTATTTACGTGATCTTGGTTATTTCGGTAAAGTCACGTAGAAGGGAAATAATATAAAAATAAAACAAAATAAAAATTCTCACGACGTTTCGGCCACAACACAAGCAGCCGTCCTCAGGTGAAGACAGAGCTGTCGGAAAGACAGCGTCCCAATGAACACTGCTAAGCTTGGCAGCGTATATTTAAGCTGGGTCGGGGGGAGGAGAGCACCTTGACAAAGGAGTTTACATATCAACAGCGGAATTAAGCATATTGATGGAAAATGCAGATATGGGATTAGTCACTCCTTGTGGAATGTGTACGTGACTTTACCGAAAAACCCAAAGAAATATGAATTCCTGCAGTCACGAAAGCTTTAAGTCAAGATTTACACGACTAACAGTATTGATCAGGGCGGCCGTGGGGCCTCGAAGCCCGAACCTCCACAAAGCAAGCGGCCACACGCGCTATCGACCGGCAGGGTTACGAGACGAGAGCAAAACGCATGGCTGAGAGACCCATTCCGCCCCCGTGGCCAGCGGTGGAAGGGGACATGTGAATACGGATCGTCCGTTCTGGGACCCCCAACCTCTGCCAGGTCGAGAGGGGAAGCGTGGAGGGCCTCGCCGGAGGTGTGGAGTCAACCGGCATGTGGGCCTGGTGGATATTATAAACTTTTTTTTACTTTACTAGGTAAGGCCAACCGAGCTATCGAGCTATTTTTTCACAAGCGACTTGGCCGCATGTCACGATCGCTCAACGAGAGCTGGATTATCGTCACGTGAAACGTTATAGCGGCCAAATACCCTAGACGCATGATGTTGAAGTCGACATGAGGAGGGGAAAACCCGGGGGACCCGGAGAAAAATCCACGCAACCATGGGGAGAGAGAAACACGCAATCTCCATATATATAGAGGCATCAGGGTCGGGATCGAACCCGCGGCCTCCTGCATACCAGGCGAGGTAGTTAACATCTCCTAGCCACCGTTGTAGCCAGGAATGGGAGGCTAAGGAGCTCCACAGCTAATTGTATTTGTACGCAGACTTTATTATAATATCCCAACTGGATAGTCCATGCACTGCTGGCGGAAGTGCCTCCCAACTCTTCTGCTCTCCTTCGACGTCCCGACGTCTTGGAAGACGGGGTTACCCACTCTCTACCCCGCCACGCGTCGTGACCCCTTGTTGACCCGCAGCCTCTGTGCTGACCCTTACGCTGCATGGCAGTAACGTTGTAGTGCGGTGATTAAATGTGTGCCATGTAATCGATCATAATCATTAAATACGTTGTGATTTGTGATCACTCATTGCAGTTCCGTTTATTGCACGAGTGCTTTCCTTTAGGAAACATTAACATTTGCGCGTGTGACAATATCAAAATAACTTTTTAATATGCGGTGTGTGTGCTCAAATGTGTTCCCGCTCACGGCTATCATCAACACCCAGTGGCAATTATCTGAACCGGTCCTGGGCATCCCCTAGGTTGACTCGGTCTCAAATAAGTAACCTGGTGCGATGTGCAAACATCGCCAGTGTGGGGAGACAAAGGCGGCCGGGCGTGTTGCTGGCTACCCACCCCCTCGTGTTGTGCCATGCCGGCCTTCGTAGGTGTTACTCGTTACACACGGCACATGCCCCAACAGGCTGGTGAAGGCTACACGGGGGATCTTTGTCCATACTAGAGGTTTATTTTGGGTAATATCGCGTAAATATATGAATGTGTCGTTAAAACCCGCCACTACCCGTCACGGCCAACTAGTAAGGGTTGTCACGTAAACATAACGTGCCAATTCGTCACCAGTACAGCACTAGTGTAGTAGTGTATAATACTATCTTCTTGGTTCTCTCGGTAAAGTCACGTAGAAGGGAAGTAATAAAATAATACAAATAAAACATTAAAATAATTCTCACGACGTTTCGGCCACAACGCAAGCAGCCGTCCTCAGGTGAAGAACTGGTCTGTCGAGAAGACGGCGTCTGAATGACACGTCCCAGGCTTGGAGCGTCTATTTAAGATAGGTTGGAGCGGGAAGGGGCGCCTTAAAAGAAAGCTTGAAATCGAAATGTATAATACTAGTACAGCACTAGTGTATAGTGTAGTATACTAGTACAGCACTAGTGTATAGTGTAGTGTATAGTGTAGTATACTAGTACAGCACTAGTGTATAGTGTAGTATACTAGTACAGCACTAGTGTATAGTGTAGTGTATAGTGTAGTATACTATACAGCACTAGTATACTACTAGTGTATAGTGTAGTATACTAGTACAGCACTAGTGTATAGTGTAGTGTATAGTGTAGTGTATAGTGTAGTATACTAGTACAGCACTAGTGTAGTGTATAGTGTAGGATACTATACAGCACTAGTATACTACTAGTGTATAGTGTAGTATACTACACTATACACTACTATACACTAGCGCTGTACTAAATAAATAATAAAATAATAATTCATTTAGATTTCATTTTTTACCTACGTGACTTTACCGAAAAAACTAAGAATATGAACCCTTGCTAGTTGACCGTGTCGGGTGGTGGCGGGTTTTAACGACACATTCATATATTTACGCGATCTAACTCAAAAACCTCTTCTATTGGATGTGAAAGCTTCCTTCGTGTTAAAGTGATCTTTGTTATTGTATTGAACCCTAAGAAGCCAACGTGCCCAGCCGTTCAGATATCCCACAGTGGATTAGCGCCCACGTTCAATTTGCCGACATTTCATTGGTTTAGACGAACCGAGGTGGGGGTTGGAGGCGCAGTTCGCTGGCCAATCAGAAGTGCGCCTGTGCCTATCCTGCGTGGGAAATTGAGCGGTGACGTCCGTTGCAGCACAGGCGCATTAGATTTCGTAGCGCGCTTCGGGACGCTACGTCCGCGATTGGTCACTCGGCGGAGGCGTTGACCAATCGGCGACGACGACAGCTCCGATCACGTGCGGACCCCGCTGCTTATCCGATGTGGGAAATACAAAGCGGTTGGGGGTTACACGCGTGGGGCATTGGTAGGTCGTGGTAAGGAGAATTTGTGAAAATATTTTTTGTTACTCAAAATGTATTTGTTTGATCGTTGTTATAAATAACACAACGTCCATGTTGTCTCTGCTCTTTTATAGCTGAGGTTGAGGGCGTATGTTTTTTTTGTAAGTTCGTTTGTTGCTCCAAATGACTTTATAACAACCTGTATTTAAATTAAGTTGCATTTAACAAGATTAATTGTTATCATTAGCGGTAAGGATTGACGGTTTGCACAATTTTTATTTTGAGTATCCGTGTCACGGGTGAGTGCCTGCAACATCCCGAAATGTATAATTTTCATTTACACGCAGCAATATTGCGGAGCGCTTTGAATTTCACGTTTTGCCGTCGCTCACGTTTAAGTAGTACACCTTCACACTCGCACGCCTATTGCAAATTGGTATAATAGTCATAGCCAAAGTCGAAGAATTTAGAATATTTTCTATATTTGAATAAAATGTATTCAAGTGCGTGGCGTTGTTGCAGCGACGCGTGATTGGTTCGGAGCTGGCCACGTGGTCGCGCTGTGCCTCGTGACGAAGTACAGTAGCGCTGCGAGCACGTGGTCGACCCTTCACACTCAACTATTTGATTTGTTTTAAACGAAACTATTCTACGAGTTTGTATTTCAGCAGGTAAGGCACCCGGCTATAAATTGATAGCAGCTCACCGACGTGGCTTACGTGGACATTTCTAGCAGCCGTTTTCTCTAAACGCACGTGAAACTACCGAACTCGTTTCTATTTGACCAGGTAAGGCCCAATGAGCCCAGTGTCAGATTATCCTCGTCGCTACACATGCTACGGGCCACGCACTTTCAAGGGTCCCGCTCTTTCAAACTATAAATTACAGTGATTCTGCACTAGCTCTTACTATAGTGCTATACCGCCTTCAACTTTTACGAATGACCGGGTGTTTAAGGTTAGTGATATGTCGTATTATCTGGCTGTGTAGCAAATAAAAAAATACAATAACTTGACTGTAAGTAAAAAAAAATAGTGTATTAATATTTAAACATACTTAATTTGGAGTGTTTTAATATTTGTTTTATTTTATTTAGGACCCCTGTATAACATCAAACGCTACAGGCCCCGCACTAGCTTGATCCGGCACTGACTGAGCGATGTGGCTGTTTTTCAGAAGCGACCCGGCTGCTATCATAAATGATAGCTGGACGAAGTGGCTTATCGTCACGTGAAAATGTACAGCAGTCAGATAACTCCAAACGCGTGATGTTGATTTTAGATGTGAAGGAAAAACCCGGGGGACCTGGATAAAAAATACACTGGGAGAGAGACGCAAGCTCCAAATATACAACAGGCATCGTCAGGATCAGGATCAAACCCAGGACCTGTGTATACCAGGCGAGGTAGTTGACATCTCCTAGCCACGTGGCGCCCAATTATTAAATTGCTCCAACGCTTTCACCAACTCGGGCTGACGCATCGTGTCCGTGAGGCCGTGTCAGTCCGTTATTGTGCTGGTAGGGGTAGAGACAGAAAACCCCCCTCTCTGCACGGTGGTTTATTTATTTCAAACGAAACAAAAATTGCTGATCTTGTCCGCAGGTGTGAAACAAACAAAAAAATCATTGCGAGAATGGAGATCGGGCTGTCAAACGGCCGCGACACGGTTCATGTGAACGCTTTCGAGATAGCGTCCATGTAAGAGTCGCCCTCTCCTCGTGTGCTGTGCCATTTGTGTGGTCCATCTTGCCCCCCGCCACCCCCACTCTGCATGCGTCACAGAGCAGTGATTCCCAATCTTTGGCTTTCATTTATCTCTTACTGGGCCATACCCCCTGACTCCACCCCTACCAGGCCTCTGCCCTGTCTGTGTATCACTACCAGCCCCTGTCTATGTACCCTACCAGCCTTACCGCCGGTCTGTGTACCCCTACCAGCCCTACCCCTGTCTCTGTACCCCTACAGCCCCTACCCCTGTCTGTGTACCGCTTGCAGCCCTACCCCTGTATCTGTACCCCTACAGCCCCTACCCCTGTCTCTGTACCCCTACCAGCCCCTACCCCTGTCTCTGTACCCCTACCAGCCCCTACCCCTGTCTCTGTACCCCTACAGCCCTACCCCTGTCTCTGTACCCCTACCAGCCCTACCCCTGTCTCTGTACCCCTACCAGCCCCTACCCCTGTCTCTGTACCCCTACAGCCCTACCCCTGTCTCTGTACCCCTAGCAGCCCCTACCCCCGGTCTGTGTACCGCTTCCAGCCCTACCCCAGGTCTGTGGACTACTACCAGCCCTTTCCACTATCTGTGTACTACTACAATACCCCACGTGACCGACGCCTTCGTGCGAATTGTCCCGTGTACCCCCTAGAGATGTCTCTTGCCTTACTCCAAGTTGGGAACCGCTGTCTTGGAGGGAGGTACAACCCAAAAGAATAACCGGGTGGTCGATTATTTAGTTCAAAGACGTCCGAGTGATCTCCCCGCTCACTTGAGCGTTGAAGTGTCATTGGGAGCGCGTCGCCCGTTTGTTTACAGCGCTGAGGCAGCGGCGGCCTTGGCTGTCCACTGTGAAAGATAGTCTTTTTTGTTGGGTTAGATCGCGTAAATAACAAATGTGTCGTTAAACCCGCCACCACCCGACACGGCCCATGAGTAAGGTTTGTCACGTAAACAGAGCGTGCCAGTCCGGCACACACCAGTTAGCTGGAGAGTAAACGCACAACGTTCACAACTCGAGTACTATGACATTTCGCGGTACTCTGAACTGGTAACGAATCGACACATTTTGTTTACTTGGCAAATCTTAATAATTGGCTGTGTCGGGTGGGGGCAGATTTAACGACACAGCATTTACGCTTATGCGATTTAACTTAAAAAAAACCCTCTTATGGATAATATTGGTCGCGAAAGCCTTGCTACTACTACTGCCACGTGTTGAACGGTGACAAAGAACTTCATCGGATTCCTCCAGGAATTAATAAAGGCTCCTGACTCTGAAAGCCTCCCCCCCCCCCCCCCCCCCGTGGCCGTGACTTTCCAATGTGTAGTCAGGCTAACGAAGGCTTCGAAGGGACGTGGCGGCCTACAGGGCCTTGAGTCTGCCTAAATAAAGGCTGCTCCTCGAAAAACTCTTGGGTTGTCTCCCCTGTTTACCAGCGGAGTTTTGTCCGTTTGCCGCCTTACTCCATCGCACCATCGCCACTCCCCTCCCCTGCCGGACCGGCTTTCCCACGGACTTGGTTTGCTCCACAGCTGCGGGACGAGCCCGTCACTTTGTCGCGCCGCGGCTATGTCGTGAATCCCTGCGATGCGGCCCAACGATTCGCGATTTTCAAGAATCGATTCTTTTTCAAATATATATTTTCCCCACGCGGATCTAATCCCGATTCCCCCCCCCCCCCCCCCACTTTGCGTTGGGGAAGGGACCACGGAAGCGGATACCGTAGAGCTACCTCCTGTGTGCCTGCCACTGTGCTGTGCGGCTAGGGGCCGGGCTCTCGCCGACACGATGCCCTGGCAGCGCTGGGGCGACCTCGGCACGGGCCGCAAGGTCGCCCTCCTCTTGGCCGTCCCCTCCGGAGCTGCGCTGCTCTACTTCCTGTACCACCGCCTGCGTGAGTATGGTGAGGGTCGCCCCCCACGCACCCCGCCCCCCTCCCCCCAGCCGGCCCCCGAGTCCCCTCCAGCCGCTCGACCTGCCCTCCTCCGCCCAGCTGCCCCCCACCGCCGCACCACACCCCCAACCCCCTCCGCCCCCCATTCCCCAGCCCCATTCGCCCCCACCCCCCCTCCCTCCAAGTCTGTCAAGGTTACACGGGGGTCAAGGTTACACGGGGGTCAAGGTTACACAGGGGTCAAGGTTACACAGGGGTCAAGGTGACACGGGGTGGATGGGGTGGGGGTCGTGTGCAGGTGACGAGGACTTGGCGCAGAACGGCAGCGGTGTGGCGCGCAGGATCCTCACGACGGTGGAGATGAGTGTCCCCGTGTCGGCCTTGGGCGCCATCATCGGCAAGCAGGGCGCCACCATCAACCAGGTGCACGACTGTCCCCTGACGGGGTCCCCCTTCCTTCCGTTCCACTTCCGGCACACGTGTCCCCCCCCCCCTCCCCCGGGGCCCTCACGGCACGAGTGGGTTTCACGCTCGCTGCTTTCCGAGCGAGCCGTGAACAATTAATTTATTTGCGACTCAATGCGAGCCGGGTACAATACGGGGCACCGGGGTGGCGAGGCGTCAACTCCCTCGCCCGGGATACAGGAGGAGTGCGTAGGTTTGATCCCGACTCTTGACGCCTGCTGCTGTATATTTGGAGTTTGCGTGTTTCTCTCTCTCCCCGTGGTCGTGTGGATTTTTCTCCGGGTCCTCTGGTTTTTCCCTTCCGCATTTAGAATCGACTTCACGAGTTTATAGTATTTGGCTGCTGCTACAACTTTGTACATGATGATCAGCCACTTCGTTTGAACGATCATTTGCGATCGCCAGGTCACTTAGGAAAAAGAGCTCCATAGCTCAGTGGGCCTTCACTGGTAGAATGTAAAATAGTTTAGTTTAGATCGCACAACTGGCCACTTGGCTGCTCACGGGTCTCAGGTAGTCGACTAATAAAACTATTCAACTAAATCTTGACTTGAAGCTTCCGTGACTGCAGGAATTCATATTCTTTGGGTCTTTCGGTAAAGTCACGTAGATAGGTTCAAATTAATGAAAATAAAGTAAACAAAAAACTACGACGCTTCGATCGCCTGATGACGACCGCTTGTGTTGCGATCGAAACGTCATTTTTAATTTTTATTAATTTGAACCTATCTACGTGACTTTGCCGAAAGACCCAAAGGATACTATTCAACTAGTTTTATTTATTTACCAGGTAAGGCCCCCACTGAGCGACATTATCTTTTGTTCAGAAGCGACCTGGCTGTCACAAATGATAGCTCAATGAAGTGGCTCATCACCATCGTGTGGAAATTTACAGCAGGCAAATGCTCTAAAAGTGCCGGCTAAGATCATCTTTGCACCAGTATGGGATAGAGTGTTGCCCCCTCGCACACGTGTGAGTTTTCTCTCCAAGTCCTCCGGTTTAATTTGCTCATTAATTTGATGAAAATATCTTCGTATATATATCGGGGACCGATTCTAAATGCGTGAACCACCACCACCTCCTCTGCCCCTTCTCCCCCTTTCCCTCCTCCCCTCCCGGCGCCGTCTCCGCCCAATAGCTCCAACGGGAGACGGGGGCGCAGGTGTTTGTGCAGCGGGCGCCGAGGGGCGAGCGAGACGCACGTGGCCAGGAGGTGGTGCGCATTCGCGGCACGCCGGACGACGTGTGCCGCGCCAGCGTCGCCCTCCACCGCATCGTGGCGGAGAGCGCCACCGCCGTGGAGGAGCTGCGCCTCCCGCAGAGGGCGGTCGGCAGGATCATGGGTAAGGGGGCGCCTCGCTCGCCCATCGCCGGTGACACGACGCGGTGGAGATGATGACGCCTGGTGGACATGACGCGGTGGAGATGACGCGGTGGAGATGACGTGGTGGACATGACGCGGTGGAGATGATGACGCCTGGTGGACATGACGCGGTGGAGATGATGCGGTGGAGATGATGCGGTGGAAATGATGACGCGTGGTGGACATGACGCGGTGGAGATGATGCGGTGGAGATGATGACGCCTGGTGGACATGACGCGGTGGAGATGCGGTGGAAATGATGACGCGTGGTGGACATGACGCGGTAGAGATGCGGTGGAGATGATGCGGTGGAGATGATGGCGCCTGGTGGACATGACACGGTGGAGATGCGGTGGAAATAATGAAGCGTGGTGGACATGACGCGGTGGAGATGACGCGGTGGTGGAGATTTGGTAGAGATGACACTGGAGATGCGGTGGAGACGTAGAGATGTCATTTACATCTCGCGGCTGTCGGTGCACGTTATCGTGTAAGGATTGTTATGAATGATAATGCATCATTCTTATTTAGTTTATCCCGGAGAACCGCGCTGGGTCATGGGACTCAGTGTGGCACTGCCTGTTGCTGCTACTGTAAGGTTTTATTTGTAAGATGTTTTCAGCCGATGAGTGGTGATGAGCGTTCTTCACGTGGGAGGAGGAAACCGGAGCACCCGGAGAAAACCTCGCGCCTTGCGCGAGGGGGCAACGCTGTATCCCCGCCCAGATGGAAACGGGTGGCGATTGGTCCGATTGCTGTAACCGCCTTTTGGCGAGCCAGGGTCCGGCTCCTCCTGGACGCCCACCCTGAGAGGGGAGGGAGTTTCACAACATCATCTGTGTGTGATCCACCAGCCCTCACCGCTGCCTCCACAGTGCTGCTGAGATTACAGGCAGCCACGTGCAGCGACGTAGCCACCACCATCACCACCACCAAAGACAAAGATCCCCTGTATAGCTTGAACAAACTGTCGGGGAAAGTGCTCTTGGCGAGTAGCATCTATGAAGGCCGGCACGGCACACGAGGGGGTGGGTGGCCAGCAGCACGCTCGGCTGCCTTTGTCTGCCCAGTGGCGACGTTTACCACACACCCTACCGGGTACGCATTTGAGGCTGGGGGAGGCCCAGGACCGGTTCAGATAATCGTCACTGGTGTCGGTTGCCATAAGCGGGAATCGAACTCTGGTCGCCGGGTTTGTAGCGCAGCGCGCTAACCGCTACAACTACTGCTCCCCACTACCGCTCGCCAACAACAACAACCGCCATTCGCCACTAAGTGGCGGTGACGTCATCACGACGCCTGTGCCAGGCCGTGTGCACTTTGAGGCCACGTGAAGTGTGTCGAAGGCTCGCCGCCGACAGGATTGTCACGGGACAGTGACCCAGGTGCCGTGGGTTGACCGACTGAGCTGGCAGGCAGTCGGGCGGGCGGGCTGGCAGTCGGGCGGGCGGGCTGGCAGTCAGGGCGGGCTGGCGGGCAGTCGGGCGGGCTAGGCGGGCAGTCGGGCGGGCTGGCGGGCGGGCGGGCGGCAAACCGCGTGACCGAGGAAAGTGTTTTGTCCGGCGAGCGCAGGCCGAGGTGGGCAGAACATCCGCGCCATCCAGCGGCACTCCAACGCCAAGATCAACTGCGAGCACGCAGGCGGGCTGCACCCGGACAGCGAGAGGGTGTTTACCATCGTGGGCACGCACCAGCAGATCGAGATGGCGAAGGTTCGTTGGTGCCCTCCTTCGCGCACCGCGAGAGAGACGCGCCCAGAGGGTCGCGGGAATCCGGACCGCCAAAAAACGCGAGCGGCAAATCCACGTTTTTTTTTCTTTTCCCTGCGGGCACGCCGGAGCCGTGCCAGCACAGATCGCTCGTGGTCACTGCCCGGACTTTTTCCACGGGCGTTTTGCGTGC
Source organism: Lethenteron reissneri (assembly GCF_015708825.2). Taxonomy (NCBI): domain Eukaryota; kingdom Metazoa; phylum Chordata; class Hyperoartia; order Petromyzontiformes; family Petromyzontidae; genus Lethenteron; species Lethenteron reissneri. The sequence goes on from NC_083779.1 coordinate 885,330, forward strand.
CCAGTCAGGATCAAACTTTCACGCGCTGGCCTAACTTAACATTTTAGTTTCCTTATTTTTTGTTTCTATACTTAAAATTTTTTTGTTTTTCCTTCACCATCTCGGTTCTCGATTTGTACCGCCCGTGTTCTTTCCGTTAAAGCCTCCGAGCGCGACGTTCCTTCGCGCGCGCGGGCGGGTGGGTGGGCAGACGGCACAAACGGTGGTAAGCAGGAGACAATTAGAAAAAAATTCACGATTGTTTTGTGAATCGACGAGGAGGGGAATCGCCTCCCGTTCTCCGTTGCCCCCCCCCCCCCCGACACCTTCCCCCTGCCCTCTTGTGTGGCCTCCGCAGTCGCTGCTCCTCGAGAAAGTGGCGGAGGAAGAGGACCTTCCGGAGCGAGGTGCTCTCCTCCGTGGCCGCACGCCACAAGAGGAAGGTGTCTGGGACGTGCCACTCGGTACGCGGCCCCAACCTCAACGTCACCGCCGCGACCACCGCCGTCGCCGTGGCTACTACAGCCACTGTCGCCTGCACCTTCACCACCGCAGCCGCCACTTTCACCACCGCCACCACCACCGTCGCCTGCACCCCCGCCACCACCGCCACTTTCACCACCGCCGTGGCTGCCGCCACCACTGTCGCCGCCTGCAACTTCACCACCGCTATCACCACCTCCAGCACCGCCAATGCCGCCACCGCCTTCACCTTCACCACGTGGCCCGGACAGCGCCCGCCCCCCAGCAGGAGTGAGGGCTCCGAGCCGTGCCCAGAAGAGACGACGGAACCCGTGTCGTCCCACGAGTCGTCCCGCGAGTCGTCCCACGAGTCGTCCCGCGAGTCGTCCCACGAGTCGTCCCACGAGTCGTCCCAGGAGGTCCGCAGGGCCACGTTTGAAGGTACGAGACGCCGCGGCCCAGCCAGCCCGGCGGTACTAGGGAGTGACGCACAGACGGACGGACGGAAGGAAGGACGGACAAAGGCACAGATTATGGATTGACAGAATTATTATTTTTCAACTCCCTCGCCTGATCTACAGGATGTCGTGGATTCAATCTCGACCCTGACACCTGCTGTATATTTGGAGTTTGCGTGTCTCTCTGTCTCCCCGTGGTCGCGTGGATTTTTCTCCAGGTCTTTCGGTTTTTCCCTCCACATTTAGAATCGGCGGAGTATTTGGCTGCTGCTATCAATTTTCACACGACGACGATGACAAGCCACTTCGTTGAGCTGCCAAATTTGTGATCGCCAGGTCACTACTGAACAGGAGCTACCTAGCAGCTCAGTTGGCCTTACCTGGTCAAAATAAAAAAGTTAAGTTACATTTAGTTCTGCAAGCGCATAACTTCTACAGCATCGATTCACGACGAGCTAAACCGTGGCACCGGGTCCGACACGCGGCGTCTCGTCGCCAGTCCGGCTCGCTTGAACCAACGCCGTTTGAACTTCGCCGATCCTTGACGGTGTTTTAGATTTTTAGTTCGACGCGAAACCGCGCGGTAACGCCGTGACATCAAAACTAAACGTCGGCGTTGTCCGGTCCGTATCCATCGTCGTCCTCCTCCTGCACGCGTCTCGTTCCACGCCGTGGCCCGTCACCACGCCGGTGCTCGCCGCCCCCCCCACCCCCCCAAGTGCCGAGCCCGGTGGCGGCGACGGCGGCCGGCGAGTTCTTTGAGGTGTACGTGTCGGCCCTCGAACACCCGGGCCACGCGTGGCTGCAGATCCTGGGGCCGCGCTCGCTGCAGCTCGACCGGCTCACCGCCGAGATGAGCATCTACTACGGCTCGGAGGACTCCGCCGCCGAGGTGACGTGTAACGCCGTGCCGAGCCGTGCCGAGCCGTGCCGAGCCGTGCCGAGCCGTGCCGCCTTCCTGCATTGGAGCTGCCCCACCCCCGGCCCCACCCTCCAACTCTGTCCCCCCCCAACCCCACAACTCATTCCGTTGATGCCCCCCCCCCTCACCCAACTCCTTCTGTTGGTTGCTCACCCTCCCCTGACATCCGTTGGTGACCCCTCTAACTTCATCCATTGGTGCGGCTCCCCCCCCCCCCCCCCCCCGACTCCTTCCATTGGTCGTCGTTGTCTTCAATCCCTTCTTCTCCGTGACTGCTGGGGCACGTCTGGCTCATTGCATTGGTTGATGGCCACTTGTTCTGCCCCCACTCAGACGCTTCCCATTCGTTATTTATGTATCTATTAGTTATCAACACACACCGCTGGTAAAGTTGTAGTCTGTTAGATGGTGGATGAGACGACGCAGTGAGAGTCTGGTTAGACACCCCCCCCCCCCTCCCCCGAGTCCTCGGCTCGGCTGGAGGAATGGACGAGTGACGCTCGCGGCAACAGAAACGTGGCGGCAGCAGCAGCAAAGTAGTAGTAGTAGCGAGCAGCGATAGAAGAACGACGCGGAGGCGACCGAAACTTCCCGTATAGTGCCGCCGTGCCCGTGCATCCCACACACCGCTCTCCCCGCCCCGCCCCCCCTCCCCGACCGTGCGGTGCGCAGGCCGTGCCCGCGCCTGGCATTGGCGACGTGGTATCCGCCCCCTTCGACCACGCGAGCGTGTGGTACCGCGCCCGCGTCGCCCGTCCTGCGAGCGCCGACACGGTGGAGCTCTACTACGTGGACTACGGCGACAGCGCCGTCGTGCCCGCCGGCAACCTGCGGCCTCTGCGGTGCGCGCCGTCCCCCCGGGCCGTGGTGTCTGCCGAGCGAATGTTGCTCTGCGACTCGCAGGTGGCAGTGAGGTGGTGTACTGTGTACACCAGGTACTGTGCGGTATCTGCTGAGTAAATATATCCGCAGGTGGCAGTGAGTTGGTGTACCGCGTACACTAAGCACTGTGTGTTGTTTGCTGACCGAATATTGCGCTGCGACTCGCAAGTGGCAGTGAGGTGGTGTACCGTGTACACTGGGCACCGTGGGGTATCTCCAATTAGCACGCTTAGCTACGTACGGTGCGAAAGTTCAGCGTGCATACCATACCTCTGCTAAGTGACTATTGCTTTGCGACTCGCAGGTGGCAGTGAGGTGGTGTATCATGCACACCAAGCACTGGGCACCGTGTGGTATCTGCGAAGTGAATTTTCCTTTGCGGCTTTCAGATGGCAGTGACCGTTGTTGTTGTTGTTGACTTCTTTATTCAGGAGCGACTTTCTGAGTCTCCCCTTCCAAGCGGTCGAATGCAGCCTCGCCCAGGTGAAGCCAGTCGGTATGTTCCTGGGTGGGTGGGTGCATTTGGTTGGGTGAGTGGGTGTGGGTGGGTTGGGTGAGTGGGTGGGTGTGGGTGGGTTGGGTGAGTGGGTGGGTGTGGGTGGGTGGGTTGGGTGAGTGGGTGGGTTGGGTGAGTGGGTTGGGTGGGTTGGGTGGGTGGGTGTGGGAGTGGGTGTGGGTGGGTTTGCGTGGGAAGGTGGGTAGATTTTGGTGGGTGGGTTTGGTTGGATGTGTTTGGTGGGTTGGGTGGATTTGGTTGGGTGAGTGGGTGTGGGTGGGTTGGGTGGGTGAGTGTGTGGGGTGGGTGGGGTGGGTTGGGTGGTTGAGTGGGTGGGGTGGGGTGGGTGGGTGGGTGTGTTGGGTGGGTGGGGTGGGTGGGTGGGTGGGGTGGGTGGGTGGGTGGGGTGGGTTAGGTGGTGGGGTGGGTTAGGTGGTGGGGTGGGTTAGGTGGTGGGGTGGGTTAGGTGGGTGGGGTGGGTGGGTTTGGGTGCGTGTGTGGCCGTCACGTCTTGCGCTTGTCCGACCGGGACCGGTGGCACGAACCCCGTAAGCCAGCGAGGCCCCCGCCCGCGGCTCGTTGGGCTAACTCGTCCGGGCCGTGCGCTCCGCCGCGGCGCCAGGCGCGTGCTGGAGCGAGGAGGCGAGCGACGCGTTTGAGCGGCTCACGCACTGCGCCTGCTGGACGGCGCTGCAGGCCAAGATCGTGCGCTACGTGGCCACGGACAGCGGCGGCGTCGTGCCCAGCGTGCAGCTCGTCGACGCCACTGGCGAGCAGGTGCCGCTCGGCCGGCTCCTCCTCCCCCCCCTACCTCACGCCCCCCCCCACCTCACGCCCCCCCCCACCTCACGCCCCCTCCCACCTCACGCCCCCCCCACACCTCACGCCCCCCCCACCTCACGCCCCCCCCACCTCACGCCCCCCCCACCTCACGTCCCCCCCACCTCACGCCCCCCCCCACCTCACGCCCCCCCCACCTCACGCCCCCCCCACCTCACGGCCCCCCCCCCCACCTCACGCCCCCCCCCCACCTCACGCCCCCCCCACCTCACGCCCCTCCCACCTCACGCCCCCCCCCCCCCACCTCACGCCCCCCCCACCTCACGCCCCCCCCACCTCACGCCCCCCCCCCCCCACCTCATCGCGCATCCAGGACTCTGGTCAGCACCGTTAAAGGTCTCATTTCAAAAGCCGATTTGTATTCGTTGGTTTGTCCTTAATTGTGATTGGATATTACCCGCACCGTGAGTGTAATCGGTTATTGTTGGCGTTTAAACTAAAAAAATATATAAATTAAGTTAAAACAAAATTTTCTTTAACCACGCAAGGCCCACTGAGCTCTTCTTTAAAAGCGACCTGGCCGTCGCAGATGACAGCTCAACCAAGGCGCTTTCCATCGGCACGTGGAAAGTTCTAGCGGCAGCCAAGTCCTCTGAAACGCGTGGTGGTGATGTCCATTCTAAATGTGGAAGGAAAAACCGGAGGACCCGGATAAAAATCCACGCGATCACGGGGAGAGAGAGAGAGAGACGCAGTCTCCAAATGTACAACAGACGTCGGGGTCGAATCCACAAACTCGCTCTTCGCCTTCGAAGGCTGCTTTGTATAACAAAGATCAACATCGTTTAATGGCACGACGCCCTGAGTCCAGCGTGGATATCTCGGCACGCTTTTAAAATCGCTGCACAGTTTATTAATTTTTGTCTCGGTTAGGGAGCGGGGGGTGTGGAGTAGGGGGGGTTGTGGTGGGGATCTGCGGTCTACGTTACCGAGTATTAACCAGGGAGGCCGTAGGTTCGACCCGCACGGGCGCGTGCCGCTCGCCCGCGGACGTTCTCGTGGTCCGAGTTCACGGCGGCCGCCCTGGTTCATCCTCTCGAGCGCGCGCCGTGCCCCCCCCCCCCCCCCCAGAGCGTGGACGTCGCCGCGGAGCTCGTGAGGCTGGGCCACGCCGCCTGGGAGGAGCCCGAGCCGGAGGAGGGCACCGGCGGCACCGGCGGCACTGGCGGGGGGCAAAGCCCGGGGCCGGCAGCTGCCAAGATTCAGGTGACGCGGGGTGGCGGGCGGGTGGGTGGTGGGCGGGGTGGGCGGGTGGGTGGTGGGCGGGTGGGTGGTGGGCGGGGTGGATGGGCAAGGTTGCCCACTTGAGAAAGGAGGCTCCACACGTGCGCCGGTGTTCTGCTGGTGCAGCCGAGCGGTGCCAGCGCGAGGCTGTCGCGGGTCTTCGCTGGCGCCGCCTCTCTCACCCGGCCCTGTTGCTTCACGCCCCCCTCGCCCAACCTCTAGAACGGAACCGCGTTGACCGTGTCGGCTCCTGAAGTCGGAGGAGACGCCGAACCGTCGGACGAGCAGCTGGAGGAGCAGCTGGACGAGCAGCTGGACGAGTCTGCAGGTGCGTTCGCTCGCGCGAGCACACGGCACGCGTGGCGAGTGCGCCGCGCTACGAAAGCGGCTTTCGGCTCCGGTTCGATTCCCGCCGGCGCCAGTCGGCGGTTATCCGAACCGGTGCCGGGCCGCCACTAGGTCGACTCGGCCTCAAATGATCACATCGTCGTTGTCGTCGTGCAGGTGACTCCGGCGTGAGTCCAGGGATCCGCGAGCCGCGTGCGGAGACGACGACCGGAGAAGAGGGAAGCCTTCAAGGAACGCTCTCAACCTAGCGGGGGGAGGGGGGGGGGCGGGAAGGGGTGGGGGGGAGCGGGGTGGGGAGCGGGGTGGGGGGGAGGGTGGGGGGGAGGGAAGGGGGGCGGGGTGGGGGACTGGGGGGTACCAGCGTCCAGCCGTCCACCCACCGCGCCGCACACTGCGGCGGCGGCTCCCGTGGTCACCGCGATGAGGTCGCCGTGCTGCGGTTAAGGCGGTACCTGTGGGGTGTGGGGTGGAGCGGTGGCGCAGCAGTTAGCGTGCACACGTGTGCACGGGGAACGGTGGTGCTGCGGTTAGCGTGCACGCGTGTGCACGGGGAGCGGTATCTGCGCTCGCGGTCAAACCCAGTGGCGAAAGTTTGAAGGGGTCCTGGTCCTCCACTAGGTCGACTCAGCCTCGAATGAGTACCTGCGTCTCGGGGGGGGGGGGGGACGGGAGGTGCTATGCGTACATGTCGGCGCTGTGGATAGACAAGGCGGCCGGGCGGCGTGGTGCTGGCCACCCGTCCCCTCGTGTGCCGCAGTGCCGACCTCCGTAGGTGCTGCTACTCGCTAACGGCACTTGCCCCGACAGTCTATTAGCGGCTGCACGGGGGAGCTTTGTCATTGCGTTGGTGGTTACCGACGCGCTTGCGGACCCGTTTTGCCGAGAGCCTGATGGAAATCCCATCATCCATCCCTCCGGAGTCGATAAACTGAGCACCACTTTGTGGTGACATCAACTGCGGGTTCTCCCATGCAGAGACTCACCCTCCCCACCCCCGCCACGGGAATGTGGAATTTCCACCACTGGCTTTGCAGGGGCTGTAAACATCTAAGGAAGCGAGGAAATCGCTTTGACAGTTGAGATTGTTGAACGCAGTTTGTTTCAGTATTGCAGCGCTGCCTTACCTTATTGTGGGCGTCCACGCTGGCGAGATGTTGACTACCTCGCCTGGTGTACAGGAGGTCGTGGGTTCGATCCCGACCCTGACCCCTGCTGTGTATTTGGAGTTTGCGTGTTCTCCCCGTGGTCGCGTGGTTCACCGGTCTTTCCCTCCTCGTCTAGAATCGACGTCACGCGTTTCGTGAGTATTTGGCTGCCGCTGTGTATTTCCACACGGTGGCGATCGGCCACTTGGTTCAGCTATCGTTTGTGATGGACTCGTCGCTTCCGGAAAACGAGCTGTATAGCTCAGTGGGACCTTACCTGGTAAAATAAAAAATAGTTTTAGTTTGTAGTTTTATCGCGGTGGCGGGTGAGCGCACAACATTTCAAATTCAAGAGGGAATGAGCCGCCGGGAGTGGCGATCGGCATCGCTGGGGGGGGGGGGGCGTCACCTTGCTGATGAACACAAACGGCACGCCGCTGTAGCACTGCAAATAACAAGTGATGATGAATAAGTTGCAGCCGGTCACCGTCCATCCACCAGGGAATGAAGCCCTCCGACCCTCCACCGTGTCGGTCCTGGGGGTTTGATTGGTTTTTGTTTTTGACCATACTTGACCGCTCCGTGACGGTTGGCAAAGTCGAGGGTGGGGGGAGTGGTGGCACAATGGTTTGGTGCACCGGGCTATTGCTCTTCGTAGGTTTTGTTGGGTCTTCGTGCAGATTAATCTGAGCTGAGCCGTGGGCAGCAGAGGGCAGTGCAACACAATCTGTGGCCGTAGGCGGCAAAGTCGCTCGTTTCACGCGCTGTCAGGTGGCAGTGGTGGTGTCGAGGCATTCCTGAAGAGCGCCCGCGTTAAGCGGAAACCGATTTCCCCCCCGTGGGTGATGCAACGATGAAGCTTGGTGGGGTACGGTGCACAACTCGGGTGAGATGGGGGGACGCATCACTGCGTTACCGTATCACTCCGCGTACCGTGTCGCTGTACCGCTCAGTTCAAGAACGAGGTTGGAAGTCCACTGCTCAGAAACGCCTTATAACGGTGGCACGCGCTGCGCATCATAACGGTGCGCGCATCATAACGGTGCATTCCGCGTTGTAACAAGGGCCGTGTACCACGTTATAACGGGAGGGGGGGGGGTGCGTGTGTGCCACGTTATAACGGGAGGAAGGGGAGGTGCGTATGTGCCGCGTTATAACAGGGAGGTCTCGTTGCGTTTTGTGCGTGCGAAAAGCGTTCCCCGAGGGACTGACCTCGCGTTGGAGCCGGCGAGCGTTGAGCGAGGACTCGGCCCGTGCTGCTATCCCACGTGGGGCCTCGCCACCTTCGCCGTGACCCACGCGTGGCGTTGTGTGGGAAGGGGGGGGGGGTGGTAGGGTGGTGGGGGGGAAGGGGGAGCCCTCATCCAGCAGTGGATTTCCCTCTGCAGTGCAGCCCCGTGTCGTCGTTGCCTTGGAAGTCGTTTCGAATTTGGCAGAACTCGGCGATCGCAGCGACACGCATGCCGCTACCACCACCACCACCCCTTCGACCACCACGACTGCTGCTGCCACCACCACTGCCAACACTGCCCCTGCTACCATCACCACCCCTGCTACCACCACCGCCACTACTACCCCCACTCGCGCTGCTACCACCACCCGACCCCACCCCCCGTCACCCCCACCTTCGCCCCCCCCCCCCATGCCATGGCCGTGAGCGTTGTTGGAAAGTGCCATTGACAGAGTTTCTACGCTTCGAAGTGCAATTTGCGTTTTAAGTGTTCTTGTTCATCAGCTTCGAATGAACGTGTTGTTATTGTTGACCCTCTCGCGTGACGCGCAGAGCGACGCGAGCCGTCGGCCGAGCCGTCGCTCGCGCGCAACCGAAGCGCTCGTCGTGCGCGTCTCTGCGCTCCGAGTTGGGACTCGGCTGTCAGGGCGACGGTCGGCCGAAACTCGACCGCACGCGAATCGCGTGCGGGAAGCGCCTGCGACCCGGTTGCGGGCGGCAGTCGCGCTCAGGCTCGCTCCCTCCTCTCCGAGCCGCCTGCCGCGCGCGATCGGCGGGTTGGGACCGGTGGCGTTGGGGCCCGCAGGGTGCATCCGTCCGCGTGGGACCGCCGTGCCGGGCCTGCGCGGGGACGGGGGCGTCACAATGGCGAGAGGAGGGAGCGCCCTTCTCCTCCTCCTTGCCCCCCCCCCCCCCCGACCGTGAGCGGTCGACGTGCCCCCCCCCCCACCACCTCTCGGATTTACTAGAGCGGCTTGCGGCAGAGTTAGCGGCGAAGGAGACCGCGGGAGACGGCAACGCGGCACCACGGCCGTACGCGCCTCGCTCGCCCTCTCGTGGCCAAAGTGCGCGTATCCCGCGGCCTGCGCGGACCTTCGGTTTACGGAAGTTTCCGGTACGGAGGGAAATTGACGACCCTGAAGGAGACTTTAGTTTTTTCTCCTTTGGACGGACGAAATGGAATATTTCTCCGAGCGAACGGAATTTCTCCGCGAGCCACGTGCCGCGAGGTCGTCGCACAAGAAGCGCCCCCCCCACCGGAGGAGGAGGAGGCTGCCATCGTCGTCCGCTTTCTGCACGTGTGTGACACAAAGAGCTTCATAGCTCATCAGATATCCTCCCCCGCCAATGCAGATCGACATTCTGATCCTGCGGCAGTGTCACAGTGGCAGCGCTGAAGCCCTTCGCATCACCCCCCCCCCCATCCAACGTGCAGCAGATCTCTTGGGCGGGTTTCCCTGCAAAGGTTAGTTATGTTTGTTTTAAATTAATTGTCGTTGAGTCGTTTTTTTAAATATTTACGTTCTTTATGACTTATTTTCTATTGTGAAAAGTGATTTTTGGTCGGGGGGGGGGGGTGTGTGTTATGTTTTGAGGTGATGAGTAACGGGTTGTAATGACTGTCCGAGAGAGATGGCGAACGTTTCGCGTTAAATGAATGTCTTGCGATTGCCGCCGTGCCGTTTGCCGACACGCAGGCCCCGCCCGTGAGCCCCGCGTGACTCTCCGCGCGCTGTCTCGTGAGCGCGGTCCACGTGGCGGTGGCGGCGGCCGGCGGCACGAGCGGCACGAGTTTCGGCGTTGCGAGCCCGCCAGTGGGCGACGCGCGAGCGAGATTTGGGAAACGAACAAAGAAACGAGGCTCGTCGCGTGGGCGGGCGAGACACATTCGTCGGTTTGTTTTGTTGAAGCTTCGCCGCCACTTTTGAGTTTAAATAAACCAAACAAAGAACCGCTTTGAGTGCGCGCGCCACCGCCGCTCCTGCCGCTCGCGAACGTTCCGTGTCGTCCTCTGGGCGTGACTCGAGTACAACAACAGCCCAACCCAACGGGCGAGTACCGATTTTATCGACCCTGCGGAAGGGAGGCATGATGGGTTGATTCAACCCGCCTCCCCCGTCGCCTCCAACCAGGATTTGAACTCCTCGCTCTGTCCGCAGCCGAGCCACCACCCTGACGGGCACCGACTGCGGTCTTTCTCGCCTTGGCGTGCACTGCAACGGCCTGGCTGGCTCCCTGGCTGCCTGGCCGTCCCAAGGAGCTCTCTGCACCAGGCGAACAGAGACGGAGGTTGCGCCCCACCGTCGCACGGCGCTTCCGGAAATGCGCTTCTGCGGCCCGTCTGGAACGCTCTTTTATTCCGATATTAGGACACCGCTGGGAGCCATGATGCACTTTTAAATCATCTCGATCAGTGGTTCTTAACGTGAGGTGCACGCTATCCCTCGGGGGTGCGAGATGCCCCTTCTGGGGTTGTGCGAGACGTGGCCAGATTTGTGTTAGAAGGTAAATCATGAAAACAAATTAAGCATGGGCACAGAAGTACAATTTCTTTGTTTCATCAAACCCTTTGTGTTTATTAACATTAAAACAAAAAAAAACGATTGTGGTGGAGGTAGTGGTAACTTACAGCTGATCTGTTTCACTGAATTCATGAAAAGCATTTCCATTTTGTTTTAATGCATTAGATTATGCAACAGACGCCTAAGTTACTTAACGCGCGTGAATTTATGATGCAGGAATAAATCGTGCTCCATTGCCATGTTTGATGCATCGCTTCCCGTCAAACTGGGACGCAAACGTCAGCATAAAAACAATGTCAAAACCGGCCCAGTTTTTGCTGTTGTTGAACCAATGGTTCAAGCAAAGCCTGGCTTGCTGATGATACACTGAATGTCGAAACTGGCTCAGAGGAGGAGGAGGAGGCAAACGACGCGATCTCTCTGCTGAAGCGCTTTCAGCGTGGACAGCAGCAAGCGGCACGACCTCCACAGCAGGATGTCGAGATCCTGAAGAAGGAGGACAACATTGCTGCCGCCACATGCGGTAATGGAAGAGATTCAGAATCGGAATAGGAGGAATCCGATGAGCTAAGAAACTCTTTTTCACAGATGTCCAGGAGGGGCGTTTCAGCAGGTTCCAATAATAGAATGGACCTGTTCATGGAAATACAATAATGAAAAAGTCATTAATTAGTTTAGCTGCACCCATTAAAATCATTGTGGGTTAAACATTTTTTTTAATGTATAGACGGGGAAAACATTGTTAAACTTTGATGTGAATGTGCCGAAGGCACACACGTGCGCGCGCATGCAGTTTGTGCCATCACAGTTGGAACGCGTTGCCGCAAACACGTGACGGTCCACTCAGGATCCATCTGCGAGCTCTTCAAATGTTAAATACTGCGGCTAGAAATACGACGAGGCCCTGGGGTAGTACGGAGTTGAAGGAGGCGTCACGTGATGTGGGTGAACTAATTGACAGGGAAATGTTGAGATGTGGGCCCCTGCACTACAGCCCCTGTCACCCTGCACCACAGCTCCTGTCACCCTGCACTACAGCCCCTGTCACCCTGCACCACAGCTCCTGTCACCCTGCACCACCCCCTGTCACCCTGCACCACAGCTCCTGTCACCCTGCACTACAGCCCCTGTCACCCTGCACCACAGCTCCTGTCACCCTGCACTACAGCCCCTGTCACCCTGCACCACAGCTCCTGTTACCCTGCACCACAGCTCCTGTCACCCTGCACCACAGCTCCTGTCACCCTGCACTACAGCCCCTGTCACCCTGCACCACAGCCCCTGTCACCCTGCACTACAGCTCCTGTCACCCTGCACCACAGCCCCTGTCACCCTGCACCACAGCCCCTGTCACCCTGCACTACAGCTCCTGTCACCCTGCACCACAGCTCCTGTCACCCTGCACCACAGCTCCTGTCACCCTGCACTACAGCCCCTGTCACCCTGCACTACAGCCCCTGTCACCCTGCACCACAGCTCCTGTCACCCTCCACCACAGCTCCTGTCACCCTGCACTACAGCCCCTGTCACCCTGCACTACAGCCCCTGTTACCCTGCACTACAGCCCCTGTCACCCTGCACTACAGCCCCTGTCACCCTGCACTACAGCTCCTGTCACCCTGCACCACAGCTCCTGTCACCCTGCACTACAGCCCCTGTCACCCTGCACTACAGCCCCTGTCACCCTGCACTACAGCCCCTGTCACCCTGCACTACAGCCCCTGTCACCCTGCACTACAGCCCCTGTCACCCTGCACTACAGCCCCTGTCACCCTGCACCACAGCTCCTGTCACCCTGCACCACAGCTCCTGTCACCCTGCACCACAGCTCCTGTCACCCTGCACCACAGCTCCTGTCACCCTGCACCACAGCCCCTGTCACCCTGCACTACAGCCCCTGTCACCCTGCACCACAGCTCCTGTCACCCTGCACCCCTTTGGTGAACTGACGTGCATGATGACGTCATCCTGAACGTCCTGCGGCCTTTTATGACGTCAACCCGCACGGTGCGGGGGGGGGTTGATGTGTGCGTGATGACGTCATCGGCACCGCAGACGGTCTCGCGCCCTGCGTCTGACGTCACCACGCACGCCGCACAACGCTGACTCGGCGGCGCGACGTCATCGCGTAGCCCCGCCCCCTCCCATAGCAACAAGAAACATGGAGCGCGCGGACAGTGATGGCGGCGTGGGCATTGACGGCGGCGCTCGCGGCTTCGGCTGCTGCTGCTTCGGCTGCGGCTGCTGCGGGGACTCTCCGGGCGGCTCGCGAGCAGCAGCGCGCACCCCCGAGGAGCTCGCGGAGCTGTGCGACGACGACGACGAGGAGGAGGAGGCGGAGAGCGGCGGCGGCGGCGGCCGCGTTGCTGGAGGCGCCGCCGCCGTCGTCGAGAGTCTGGAGCGGCGGGACGCGTGGCCCAGCGCGCTGCAGGCCGAGCACGAGGAGCGTGACGACGAGGCGGGTGACGACGACGACGACGAGGAGGAGGAAGGGGAGGGAGGAGGCGAGGACGAGGGACTGACGAAGGGCAGGACGCGGGGCGGCGGCGGCAGCAGCGGCGGCAGCAGGAGGCGTCGTCGCGTGTGCCGCGCGTGTCTCACGCGGGCCGCCCACGGCCTCTGCTTCCCGCTGCTGGGCGCCGCGGTCGCCGCGGCCGCCCTGCTGCTCGTCTGGCTGCCCGCGCGTCTCGCCTGGGCCCTGCCCCGCGCCGCGCTCGACGGCGCCCTGCGCTGGAGCGAGGAGCGCGGCGCCCTGGCGCTGCTGCTGCTGCTGGGCGCCGCCGTGCGGGGCGCGCTGGCGCTGGGAGCCGCCCTGGCCGGCACCGCCGCCGTCGTCGGCGGCGGCGGCTCCGGGCGGCGGCGGCGGCGGCACGGGGGGTGGGGGGAGGAGGAGGAGGAGGCGTCGTGGCTGCTGAGGGACGGGGTCCGAGATGCGGTCGCGTGGACGCGCGGGGCCGTGGCGGTCAGAGGGCTCGGAGCGGCGTGCGCGTCTGCCGGGGGCCTCGTGGTGCGTCTTGGCGGTGGTGGGGGTGGTGGGGAGGGGTGGAAACGACAGCGGCACTGGGGAGACAAAGGCGGCCGGGCGTGGTGCTGGCCACCCACCCCCTCGTGTGCCGTGTCCACGGCCTTCATAGCTGCTGCTACTGCTGCTCGCTATCGGCACTTGGGCCCAACTCTCTCTTAGCAGCCAAATACTCGGGATCGAACCCACGGCCTCCTGTACAGCCGGCGAGGTAGTTGACATCTTGCGGCGTGTTGTCGTCTCTGACGCTGATCGCACGGGAGCGTTTTTAAAAAGGTGGAAGAAAGTTGGTTAATTTAAATATTTGCAATCACCGTAGTAGGTGTGTCTACTGTGGTCACGTGGTGCCCACTCCTCTCTGCCTAGTGGTGCCAATGTGGTCACGTGGTGTCCACTCTCTTGTGGTGCCAATGTGGTCACGTGGTGTCCACTTTCTGCCTTGTGCCAATGTGGTCACGTGGTGTCCACTTTCTGCCTTGTGCCAATGTGGTCACGTGGTGTCCACTCTCTTGTGGTGCCAATGTGGTCACGTGGTGTCCACTTTCTGCCTTGTGCCAATGTGGTCACGTGGTGTCCACTTTCTGCCTTGTGCCAATGTGGTCACGTGGTGTCCACTCTCTGCCTTGTGCCAATGTGGTCACGTGGTGCCCACTCCTCCTGCCTTGTGCCAATGTGGTCACGTGGTGTCCACTCTCTTGTGGTGCCAATGTGGTCACGTGGTGGACACTTCTCTCTGGCACCAATATTTCACGACGGCGTCCTACTCAGGACATTCTCTCTTCGGTCGTTCTCTCTTTCCACTTCCGTTTGTCCCGAACAACAACAGCAGCAGCAGCAACATTTTCCCTGCGTCTACATTGGGCACTCCGTTGGTTCCAGCTTAGACAGCAGTAGCAGCAGCGTCCTCCTGCAGCGATACATTTCGAGTGCCAACGTCTGACGTCTCTGTCAGTCTTTTTCAATGTCAACATCTCAGCAGCAGCAGCAGTCATGAATGACACCAGCGACGTGGTCTAGCATGGCCCTTAATCTTCGCGCGGCCACTGATGTCGATAATAACAATGCTGATGTGTAACGTGCACAGTGTCACTTGCCCAAATGCAGCGGCCCTGAGATTCTGCAATAACTACGATGCACATTCAGGTGGTCAAAAAACGTACCGCGTCAGGAGCAGTAGCGGAGCGAGTCCATCGCTGTGACGATGTCTCCTCCGTATCTGTGGATCGGTTCTTGCATTGCGTTGTACTCCGGTCTCTGCTCTGGATGACCACTGTCGGACACCGCTGCAGGAGAGAGTTATTTTATTTGTGCATCAGGTATCATCTGCTGCTGATGCCATGCTCTGCGCAGCGGGATGCAGTTAAGGGTGGACCGTGAGCTTCGTGGGTTGTGATGTTTGCGAGGTCTCTTGAACTCCGATCACCTCTCCCTGTTCCTAATCAACCGCCGTGACGAATCCCCCTTGGGCAGGTGGGCATCGAAGCCCCCATGCTGCACGTGGGGACGGCGCTGGGCCTGTGGCTGCCCTCTCTGCTCTGCCCGGCGCTGTCCCGCGCCGGACTCCGCCCGGCGGCCCTCTGCACGGCGCGCGGGCGCCGTTGCCTCGCGGCCGCCGGTTCGGCCGCCGGGATGGCGCTGGCGTTCGGCGCTCCCCTCGCCGGCGCCGTCTTCGGCCTCCAGAACGCGGGGCCCGGCGCCCTGGCCGACCCGGGCGTCGTCTTCCCCGTCCTGCTCAGCTCCGTCACCGCCTCCCTCGCCTTCTCGGCGCTCTCCTCCGGCGCGCTGGCGCTGTCCGGCGCTGGCGGCTCTCCTCCTGCGTGGCCCGTGGGAATGCTCGACCTGGCCGGCGAATCCGGCGGGCGTCCCGCGGGCGGCGCCGACCCCTGGGCGCTGCTGCCGGCGGCGATGGCGCTGGGCGCGGTGGGCGGAGTCCACGCGGCCGCGCACCGGCGCCTGCGGGCGCGGCTGTCCCGCTACCGCGCGCGCCACGTCTTCGCCAAGCCGCCGTGCGCCGGCGCCCTCGAGGCGCTGCTCGTCTCGCTCGCCGGGAGTTGCGCCGCCTTCCTGGCTGCCGCCGCCCTCGGCTCGTGCCGCGACGACGGCGGCGCCGCCGCCGCGGGCAACGCGACGGCGGCGGGGCCCCGCGACCCGCGCGCCCTCCTGCCGTCGCTGCTCTGCCCCAACGGCACCGCCAACGACCTCGCGCGGCTGCTGCTGTCGGCGCCCGAGACGGCGCTCCGCGGCCTCCTGGGACCCGGCGCGGCGCCGTCGCCGCCCTCGCTGCTAATGGCGCTGGGCTGCCTCGCGCCCCTCTCGCTCTGGGCCTCGGGGCTGCGGGCGCCCGGCGGCGCCTTCGCGCCGCAGCTGCTGGTGGGCGCCGTCTACGGCCGCCTGGCCGCCGGGCTCCTCCGGCGCTGGCAGCCGCGGCGGTGGCCGCCTCCGCGGCAGGACAAGCTGGCGCTGGCGGGGGCGGCGGCCGCGCTGGGCGGCGTGGCGCGCTGGCCCCTGGTGCTGGCGCTCGCGCTGGTGGAGGCGAGCGGCGCGGACGCCGAGGGCGCGGCGGCCGCGCTGCTGGCGCTGCTGCTGTCGGGCTGGCTGGCCGGCGCGTGGTCGCGGGAGCCGGCGCGCGCCGCCGCGGCGCTGCGGGGCCTCCCGCTGCTCCCCGACGACTCGGCGGAGCCGCTGCCGCCGCCGGCGCCGGGCCAGCGTTGCCAGCGCCTGCTGCTCGTGAGCGACGTGATGGAGCCCGAGCTGGTGTACGTGTACCCGCACACGCGCGTCCAGTCGCTGGTGAGCGTGCTGCGCGCGCGCCGCCACCACGCCTTCCCCGTCGTCACTGAGGCCGCCGGCGCCTCCCACGGCGGCGCCGGCAACGCGGCGCTGCTGGCCGCGAACGGCGAGTTCCACCGCGCCGCGCTGGCTGTGACGCGCGCGAACGAGTACCGGCGCCGCAGCCGCTCGATGCGCTCGTACCCGTCGGCCGAGCTGCAGCGGCCGCCGGGCGCCGGGCGAGGCGGCGTGCCGGAGCGGCGCCGGCGCGACGACGACGACGAGGGGGACGAGGAGGAGTCGTCGCCCGCTTGCGAGTACCTCGCCAGCGTCCTGCAGCCGGGGGTGGAGCCGTACCCGAACCTGCAGCCCGCCGGCTGGGCCAGCGGGGACGCCGGCGACCCCGGCCGAGCGGCGGACGCGGGCCTCCCCGGCGACTGGACGCTGGCCCAGCGCCTGCGGCCGCTCACCTACCACGGCATGGTGTCGCGCTCGCGCCTCGCGGCCCTGCTGGCGCGGGGCGCGTGGTACGAGGAGGGGCGGGCACCGGCGCGGCAGCCGCGCGTGGGAGCGGCGACGCTGGCGGAGGCGGAGCGACGCGGCCTGGACGTGGGCGACCTGGAGCTGGCGCTGCTGGAGCCGCGCGCCGTCGTGGACGTGACGCCGTACGTGGACGCCGGCGCCCCCGCGGTGAACGCCCGCGCCAGCGCCGGCGAGGCCCTGCGCGTCATGGCGGCGCTGCAGGCACGCCAGCTCGCCGTGGTCAACGCGGCGGGCCACGTGGTGGGCGTGGTGACGCGCCACGAGCTGACGCCCGAGGCGCTGCGGCGCAGTCTGCGGCGCAAGCGCATGGCGCGCCCGTGAAGCGGGCGGCGCCCCCGCAACCTCTCGACCCCCGCCCCCCTCGCCGTGAGACCAACTTTGAACCCGTCCTTGAGAAGCTGCCGCCCACCCGCCTTGAGACACGTTGAATATCGTCGTCAGAATCTTTATTTATGCCGGAGGAATCCGACGAGCTGTGAAGTTATTCGGATGGCCACGTGACCTCGTATGTCATCTGTACAGACGTTATGATGCCACATGACGTCCTGTCACGTGCCGTACGTGTGTATGTTGACCTTTCCACGTACGGGCCGAATGTGTGCAAAGGTGAGCGGCGCAGAGGTAACGCCGTGCAGGGAGGAGGGAAAGAACCTCCTTGCCTCCAAATCGATCCCCAGGGTGGGGGGGGGGTTCTGGAAAGCGATCGGCGGCGGTTTTGGGACGTTTTTCCAGAATTTTTACTTGAACAACTGAGTTTGCGGATCTACAGGGTTGGTGGTCCAGACGTCTCGTGACCCCCCTCCCACCGCCAATTGATTGACCCCTCACATTTTCTCAAAAGTTATTACGTTTTAGAGAATGAAATGCGGGGGGGGGGGGGGGGGTCACAAGACATCTGGACCAACCCTGTTGCACATCGGTTGTGGCGACGTGATGCGTCCGCTACTCCAAAGCTACCTTTTCGGGGTGGGGGGGGTTTTCTTCCCACTCGTTTTCTATGTATTTTCTTTTATTGTTTCATTCCTGCCATTTTCGCTTCCCTCTTTGACTAAAGCCATTTGAATTCTTCAATTTTAGCGAACAAAAAAAATCGATGGCCGTGTAAACACGCCCTCGAAGTTATTCCTCGAATGTATTTTTTGACTGATAAAGTTCCCACTTGTTTTTCCACTGCCGGATGGTATTCCACCAAATAACAAAAAAATTGCGGCACTCATCCCCCCACCCACCACTCGCAACCTTGAAGCCAAGCAGTGAGAATGCCATGGTCACGTGCCTGCCAGGGGCCTGTAGTTTATCCTGGGGGTGCAAACGAGTGGCTCCATGTTGTTTTTGGCTACCGCGGACAAATGAAAATGATGATAAAATTTTGTATTGCTGAGCTGTGTATGGCTCTTTCTCAGAAGCGACCTGGCTATCACAAATGATAGGTCAACGAAGCGGCTTTTAATGTGGAAATGTATAGCAGCCAAATACTCTAAATGCATGTTTCTAAATGTGGAGGCAAAAATCGGAGGACCCGGAGAAAATTCCACGGGGAGAGGGAGAGACACCGCAAACTCGAAACGCACAGCAGCAGGCGTCATTGTCAGGATCTAACCCACGACCTCCTGCACACCAGGCGAGGTAGTTAACATCTCCTAGCCACCGTGGCACAGACTTCGATGATGGCGGTGGGATGTCAACTCTCAACCTTTGGAGTTGCGAGCGGAGCGCTCTGTGCATCATCATCATCAGTGTTGTGCGGTTTTTCAGAGTTGCGCCCGTTTTGAAACGCTACGAACGCTGAGGGGGACAGAAAAACCGTGCAGGTTCAACGCAACCTGGCGGAACCGCTGACGCCGGACTCTTCTGCGATGGAGCTGCGATCGGCTCACGTTTTGGCTGTTGCCAAGCCGGCTCAACGATGAGGCCGACCGCCGTGACGACGACGACAAAGACGACAACAGCGACAGTAATAATACACACTCCAGGGTTCTGTTGGTGTCCGTGACGTCACGAAGGCACCCTCGTCGGAGCGTCCGCTCTCGTCCTCCGCGGAGCCGCGGCCGGAGTGTGGAGAGCGCGGACAAGACTCTACGTTTGCAATTCAAACGTCGAGCAATTAAGTTAGCCGATGCATGTTTTGTGCCAGGAGTTCTAATATATACACAGGAAGGCACTCCCCAACTTATGAATGCCCGCACTTACGAGCGTTCTTCCGTAAGATATTTATTTATTTAACCGCCCGACTCTTTGCGAACTTGAACTCGCGAACCGAAACCGCGGAATTATTTCCGTCGTCGCATTCTTATTTATGGGTTTAACACCCCCCCACCCACCCACCCCGTGAACACATTTCACAACACTTGGCCGTCCGCGCACGTGAATACAGTACGTTGTGTTGCGACTTTAACGGATCGTCTCCACTTGACGAACGGAACTTGTTCCCGTAAGTCGGGGACTGCGCCCTGTGCTGTACAACACAATGTGAATATATATCTGTGTGTGCGCGCGCGTATTTAAAGAATGTTGCATTAAGAGGCCGTAGCAATCGTAGCGACGAACGAGCGTGTGGAGCCCGCTCGCCGCTGCCATTGAAGCGCGTGACGGGCGATGAGTGAAGGAGATTCAACGCCCCCCCCCCCCCCCCCGCCAAGCTCACGCGCACAACCACCAGTCTCTCTGCTCACTCTTGCCCCGCAATCCCCCCCACCCACCTTCACCACCACCACCACCGCCGCCTGCTTCCTCCCTCTTCACCGTTACTCCCCCAAACTTCCTCGGCTGGACTGTCAACTGTCATCTCTAAATCATCTCTAAAGCCCCCACCCCACATCCTCTCCTCTCGACCCCATCCCCACCTCTGTCTCCTTTGCTCGAAACCTTGGGGTCACCTTTGATTGCCCCTCTCTCCTTCACCAAGCATATCTCCACCGTAACCCACGTGCCGCTTTCATCCCTTCAACATCCGGAAAATTCGCCCCCCTCATCTCAATCTCCGCTGCCAAAATACTCTCCCCCTACGCCCTCATGGCGTCTCCACCACTCCAATCCCCTTCTTCTTGCTCTTCCTGCCTACGCCTGTGCTCCCCTCCAGCAACTTCAAGACGCTTTGGCCAGGATTAGTTCTAATCTCCCACATCACATCCCATCCCTCCGCTCTCCTCGTCTAACTCCACTGGCTTCCCGTCGGCTCGTGCTGTTTATTCAAACTCCTCGCCCGCGTTTGCCAACGGCCCCGTGGCTCTGCGCCCTCCCCACCTCGCTGCTCTTGTTTCTTGCCATGTCCCCCTCGGCCCCAGCGGTGACACTTTCTGTGGTCCCTCACTGCTCCTCCCCTCCCTGTGCTCGCTCACGGTGCCGCTCCGTCTCCCTCCTGGCTCCCCTCCAGTGGAATCAACTCCCTCAGGCAACTTCACGAAACCATTCTTCGTTCCGTACGACTCCTCGTTTTTCACCAGGGTATCCCTCGACTACTTCCTGCCAGAGGTGTGGACTCGAGTCATGTGACTTGGACTCGAGTCAGACTCGAGTCATGAATTTGATGACTTCAGACTCGACTTGGACTTGCATAACAATGACTTTGTCCCACCTCTGAGGTGTGGACTCGAGTCATGTGACTTGGACTCGAGTCAGACTCGAGTCATGAATTTGATGACTTCAGACTCGACTTGGACTTGCATAACAATGACTTTGTCCCACCTCTGCTTCCTGCCCTCACCCCTCGCCACCCTCCTTCCCTCTCCTAACCCCCCTCACCCCTTTCCCGGTCATCACCCTCCCTTGCCACCCCTCCCCAACACTCAAACTCCATGTCAGGCGCTTTGTCTAAAGCGCCGTATTAACTCCTAGATGGGAAATGATGTCACACACCCAGAGCGTCGACTGAGTTTTTGTATTATTCGCTTGCTAGTTACTGAGCTCATTGGGGAGTTAGGATACCTCATAAGATGGACAATTGGCTAAACTAACGTTGATGTTCATTACCCCCCCCCCCCCTGCGTCTGCGTTTATTCCTGGGAACATTGATTAAGGGGGGGGGGGTGTTACTGTGCTCGGTTGAAACAGAATTCAACAAGGGGGGGGGGGTCGGAGTAGCCAAGCGCACGTTGAGAATGACCACTGCCCGAGTGACGAGGCCTACCAAGTGCTCGCGTGATATCTGTGGGAGAGAAGTCGGTACGGTTTTTTCAGCGTGTGAATTCTTCAGCCAGGGATTTTTACTTTCCGTCAGCCGTAACGGGAATTCTTCGTCTCCAGAGATCTCTCTCTTTCTCTCCCCCAGAGATATCGATCTCTCTCTCTCTCCCAGAGATATTGATCTCTCGCTCTCTCTCCCCCATTTGCCATATCCACACGTGGGGTCTAGAGTCTGCGTGTGGGCCACCGGCGATCTGCCGTAGCGTTCGCGGCGCGGCGTGGATGATGAACCCACCACGCGCTGGTGACATCGAGCGCCGGGTGCTCCACTCGCGGTGGTTGTGTCCAAGGCGACCCTCACCTCGTCCCGAGACGTCTCGGTCGGCGCGGGGGCGATCGCGGCTGCGGGATGCGCGGAGTCAATGTCTGTGCGGTCGCGGCCTGCGGTTTTATTTATTGACATTCGATGTTGTTACGTTGTCCGCTGTGAACTGTGAAGTTTGTCCCCCCTTAACTGTGAAAATGTCTTTGCCTTTTTCTGCACCGTCTTGTACGTGAGTTCCACGTGTGTGCGTGCGTGTTAGAGAATGTGCGTGTGATTCTGTGGGGAGCGGTGGTGCAGCGGTTAGCACCGTACTGCGCTACGAACCCGGCAGAGACCCGGGTTCGATTCCCACTCGCGGCCACCAACATCCGTGACGATTATCTGCACCGGTGCAGGGCCTCCCCCTAGGTCTACTCAGCCTCAAATGCGTGCGTGGTGCGGTGTGTAGTCAACATCGCCACTAGCGAGGCACGAAGGCGGCCGGGCCTGGTGCTGGCCACCCACCCCTCCCCCCCCTCTTGTGCTGTTCCGGCCTTCATAGGTGGTGCTCGCACTTGCCCCAAAAGTCTTGAGGCTATACGGGGATCTTTGTTTCTGTGGTAGTGTAGTGGGTAGCGCCGCACTGCGCTGCGAACCCGGCAGAGACACGGGTTCGATTCCAGCTCACGGCCACCAACGCCAATGACAAATATATGAACCGGTCCTGGGCTTCCCTGCAGGTCGACTCGGCCATAAATGAGCATCTGGGTCTGTCCCACGAGTCCCACCCTTCACGTTAGAGCCTCAAAGCTGCACCTAGCCTGGCACAAGCCGCGTGCTCACGCCACCGCCACTTAGTGAAACACCGTAGCGGCTGGTGTGTGTGTGTTACACTGCGTGTGCTCATTCAGAAGAGGAGTTGGAGGCGCTGCTGCTGAGACTGGAGCGTGCCACTAAGAGGTGGGGCCTTACCATCAGCCCCACCAAAACCAAGCACCTGCCTGGGTATTTTGTACCATCGGACACTCCACCCCCACAACTCCCAATTGGTGATGAGGCAGTTGTGGAGAGAGTGGAGAGTTTCCCATACCTGGGCAGTGTGCTTATGACCGGCTCCAGTCTATCAGCAGAGGTCTCACTCCGAATCAGTCGAGCGGCAATATCTTTTCATCGGTTGCGTAACGCTGTGTGGAAGCTACCTGGTCTGTCGCTCCGCACGAAGCTTCAGGTCTTCTCGGCCACGGTCATTCCCTCCCTTCTCTACGCTTGCGAGACGTGGACCCCCCTGGTGGAGCATCTTCGCCGGTTGGAAACATTTAGGCTGGCCTGCCTACGATCCATCCTGGGTTTAACCAGGCTGGATTGTGTGAGGAGCTCACAAATCCTTGAAAGATCTGGGCAAAGTCCCATCAGTGAGCTCCTCCGGCAGGCAAGGCTGCGTTGGCTGGGTCATGTAGCCCGCATGCCCAGCCACCGCATGCCTAAACAGCTTTTGTTCGGCCGGATCGAGGGGGCTAGACGGGCGCGGCACGGGCTGGAGAAGAGATGGAGTGATGTGGTACAGGAGGACGTGGAGCTGAGTGGACTTGCCGATGACTGGTACCAGCGGTGTCAAGATCGGCCTCAGTGGAGGAGGCTCGTGAAGGACGCTACTGGGCAGTTGGAGGCAGTCGCCCTCCAACAACAACGGAGGGCGGAGGAGCGACGCTCACAACAACGAGCGGAGCGCCGGGTGGCTAAAGCACAGCAAGTTGGTACAGTAGGGGGCACAGGTGGTGCATCAGCCAGTCATCTCGGTCATCTCGGTCAGTCGACCAGTGGCACCTGGGTCTGCCCCGTGACCTCCTGCCAGCGGGCTTTCGACACTTCACGTGGCCTCAAGGTGCACTTGGCCTGGCACAAGCATCGTGGTGACGTCACCGCCACTTAGTGGCGAATGGCGGTTGTTGTTGTTGTTGTTGTGGTCACCGCTAGGTTGACTTATCCTTCATTTTTTGAGTACAAACCAGGTATGGATGAGGTTTCTGATTTATTTTTACTAATTGCATTTTTCATTTTTCTTCGACCATTTCAGTTCTTTTCCATTTGGCATTACATTTCCTTTTGTTTTCTTCCCTGTTGACAAAATGACGACACCCGATGCAAGCCAGACCTTCAAGGGCCACCCCCTGTGCCCGTACAGATGGAAAGAGATGTCGATTAGTCCACACTTTGCTGCACCGCCTTCTCCTGTGCGAGCTCGGGGTAATGTCATCACATCGAGGCCCACCCACGGATAGGGATGGGAGTTCCACACAAGCGTCTCTTTGTGCTCCACTAACCCCTCGCTGCTGCTGCCGCCTCCACAGCGCGGGATTAAACTAAAACATGTGTTTCTGAAACTATTTTTCTATTTTACCAGGTAAGGTCGACTCAGCTATATAGCTCTTTAGCAGAAGCGACCCGGCCACACATTTCCACACCAGCCTGTATGTTGAACTTCTAGCAGCCAAATACTCTTGACTATGTTTCTAAATGTGGAGGGATAAACCCGGAGGGCCCCGAGAAAAATCCACGCGACCACAGGGAGAGAGAGAGAAACACGCACATGCCAAATCTACAGCCGCAGGCGTCAGGGTCGGGATCGAACCCACGACCTCCTGCACACCAGGCGATGAAGTTAACATCTCCTAGCCACCGTGATGAGAGAGAGACACGCAAACTCCAAATATACAGCAGCAGGCGTCAAGGTCGGGATCGAACCCACGACCTGTATACCAAGCGAGATAGTCAACATCTCCTATAGCCACCGCGGCGCCCTGCTGACAGGCAGCCACCACACTCACGAGTCGTGTGACGGGTGCGTGGCCGAGTTCCATCGGAAGATCGTGAGAGATGGCGAGGGGTAGGCAGAGGAGGGGGGGGAGAGAGGCTTTCACCCAGTGGCGGATAGATCATGGCTGGTGAGGAGGACGTTGGGGCTCCTGTCCCTGCGTCGCTGAGAAGTGTAAAGGAGGAGGTGGGAGGAGGTGGGAGGGTGAGGGAGGGGTGGATGGAGGCAAGTGAGAGATGAGGAGGGGGGGAAGGGGGGATGGAGGGGAGGGGGTGGACGGAGGGGAGGGGGGGGATGGAGGGGAGGGGGGATGGGGAGGGGATGGAGGGAGGGGGATGGAGGGGAGGGGGTGGACGGAGGGGAGGGGGGGGATGGAGGGGAGGGGGGGATGGAGGGGAGGATAGAGGGGAGGGGGGGATGGAGGGGAGGGGGTGGACGGAGGGGAGGGGGGGGATGGAGGGGAGGGGGGGGATGGAGGGGAGGGGGGGATGGAGGGGAGGGGGGATGGAGGGGAGGATAGAGGGAGGGGGGATGGAGGGAGGGGTGGAGGGGAGGATGGAGGGGAGGATAGAGGGGAGGGGGGATGGAGGGGAGGGGGGATGGAGGGGAGGGGGGGATGGAGGGGAGGGGGGATGGAGGGGAGGGGTGGCCCGTGGAGGGGGGGGCGAGCTGCCAGGCGAGATCCCCCGAGCCCTCGCTGCACAGGCTGCGCGTGCGCCCATGGCTAAATCACAGCGCCACGAGTCCACGGCTGCGTTGGGTGCCTCAATGAGAGAGACTTCAGCGCCCACAACCTCCTCCGAGCGCCTCCACCCACAAAGAAATCTCGAAAAAAGTTCGACGAAGCGAGAAGGCGAGAAACGAGTGAGTGGAGAAAGTGTCCGGCCACCCTGGCCACGTGTTTGCGTGGCGTCGCAAGCAGAAGCATCGGTAACCGCCGGTCACGATCGCTCCACTGCTGGATGAAGGCCTTCCCTCCCCCGCGAGCCCCCCCCCCCCCCCCCCCGGGGCGTCTGACGCACCAGCTGATGTCGCCCCTCCATGTCGATGGCGCACATGATTTGGTGATTGCTGCTGCTGCGTCTGGCACGAGCACAAACAACAACAACAAACAACAACAACAACAACAACACACTCAACGCAGTCGTCAATACCAACACTGTGAGTTTGGGGAGACAAAGGCGGTCGGGCGTGATTGTTGGCCACCGCCCCCCTCGTGCGCCGTGCCGGCCTTCATTGGGCGGACTAATCTCGGCCCGTGTCCATCAGTACGGCGCAGGCTGCACGGGGGGTCGTTGCCTTTTGTTGGGGGATCGTGTCTCCACGCCCTGCGGGGTCCCCCTCCCGCACTCGCGGATCGAGGGGCGCTGAACGCGGCGCTTTCCAGGCGCGCACCTGAGCGCATCAAGCGAGGAACGCGTCTCTGTGTTGTGCCGGTGGGCCGGGGCTCGTCGCGTGTCCCATCAGAGTCAGTCTACCACTGCCTAGACCCTCCATCAGAGTCACTGCCTAGACCCTCCATCAGAGTCACTGCCTAGACCCTCCATCAGAGTCACTGCCTAGACCCTCCATCAGAGTCAGTCTACCACTGCCTAGAGCCTCCATCAGAGTCACTGCCTAGAGCCTCCATCAGAGTCAGTCTACCACTGCCTAGAGCCTCCATCAGAGTCAGTCTACCACTGCCTCGACCCTCCATCAGAGTCACTGCCTAGACCCTCCATCAGAGTCACTGCCTAGACCCTCCATCAGAGTCACTGCCTAGAGCCTCCATCAGAGTCACTGCCTAGACCCTCCATCAGAGTCACTGCCTAGACCCTCCATCAGAGTCACTGCCTAGACCCTCCATCAGAGTCACTGCCTAGAGCCTCCATCAGAGTCAGTCTACCCCTGCCTAGACCCTCCATCAGAGTCAGTCTACCACTGCCTAGACCCTCCATCAGAGTCAGTCTACCACTGCCTAGACCCTCCATCAGAGTCAGTCTCCCACTGCCTAGATCCTCCATCAGAGTCAGTCTATCACTGCCTAGAGCCTCCATCAGAGTCAGTCTACCACTGCCTAGACCCTCCATCAGAGTCAGTCTACCACTGCCTAGACCCTCCATCAGAGTCAGTCTACCACTGCCTAGACCCCCCATCAGAGTCAGTCTACCACTGCCTAGACCCCCCATCAGAGTCAGTCTACCACTGCCTAGACCCTCCATCAGAGTCAGTCTACCACTGCCTAGACCCTCCATAAGAGTCAGTCTATCACTGCCTAGAGCCTCCATCAGAGGCAGTCTACCACTGCCTAGAGCCTCCATCAGAGTCAGTCTACCACTGCCTAGACCCTCCATCAGAGGCAGTCTATCTTTGACTTTCTGTACAGACCCGGCCAGAGCCCAGTCTCTGACTGTATCAGTATCTGGAAGAGATTAGTATCAGAGAGCTATCGCTCGGCCCGTTTCTCCCGACGCTGTCTGGACGCCACTGCTGCTGCTGCTAATCATCATCAGCAGCATCATCAGCATCACTAAGACCCCGGATCTCTCCTATGGGGTTCCCTGTCGCCCTAGGGGGTAGCAATGTTCGCGTCGCCGTCTCGCTGAGCCACGGCGACCGCGGGCAGGAAGGCGGTCGGCGCCTCGACACGGCGAGAGCGGAGACGGTGGGGGGGGGCCGAGTGGGGGGGGGGGGCGCGTAGGGGGGCGCGTAGGGGGGCGCGTAGGGGGTGAAGAGGAGGGGGGCAGAGGGAGGAGGAAGAGGGGGGGGGGGGCACTTAGCGCGTGCCGCTTCCACTCGAATGGGCGCTGTGATGGTTTGGGCCGAGCTCGCCAACGGCTGCATAATTCACCTAACTCCCGTTCCGTCTTTGTTGCTACGCCTCTTCTCGTGATGACTTCTTATCACCTTCCATCGCTGTTGTCCTGCCCAATGAAACATTGCCCACGCGAGATGCGATTGGAAGGCTGCGAGTCTGCGAAATATGTCCACGCGTTAGTAATTGCGCTTTTTGGTTCCATATTCGTTTTTGTTTTTTGCTACAAATCTCAATTTGCTCTCGCCTATAGGTTGAATAAGGATTTTATTTTTTAATTAACTTGTTTCAGACCTAGCAACCCGGCGAAAAAACCCCACGCCTCGTGCGAGGGAGCAACGCTCGATCCCCCCCGTATAGATGGTTAGCACCAACGCACCTCAGAGAGAGAGAGAAACGAGGCCACATCGCTCGGACTCTGACTCGATCAGCCATGGGCTGTGCAGATTAAATCTGTGACTGTGAGCCCCTTGTCGCTAATTAATGATTCCATTGTTTACTTCGGGTCGTGAGGATAAGTTGGTTGAGTGGTGGAGGGGGAGCCTTACTCGCAAGGCCGTTGGTCGAGTCTATGGCTAAGAACAGGAACCAGCTTGTGCCGATCTTGATTTGAAGCTTTCGTGACCGCAGGAATCCATCATACTCTTTGGTTCTTTCGGTAAAGTCACGTAGGTAGAAAATAATAGATCACGACGATTCGATCGCAACACAAGCAATCGTCATCAGGTGGGACATTCACAGCAAGAAAAAACTGCTGAAGTAGGCTCGCCTACTTTTATTTTCTACATACGTGACTTTACCGAAAGAACCAAAGAGTATGGAAGCCTGTGCCAGGCTAGGTGCACTCTGAGGCTATCGCGCGAAGGGTCGAAGGCTCGCCGCTGGCAGGAGGTCATGGGGACAGACCCAGCAGGCGCCGTGGGTTGAGGCTCCACAGAGGCCGATCTTGACACCGCTGGTACTGGTCATCGGCAAGTCCACTCAGCTCCACGTCCTCCCTTACTGCATCAGCCCGTGTCGTGCCCTTTAGCCCCCTCTATGCGGCCAAACAGAAGCTGCTTGGGCATGCGGTGGCTGGGCATGCGGGCCACGTGACCCAGCCAATGCAGCCTTGCCTGCCGTAGGAGCTCACTGATGGGAATGTGTCCAGATCTTCACGCACACACACACTTGGACACACACACGTGGACACACACGTGTGTGTGTGTGGTATTCGGCAACAGCAATCAGCTGATAACGCCTCTCCCATTCTGGCTCTCTTTATCAAGCGAGTGGGGGGGGGGGTCTGACACAAGCCACGCGTTATACCCTCGCCCCCCCCCCCTCCACCACTCACGATGCAGTCACGAAAAAATAAAAATAAACCACTCGAGCCCTTTTGTGGAAAATGTAATTAAAAAATTAAATATTTTAAATGAAAGTGTAAGCCCGGAATTCAGGGGCACAGCGTTAAGGACTTCTGTTCGTGGAGTTTCTGTACCATAATATTAATAATAACATTTAATAATAATAACATTTAATAATAATAACATTTAATAAGAAGAACATTTAATAATAAGAACATTTATAATAATAACATTTAATAATCATATATAAAAAAAAATTACATAGGCCAGAGGCCAGGCGGTTACAGCATAGTGTGGACTAATCTCCATCTGTTCCATCTGGAAGAGGTGATTTGTTTTTCTGGTTGCTTCGAATCTCGAACGCGAGCATGAAGTATCACGCATTTGTTGAAAACGTCTTCACATAGAGAGGGGACCGCAGAGCTTGGACAATCGTCGGTAGCGACGGCTCCTCACCAGCACCACGTGACTGCTGCTGCCTTCCCGCTCCTCGTCTGTGGCTCCTCCTCCTGGAGCCTCTGAGTCGTCCTCTCTCTCTCAGAGTCGCCCCCTCTCTCTCTGAGTCGCCCTCTCTCTCTCTCTCTGAGTCGTCCTCTCCCTCCCTGATAATCGCCCTCTCCCTCTGAGTCGTCCTCTCTCTCTCTGAGTCGTCCACTCTCTATGAGAATCGCCCCCTCTCTCTCTGAGTCGCCCTTTCTCTCTCTCTCTGAGTCGACCTCTCTCGCTCTATGAGTCGTCCTCTCTTTCTCTGAGTCGTCCTCTCTCTATGAGTCGTCCCCTCTCTCTCTGAGTCGTCCTCTCTCTCTGAGTCGTCCTCTTATCTGAGTCGTCCTCTCTCT
The DNA here is from genome assembly GCF_015708825.2 of Lethenteron reissneri. Taxonomy (NCBI): domain Eukaryota; kingdom Metazoa; phylum Chordata; class Hyperoartia; order Petromyzontiformes; family Petromyzontidae; genus Lethenteron; species Lethenteron reissneri. The sequence continues at coordinate 914,390 of NC_083779.1, forward strand.
GAGTCGTCCTCTCGCTGTATCTGAGTCGTCCTCTCTCTCTGAGTCGTCCTCTCTCTCTCTCTCTCTGAGTCATCCTCTCTCTGTCTCTGAGTTGTCCTCTCTCTCTTTGAGTCGTCCTCTCTCTCTCCCTAAGTCGTCCTCTCACAGATACCCAGTCGGGGTACGGGGGTCAGCACGTGACAACAGCAACAACAGCAGTGGCACAATCGACACAAACACGATCGCAGTGCAAAGGAGGAGAGGAAACAACAACAGCAGCAGGGTGGAGATTCATCTGAAGATCTCTCAACCATCAATGGGCGGGTTACCCCCCCCCCCCGTGACCCGCCCCCCGTGCCCCTCCCGTGCCCCCCGCCTTCCTCCCCCCTCCCCCCGTGCCCCCCCCCCGTGCCCCCCCCGTGCCCCCCCGCCCCCCCCGGGCGTGACGCGCGCGCTCCGCCTCGAGCCCGGAGTCTCCGCCGCTCACTTCGGCACGAGAAGCGCCGCGCGCTCACACGCAGACAGGGGTACGTCTCACCACCATCACCACCATCACCACCATCATCACCATCACTCATCATTACCATCACTCATCATTACCATCACTCATCATTACCATCACTCATCATTACCATCACCACCATCATCACCACCATCATCATCACCACCATCACAACCATCACCACCATCATCACCATCACTCATCATTACCATCACTCATCATTACCATCACTCATCATTACCATCACTCATCATTACCATCACCACCATCATCACCACCATCATCATCACCACCATCACAACCATCACCACCATCACCACCATCATCACTCATCATCACCACCATCACCACCATCACTACCATCACTTATCACTACCATCACTCATCATTACCATCACTCATCATTACCATCACCATCACTACCATCATCACCACCATCATCATCATCACCACCATCACCACCACCATAACTACCATCACTCATCACCACCATCACTCATCACCGCCATCACTCATCACCACCATCACTCATCACTACCATCATCATCACTACCATCATCATCATCACTACCATCACTCATCACTACCATCATCATCACTACCATCATCATCACTACCATCACTCATCACTACCATCATCATCACTACCATCACTCATCACTACCATCATCATCACTACCATCACTCATCACTACCATCATCATCACTACCATCACTCATCACTACCATCATCATCACTACCATCACTCATCACTACCATCATCATCACTACCATCACTCATCACTACCATCACTCATCACTACCATCACTCACCACCACCATCACTCATCACTACCATCACGTTATCAGTAGTGTAGTGACTACATCATCAGTGGTGTGGTAACTACGTTATCAGTGGTGTAGTAACTACATTACCAGTGGTGTAGTAACTACATTATCAGTGGTGTAGTAACTACATCATCAGTGGTGTAGTAACTACATTATCAGTGGTGTAGTAACTACATTATCAGTGACGTAGTAACTACATTATCAGTGGTGTAGTAACTACATCATCAGTGGTGTAGTAACTACATTACCAGTGGTGTAGTAACTACATTATCAGTGACGTAGTAACTACATTATCAGTGGTGTAGTAACTACATTATCAGTGGTGTGGTAACTACGTTATCAGTGGCGTGGTAACTTCGTTATCTTCATTTCGAGGGGAGGAATGCACTCTGCTCTGTGTCTCCTCTGAAGTCGACGTGTGATTGGTTCTTTCTCTGAGTCGTCTTCAAATGTTCACGTTAGTCTGCACTTCCACTGACCAGGGATTCCCATGTAGACACTCTATGGCAGCGGTCGGGAACCTATGGCTCGCGAGCCATATATGGCTCTTCCAGTGACGGCATATGGCTCCCAGACAATTTTGAGTTGAAAAAAAAAATCAGTTTGGACTGATTTTAAAATACTTGTGATATTGCTTAATAATACCGTGTCATTTTAAAGTAAACAGAAACTAGTTTTGAAGATAAAATTCACGGGTCACGCCTGCACGAAGCTCAACCTCACCACGTACGAACCAGACTACAAGGCCATCAGCAAAACCATGCAGCACCAGAAGTCGCATTAAAAGTAAGACATATTTAATTTATTATACGTTAAAAATACTATATGGCTCTCAATGAAATATATTTAGAAATATTTGGCTTTTATGGCTCTCCCAGTCAAAAAGGTTCCCGAACCCTGCTCTCTGGCATGTCTGTAGGCGGATGTATTTATGTGTGTGTGTGTCCATACGACCACGTGTGCCGTGCCGGCCTTCATAGGTGCTCGCGAACAGCACTTGCCCCAGCAGTCGGGTGTCTTGTGTGTCCTTCATGTCGATGTAAATGTTTACTTATTCGTAGTCTATATATATGTGTATGTATATATGTGTATATATGTGTGCGTGTGTGTATGTGTCCATGTATATGTATGTCTATGTATATGTGTATCTATGCATGTGTGTATGTATACATATATGTGTGTATATGAGTGTGTGTATGTGTGTCTATGTATATGTGTGTCTGTATATACAGTATGAGTGTGTGTATGTCTATGTATACGTGTGTCTATGTATATGTGTGCCTGTATATATGCCTCCGAAACGTCGTGATTTTTATTTTATTTTTATTAATTTTGATGTTTTACCTACGTGACTTTACCGAAAAAACCTAAGAATATGTATGTATGTATGTCTATGTATATGTGTGTATGTCTATGTGTGTCTATGTATATGTGTGTATGTCTTTGTATATGTGTGTCTATGTATATGTGTGTCTATGTATATGTGTGTCTATGTATATGTGTGTCTATGTATATGTGTGTGTCTATGTGTGTCTATGTATATGTATTTGTGTGTCTATGTATAAGTGTGTGTATATGTATGTCGATGTATATGTGTGTCGATGTATATGTGTGTCTATGTATATGTGTGTCTATGTATATGTGTGTATATGTATATGTGTGTCTATGTATATGCGTGTCTATGTATATGCGTGTATGTGTCTATTTGAGTGTGTGTTTGTGAGGAGCGCTACGAACCCGCCAGAGCCGAGTTCGATTCCCGCTCACGGCCACCACCACCGGTGACGATTATCTAAACCGGTCCTGGGCCTCCCCTAGGTCAACTCAGCCCCAAATGAGCACCTGTTGCGATGTGTAGTAAACATCGCCACTGGGGAGACAAAGGCGGCCGGGCGTGCGTGGGGCTGGCCACCCACCCCCTCGTGTTCCACGGTGCCGGCCTTCGTAGGTTCTGCTACTCACTAACAGCACTTGCCCCGACATTCTGTAAGAGGCTATCCGGCAGGGTTCTTTGTCTTTATCTTTGGCCGTGGTGTTGATGCGACTGAGATCAGTCGACCTGTCGACTTGTGTGTGACCAGCTAAGAATGTTCTAACGGACCAGGATAAAACTAGTTTTAGCGGACCAGGCGTCAGGCCCACTGGGCTACGTAACTTTACTTTTCAGAAGCAGGTGAGAGCACAACGAAGTGGCTTCATCATCATCATCACGTGAACACTTAGAGCGGCCGCATACTTAAAATGTGTGAGGTCGATTCTAAATGTGGAGGGGAAAACCGGAGGACTCTGAGATTTAACAAGTAAACCCGTAAAAACAAAGTTTTTCACTCTAAATCCTTTATATGCGTGGCGGCTAGAGTTCTCTCGTCCTCTGGCTTGAGATGGCTGCAATCTATGGGTCAGATGATTGTCTGCCAGTATTAAGCAATTGGTAATTCAATATTTAATTAGTTTTCCCTAAACAGTGTAAAATTTTGGAAAAACAATTTCACGAAAATTAATTATCACGGGAAGTGGGTTAAAAAACGACCGAAAGATTTGCACGGTCCTAAGCAAGCAAGCAAGCACGCGAACTTAATATAAAGGATTTAAAAAAGATCCACGCGACCACGGTGAGAGAGAGACATGCAGACTCCAAATATACAGCAGCAGGAGTCTGGGTCGGGATTGAACCCACGACCTCCTGTATACCAGGCGAGGTAGTTAACATCTCATAGCCACCGTGATGATGAGAGAGAGAGAGACACGCAAACTCCAAATATACAGCAGGAGTCTGGGTCGGGATTGAACCCACGACCTCCTGTAGACCAGGCGAGGTAGTTAACATCTCCTCGCCACCGTGGTGTCCTCAAGGGCCTCCTGAGAACCTCCTTTAGCACGAGGAGACGCCCTGGGGCGTTGATGCGACTGCTCGTGAGGAGTGATGCGAGACTACTGCTGCCGCTCTTGTCAATGTGATCATTGTGATGTGCGGTGTTAGTCAGCTCATAGTCCACAGTAGGCTGACAGTCAACAGCTCATCGAGTGATAAAACCGCGTGATAGTGACGTACAATGAGGCGGTGGCGTTAGATGAGATGTCATGATTGCGATCAGTGATTACAGAATGGTTCATCGTTACGTGATTGGTGATCGTGCTAACGCGCTACGTGCGTTTACGTTTCTGTCACAGAAACATCATCACCGGGCACCCATCACACGACATCACCACCACCACCATCATCACCACAGACATTGCTGGCATCACAACCATCATCACCACCACAGACAATCACCATCACCATTATCATCCACACCAAAATCATCATCTCCACCATCATCATCTCCACCATCATCATCTCCACCATCATCATCTCCACCATCATCATCTCCACCATCATCATTTCCACCATCATCAACCCGACCAAGATGACCACCACCATCATATAAACAACAGGACACTAAACAATCATCGTGATCACATAGAGACGACTATCACCCTATTACCACCATCACCACCATCCTCCAATCACTACCACCACCATCACCACCACCCCATCAGCACCACCACGATCACCACGACCACCACTACCACGACTACCACCACGACCACCACCACCACGACTGCCATCGTCACCGCCATGAACGTCGTCTCCGCGGTGGTGGAAGCGGCGGCGGCCTCGCAGCTCGAGGAGGAGGTGAGACTCCGGGTAAGGGCGGGGGGCGGGGGGGCGGGGCGGGGGGGCAGCGGGTAACGAGGCGCAGCCCCTGCAAGTGCCCTGGCTCGTGTCGCTGCTGGCGGATGAGCCTCTGGGCGGGTATTTTTGGCCTACTCTTCCACTGCTGGCCAATAACTACAATACCTCCGGAGTGGTTGCGGCAGCCACACTTGGCCCCACCACACACAGACAGACACACAAAGGCGGCCGGGAGTGGTTCTTGTTTGACGCTCCGGCCCCGCTTAATAGGTGCTCGCTAACAGCACGTGTCCCGAACGCGCTGCTCTGTGGTCGGTGTGAAGGCGACAAAGAAGGGAGATTTAATAAAAAAAATTTACTCTTCTATCTGGCAACAAAGAAGGGAGATTTATTTAGTTCCACTTAGCCTCTCGGGTTGAAGCAACGAAGCGGCGCTTACGAAAATAAATATATTAAGCCGTGATGGTAACGGCAATAAATAAACGCATACACGTAAATACTACACATGGGAACCCGCCGATTTGATGTAATTATCCTGCATTCCGCGGGAAAACATTTCCTAATTGCTGACGGAAGTCGCCTTCAGTGGACTTCTCTCGAGGGGTTGACACCACCACGAGGCACGCTCGAGCCACTGCTGGATGAAGGGAATCTGTCCACTCGACATGATCATCATCATCGCCATCATCGTGATCATGAAGAGCCTACGACCACACGGTACCCGCTTGATACACGTGGGCCCTGCCCGGTCTGCGCACAGCCATTATACCGCGATATACGAAGCAGTTGCCTTCAAAAAAGGTTCCTCTTATCGAATAGCTTCCAAAATAAGGCCTTTTAACAAAAAATAACAATGTGTCGTCAAACCCGCCACCACCCCACACAGCGCACGCGTCAGAGTTGTCACGTGAAGAGAACGTGCCAGTCAGTGAAGAGTTCAGCACCACGCCCTCCTGCCCCCTCCTCCTGCCCCCTCCTCCACTACCTCTTCCACCTCATCATCTGCCTACCTCCTCCACCACCTCCTCCTCATCGCAGGCGCGCTCCCCCCACCGCTCGTCCTCACGAGCCTCCTCCACAGAGGCCGATCTTGACACCGCTGGTACCAGTCATCGGCAAGTCCACTCAGCTCCACGTCCTCCTGTACCACATCACTCCATCTCTTCTCTAGCCCGTGCCATGCCCGTCTAGCCCCCTCTATGCGGCCGAACAGAAGTTGCTTGGGCATGCGACTGGGCATGCGGGCTACATGACCCAGCCAACGCAGCCTTGCCTGCCGGAGGAGTTCACGGATGGGACTTTGTCCAGATCTTCCAAGGATTTGTGAGCTCCTCACACAATCCAGCCTGGTTAAACCCAGGATGGATCGTAGGCAGGCCGGCCTGAATGTTTCTAACCGGCGCAGATGCTCCACCAGAGGGGTTCACGTTTCATAGAGAAGGGAGGGAATGACAGTGGCCGAGAAGACCCGAAACTTCGTGTGGAGCGACAGACCAGGTAGCTTCCACACAGCATTGCACAGCCGATGAGAAGATATTGCCGCCCGACTGATTCTGAGTAAGACCTCTGCTGTCAAACCGAAGCGGGTTATAGACACACACACATAGACAGACACACACACGTAGACACACACACCTCTACATAGACACACACTCAGACATAGACACACACATATACATAGATATACACACTTATACATAGACATACACACACATGTACATAGACATACAAACACATAGACATACACTCACATATTTAAAAAGACTGGAAAATTCGGAGACAAAAGGATGTGGTGACGCGCGTGTGTGAGAGTGACGCATTAATAGTCGAGTGTGGATTAACGAACGAGTGATGAATGAGTAATGAACGAGTGATGAATGTTTCATGAAGCCGCGGGGACCCACGGGGAAGCTCTTAGGGGGACCACGTGGTCGGCGCCGATTTCACGGCGCGGCGAGCACGGCAGAGGTGGCCCTCGGGGAGCGGTGGGGCAGCGGTTAGCGCGCTGTGTGTGGGGAGCGGTGGGGCAGCGGTTAGCGCGCTGTGTGTGGGGAGCGGTGGGGCAGCGGCGTTCATAGGCGCTGCTGCTACTCGCTAACAGCACTTGCCCCCACAGTGTGTTTGAGGCTTTACGGGGGATCTTTGTCTCTGCACGTGTTTGAGTGACCCAGGTCAACTCACGCTCCTGGACATCTAAGACCAAGAGCTTCATAGCTCATCGGATTTCTCAAGTCTCAATAAACATTCGAATTCTAAATTGAGCGCGTTAGTCCTGGCCTCTACAGAAGCTCAATTGTATTTTTTACCCACTCAACGACTCACTCACTCACCCACCCACTCACTCACCCACCCACTCACTCACCCACCCACCCACTCACTCACCCACTCACTCACTCACTCACCCACCCACTCACTCACCCATCCACCCACCCACTCACTCACCCACCCACCCACTCACTCACCCACTCACTCACTCACTCACCCACCCACCCACTAACTCACTCACCCACTCACTCACTCACCCGCCCACTCACTCAGACTTTAAGCCTGGTCTCTTGGGAGCTCTCAGCCGGGTTAAAAACAAAACCAACAACATCATTATCACCGTGCCGCCTCCACAATAGCTCTACTGCCCCCCCACGTCCCCCCCCCCCAACACCCCCCCCAACCCCTCCCCTGCCCCCCATCAAAGTAAATCTGGAGCCGAGGCTGAATCTTCACTTCTACAAACAAAACCCAACGGTGACGATCCCCAACCCCCCCCCCCTCCCGCGGGAGCTGCGGGGGGCTCCGTGGGGGCGGGGGAGTGGTGGAGGGGGGCGGGGCCGTGGGTGGGGGTGGGTAGGGGGCTGGGTGGTGGGTAGGGGTGGTGGGTGGGTGGATAGGGGTGGGGGTGGTGGGTAGGGGTAGGGGTGGGTAGGGGGCTGGGTGGTGGGTAGGGGTGGTGGGTAGGGGTGGTGGGTAGGGGTGGGTAGGGGGCTGGGTGGTGGGTAGGGGTGGTGGGTGGGTGGATAGGGGTGGGGGTGGTGGGTAGGGGTGGTGGGTGGGTGTATAGGGGTGGGGGTGGTGGGTAGGGGTGGTGGGTGGGTGTATAGGGGTGGGGGTGGTGGATAGAGGTGGATGTGGCTAGGGGTGGATCTGGTGATTGCTGCTCAAAGGAGGAGTTGGAGGCGCTGCTGCTGAACCTGCAGCGTGTCACTAAGAGGTGGGGCCTTATACCAGCAGGCCCACCAAAACTAAGCACCTGCCTGGGTATTTTGTACCATCAGACACTCCGAATCAGTCGAGCGGCAATACATTTTCATCGGTTGCGTACCGCTGTGTGGAAGCAACCTGCTATCGCTCCGTACGAAGCTTCAGGTCTTCTCGGCCACAGTCATTCCCTCCCTTTTCTACGCTTGCGAAAGGTGGACCCCTCTAATGTGACATCTGCGCCAGTTAGAAACATTTAGGCTGGCCTGCCTACGATCCATCCTGGGTTTAACCAGGCTGGATTGTGTGAGGAGCTCACACATTTTTGAAAGATCCGGAGAAAGTCCCATCGGTAAGCTCCTCCGGCAGGCAAGGCTGCGTTGGCTGGGTCATGTAGCCCGCATGCCCAGCCACCGCATGCCCAAACAGCTTTTACTTGGCCGGATCGAGGGGGCTAAATGGGCGCGGCACGGGCTAGAAAAGAGATGGAGTGATGTGCTACAGGAGGATGTGGAGCTGAGTGGACTTGCCGATGACCGGTACCAGCGGTGTCAAGATCGGCCTCTGTGGAGGAGGCTCGTGAAGGACGCTACTGGGGAGTTGGAGGCAGTCGCCCTCCAGCAACAACGGAGGGTGGAGGAGCGACGCTCACAACAAAGAGCAGAGCGCTGGCGGCTAAAATACAGCAAGTTGGCACAGTCGGGGGTACAGCCGGTGATGCATCTCCAGGTGATCTCAGTCAACCAACCCATGCCACCTGCTGGGTCTGTCCCGAGACTTCCTCCTGCCAGCAGCGAGCCTTCGACACTTCACGTGGCCTCAAAGTGGGGTAGGGGTGGAGCTGAGTGGGTCGGGGTCGGTAGGGGTGGGGTGGGTGGGTAGGGGAGGGGTGGGTGGGTGGGTAGAGGTGGGGGCGAGGGCTGGCCAGCTCATGGGTGGCCGGCTCCATTCATTATTCACGACCGCGCGACTCGGCTCCTGCGGTTTGGGGTGCCAATCATCAACACTCGTCCACCATTTGTGGCGTTAATCACCTGGCGCCCGTGTCTGCGTGCTCACAGCGAGTGTGTGTACGTGTGTGTGTGAGTGTCACTGTATGTGTACGTGTGTGTGTGAGTGTCACTGTGTGTGAGCGTGTGTGAGTGTTACTGTGTGTGAGCGTGTGTGTGTGTGTCGCTGTGTGTGTATGTATGTGTGTGAGCGTGTGTGTGTCACTGTGTGTACGTGTGTATGTGTGTGAGTGTCACTGTGTGTGTACGTGTGTGTGTCACTGTGTGTGTACGTGTGTATGTGTGTGAGTGTCACTGTGTGTGTGTGTCACTGTGTGTGTGTCACTGTGTGTGTGCACGTGTGTGTGTGTGAGCGTCACTTTGTGTGAGCGTGTGTGTGTTTGGGGGGAGCGGTAGTGTAGCGGTCAGCGCGTTTCTCTACGAACCGGACGACCCGAGTTCGATTCCCGCTCACGGCCATCAACACCAGTGACGATTATATAAACCGGTCCTTGGCCTTCCCTAGGTCGACTCAGCCTCAAATGAGTATCTGGTGCGGTGTGTAAACTTCTCCACTGGGGAGACAAAGGCGACCGGGCGTGGTGTTGGTCACCCACCCCCTTGTGTGCCGTGCCGGCCTTCATAGGTGCTGCTCGTGAACAGCACGGGGGGTGCTGCTCGTGTAGAAGACGCGCACCGAGCGTAGCCCAGCGTGCTGCGTGGTGGTGATGGTGGTGGTGCGTGGTGGTAGTGATGGTGGTGGTGATGGTGGTGGTGATGGTGGTGCGTGGTGGTGGTGGTGCCGCCAGCCTCACCATGCCCTCTGCCCGCCCCCCTTTCACCCGCTCGGCCTGGGTGGCTGCACCTTTAAACTAAAACTATCTATGTTGTTTTAGTTTACCAAGGAGCCAGCTGTACAGCTCTTTCACAAATGATAAGTCAACTAACTGGCTTATCACGTGGAAATATACAGCAGCCAAATACTCTAAACGCGTGTTTCTAAATGTGGAGGGGAAAACCGTGCAGAGAGAGAGAGACGCAAACTCCAAATATACAGCAGCAGGCGTCAGGGTCGGACCCACGAGACCTCTTGCGCACCAGGCGAGGTAGTCAACATCTCCGAGCCACCGTGGCACCCAACGTTATTCTATTGTGCCGTGTCGGCTGCAGGAGGAGGCTGTACGACACAGCACGCTCCACTCGCCCTGGCTGCCCACGCCAACCTCTGGGGGCGAGTGTCGGCACTTCTCAGCAGGGTGCTGACACATTGAGATGAGGCCGTGACTTCTGTTAACTTTGATGAAACATAATTAGAGTTCACGAATCCGCCACGTGATTGCATCTTCCTCTCTCCTCCTCCCTCCGCCTCCCACCCCAAATCCCCCTCCCGCTCAGGTGCGCACTTTGTTCGTGAGCGGCCTGCCCATGGACATCAAACCCAGGGAGCTCTACCTGCTCTTCCGACCTTTCAAGGTGAGCCTCACTCGTAAGGAGCCTTCCCTCAAGCGACGTCAGGTGACCCAGCAGGTGACCCAGCAGGTGACTTAGCCAGGTGACTCAGCCAGGTGACTCAGCCAGGATCGGATCGTGACATTGGTGAGGCCCCCAACTTCGTCAAGCTTCTGGAGGAGTGATCGAGGAATGTCTGTAGATGATTTTTACAGTTTTAGAAACTCCTTTTCCCCACCGCTATCTCCTTTATTTTTAAACCAAATACGTAAAACTTGAAACTTCATTTTGTTTTCGTATTTAGTGCCCCCTCCCCCCTCTCCTGGCAATGTGAGACCCTAAACTGTGATGACTTCATGTGGATGAGCGAGTCGTGGGTGAGTAGGTGAGTGAGTCGTGGGTCAGTGGGTGAGTGGGTCGTGGGTGAGTGGGTGAGTGAAGCGTGGGTCAGTGGGTGAGTGAGTGGCTGAGTGAGTTGTGAGTGGGTGAGTGGCTGAGTGAGTTGTGGGTGAGTGGGTGAGTGAGTGGGTGAGTGAGTCGTGGGTGAGTGACCTCTGGGGAGGAGGAGGCGGTTCATGAAGGACGCGACTGGGCACTTAGGGGACAGTCGCGTACCCGGCAGCGGAGTGATGCAGAGTGATGGGGAGTGATGGGGAGTGATGTGGAGTGATGGGGAGTGATGGGCTGCCCTCCTCTGTGCTGTGTGCAGGGCTACGAGGGTTCGCTGATTAAACTCACCTCCAAACAGGTTACTCACTCACCACTCACTCACCACTCACTCACTACTCACTCACTACTCACTCACCACTCACTCACTACTCACCACTCACTCACTACTCACCACTCACTCACCACTCACTCACCACTCACTCACCACTCACCACTCAACACTCACTCACCACTCAACCACCACCCACCACTCACCACCCACCGCCCACCTCTCACTGCCCACCGCTCACCACTCACCACTCACCACCCACCACCCACCACTCACCACTCACCACCCACCACTCACCACTCACCGCTCACCGCACCTCACCCACGCCTGTTCCTCGAAGCGACTCCCATGCGCAGGCTGCTGCACGGATGCTGTGCAGGAGGAATTCGCGAATGTGCGCAGTGAGCGACGGCTCCACTTCGACTTGCGACCACAACACGCGCCGACACGCCACGTCTAACACGCGCCTTGGTTAACGCGCCGCGCACCTGGGGAGACAAAGGCGGCCGGGCGTGGTCCCGTCCACGCCGTTCCGGCCTTCATCGGTGCTGCTACTCGCGAACAGCAACTTGCCCCAATGCTCTGTTTCAAGGCTATACGGGGGACCTTTGTCTTTGTCTCCGTCCAGCCGGTGGGATTCGTGATGTTCGACAGTCGATCCGAGGCGGAGACGGCCAAGAACTCGCTCAGCGTGAGCCCCTCCTCCTCCTCCACATGCCCCTCACCTGGTCCAGAACCTCACCTGGACCTCACCTGGTTCAGGGTCTCACCTGGTTCAGACTCTCACCTGGTTCAGTCTCTCACCTGGTTCAGGGTCTCACCTGGTTCAGGGTCTCACCTGGTTCAGGGTCTCACCTGGTTCAGAACCTCACCTGGTATCCTGACAATTGAATCCTTTTTTTTTAAATCAGGGCCCCCATACATTCATCAAAAAACAAATGTCCACTGGGCCTATCTCCTTCGCTGAGCGTGGCGCCCCTGGATCCTGTCGCCCTGATGAGGTCCTCCTGGAAGGAGAGATGACATTAAATAAATAAATAACCGAATGCATTGGTGGCAGAGAGGGGGGGGGGGGGTGGAGATAATTAAATAATTAATTTGCGTCGGTGGCAGCTCGTGGAGTCCATGGCTCAAGTCCTACGCGGTGACAAAAGTCACAATCAGAATATTTATTTATTAGCGGAGGAGGAATCCGATGAGCTATGAAGCTCTTTTATTCACAGTCGAGGGGGCACGGGGGTCAGGACGTCGTCACAACGACAACAAACGATACAAAAACACGATAGGGGGGCACAGTCTATGAAAGGTAAAACAAAAATCACTTTAAAATATACAAATATGTCTGAATACAACAACTTGAATGTTCTACCTTACCAGATGTGAGGCCCACTGAGCCATGAGATGATGAGTTCTGAGAAGCGACCGCGGCTGTCACAAGTGGCAGCTCAACAAAGTGGCGCCGTCATCGTGACGTGGACATTCATAGCGGCAGCCAAACACCCCTCGGCACGCGTGGCGACGTCGATTCTGACTGTGAAGAGAAACCCGGAGAGAGAGACATGGGGAGAGAGAGACACGGGGAGAGAGAGACACGGGGAGAGAGAGAGACACGGGGAGACTTTGACTTTTGAAAACTTTATTTCCCCAGCGCAAATTGCGCTGGAATATTGCTGTGCCTTGTAAGCCACTCGGAAGCGACCATTTCTGCAACCAGTGACAAATTAAATTCGTTCAGTGTCAGTGACAATCACCACAAAGCGAACAGCGGCGTCAGTCCCGCACGACTGGACAAGAAAACGGGGGGGGGGGGGGGGGGGTCAAAACGTGTAGATTAGTGCATTCTGCACAACTGTACACAGAGCGTCCTTGGCGCACCCCCATTTCTTCAGAAAGTCACTCTCCCCCTCGGCATGACCGTAATAGGCGAACTCTAACTCGAGCCGCGCCTTTATGAGGGCCTGCACCATCGCCAGCACTCCACAGCCACCGCTGCCGCCTTCCAGCCTCCGCTTCCGGGTCATATAGATCGCCAGTTTGGCCTGGGCGCACACAAAGTTCGCGACGTGCCGCTTGTCGCCCCCCGTCCCGGTCACTCCGTACACAAAGCCGCTCTCGCAAAACGGGGTGCCCAGTCTCCCGAACACCTCCGCCAGGAAACTGAACAGCGGGGCGAGCCTTTTGCATTTGAGGAACTGGTGGGCCAGGTCCTCCCTCAGTCCGCAAAATGCGCATGTGTCCGGAGCTCCCGGCACGGCTCGGCTGACCCACACCGCCGACGGTACAGTCCAGTGCGCTACTCTCCATTGGAGGTCGCCACATCTTTTGGCAGTGGGGGGCCGGTACATATCACGCCACTGGGGGGTAGCGTCCGTTAGCTCAGAGAAATATCCCCTCCATTTCGTGTCTGGCAGCTCCTCCAAGTCCCGGAAGTGCAGTGCCTTTACGCAGGCGGTGTAGAGCTTTTTCTTGCTGACTTCCGCCAGCGAGACACTCCTGCTGTTCTCCATCTTTAATAATTTTCTCCGGTCCTCGCGATCAGAGGGGACGGCACAGGAGAAGGTCAGCCGGGGGAAGGAGGGTCCCTCCCCGTCGCCCGACTCTCCCAGCCCCACTCCGAGCCTCTTCGTCGCCCGCAGGACTTCCCGCAACAGTTTGGTCCCGGCGAGCATGGAGCGCAGCCCGGCCGCTTCTGAGATTTCCATAGCCGGTCTCCACCTTCGCCGGCTAGGGTCCACCAGGTCGCTGACCCTGCTCACCCCTCCGGCAACAAACCGCGCGGCCAGGGTGCGTTCCTCCTTCAGGCCCTGGAAGAGGTCGTTAGCGAAAAGCGGCTCCTGCAGAAAAAGGTTCGCATCATAGTCCGCGGGCGCCCTTTCCCATTCAAGACTACGCCAAGCATCTAGCAGGCTGCGATAATACCTTGGCAGCGGCGACTGGTCTACCAGCCCCAGGTCCGTCAGGAAGAGCTCGCGGCCGTACCCAAGCCTTCCGGCCCGTCTCAGCAAACCGAGGGCCAGGACCTTCCAGGGCTGGTCCTCCGGCTCGTACAGCAGGCGCCTTATGTCCAGGACCCTGAACGCCATCACCCTGCTGGCGACGCTCACTAGGCCCTGGCCTCCCTCCTTCACTGGCAAACAGAGGACCCCCGGCCTCTGCCAGTGCCTTCCGTGCCAGACGAAGGAGGTGAAGGACCGGGGAGAGAGAGACACGGGGAGAGAGACACGGGGAGAGAGAGAGACACGGAGAGAGAGAGAGACACGGAGAGAGAGAGAGACACGGGGAGAGAGAGAGAGACACGGGGAGAGAGAGAGACACGGGGAGAGAGAGAGACACGGGGAGAGACAGACACGGGGAGAGAGACACGGGGAGAGAGAGAGACACGGAGAGAGAGAGAGAGACGGGGAGAGAGAGAGACACGGGGAGAGAGAGAGACACGGGGAGAGAGAGAGACACGGGGAGAGACAGACAGGGGGAGAGAGACACGGGGAGAGAGAGAGACACGGGGAGAGACAGACACGGGGAGAGAGACACGGGGAGAGAGAGAGACACGGAGAGAGAGACACACACGGGGAGAGAGAGACACGGGGAGAGAGACACGGGGAGAGAGAGAGACACTGAGAGAGACACACACGGGGAGAGAGAGACACGGGGAGAGAGAGACACGGAGAGAGACACACGGGGAGAGAGACACGCGCACACTCCCAATACACACAGAGAGCAGCAGCAGCAGGAGGCGAGGGGGTCAGCATCGCCCAGCCGCCGTGACCCCTCCCTCTGTTCCCCTTTCTCGCCCCCCCCCGCCCCCCCCGCCCCCCCGCAGGGAATCCGCGTTGACCCCGAGAGCCCCCAGAGCCTGAGGTTGGAGTTCGCCAGGTCCAACACGAAGATGTGCAGCAGGGGGGGGGGCAGGGGGGGGGCGGGGGGGCGGGGGGGCGGGGGGGGCGGGGGGGGGCCGCACCTCGCCCTGGCGCCGCACTTCGTCACGCGCGAGACCTGTGAGTGGCGTCACGTGACCTGTGAGTGGCGTCACGTGACCTGTGAGTGACCATCACGTGACCTGCGAGTGACCCCACGTGACCTGTGAGTGGCGTCAAGTGACCTGTGAGTGGCGTCACGTGACCCGTGAGTGACCACACGTGACCTGTGAGTGACGTCACGTGACCTGTGAGTGGCATCACGTGACCTGTGAGTGGCATCACGTGACCTGCGAGCGCACGGGTGGGTCGGTCAAAGACACCAGCACCACGCCCCGGCCGCCTTTGTCTTCCCCGTAGCGATGTTTGCTACAGACCATGGAACTCATTTTGAGGCTGAGTCGACCTAGACGGAGGCCCAGGGCAGGTGCAGATAATCGTCACCGGCGTTTGGTGGCGGCCGCGAGTGGGAATGGAACTCGGCGGGTCTCTGCCGGGTCCGTAGCGGCAGCGCGCTAACCACCGCACCCACCACTCCCTCGACACAGACTTGTGGGGCAAGTGCTGCGAGTGTACGATGGGTACACTCACACGCACATGGGCGAGCATTGACACACGGCCACACGCACAGCAAGCGCCATGCGCCACGAAGCGACGGTGACGTCACCACGGCGCTTGTGAATTGTGCCAGGCTAGGTGCACTTGAGGCCGTCACGTGATGTGTCGAAGGTTCTCCGCCAGGAGGTGACGGGACAGACCCACGTGGTTACGGGTTGACTGACTGAGATGAATGGCGGATGCACCACAGCACCAGCTGCGCTCCTCCCTGTGCCAACGCGCTTCCTTGTAGACACCCGCTCGTTGTGATAATAATGCGGATGCCACTGCTGATGATGATGATGCTGATGATGATAATGATGATGCTGATGATGGTGCTGATGGTAATGATGCTGCTACTGATGATAATTGTACTGCTGCTGATGATTCCACTGATACTGGTGCTGCTGATGATGCTGCTGTTGCTGATGATGCTGATGCAGATGATGCTGATGATAATGATGCTGCTGCTGATGATGTTGATGCTGCTGCCACTGTGCGCTCAGACGAGCTGGCGGGAGCGGCGCTGCTGCCCGCGGGTCCGGACGCGTGGTCGGCGTACCACCCGGCACTGTACGCAGACGTGGGGCCCGCGGTGGCCCACGCCGCCTTCCCCCCCTCCCCCTCCTCCTCCTGCTGCTACCCCACGGCCACCGCCACGGCCTCCTCCACGCTGCACGCGCAGGTGCCGTGCCACCCTCGCTCGCCCACTCGCCCACACACTCACCCGCTCGCTCGCCCACACACTCACCCGCTCACTCACTCACCCACACACTCACCCGCTCGCTCGCCCACACACTCACCCGCTCGCTCACTCACCCACACACTCACCCGCTCGCTCGCCCACACACTCACCCGCTCGCTCACTCACCCACACGCTCACCCACACACGCACCCGCTCGCTCGCCCACACACTCACCCGCTCGCTAACTCACCCACACACGCACCCGCTCGCTCGCCCACTCGCTCACTTACCCACACACTCACCCACACGCTCACCCGCTCGCTCGCCCGCTCACTCACCCACACACGCACCCGCTCGCTCACCCGCGCGCTCACCCACTCGCTAACTCACTCACTTACCCACCCGCTCTCACAGAGACTCACTCACCCACTCAGTCACCTGCTCGCTCACTCACCCGCTTTTACAGAGATGCTCTCACACACTCTCCCACTCGCCTGCATGCTCACCCAATCATTGACGCACCCGCTCACCCACTTGCTCACTCACTCGCTTACTGGCTCATTCACCCACCCACTCTCACAGAGACTCACCTACTCGCTCCCACGCGTTCACTCACTCATTCACTCACTAACTCACCCGCTCACTCGCTCACCCACTCACTCACTCATTCACCCACTTGCTCACCCGCCCACTCTCACATAAACTCTCTCACACCTTGACCCGCTCGTTCACCAACTCACTCACCCACTCGCTCACCCACTCACCCACCCACTCTCTCGCTCCTGCACTCCCTCGCTGCCCGCGCCTCGTCCGTGGGTCCACGTCAAGCGCGCAGACCGGGGCGTGGTGCCGGCCACAACACCCCCTCGTTAGTAGCAAGCACTTTCCCCAGCAGTCTAAAGGCTACATGGGGGATCTTTGTCTTTTGCGTGCGCGATCTCAGCGGGGCGATACTGGAGGCTGCGTTGCCCGCACTAAAAGCCATTCCCGGATGAGATGGAGACAGAGAGAGGGGGGGGGAGGCCGACCGCGTGCATTTTTAAAGCGGCGTAAAAGTTTCACAGTCGTGTTCGGCGAACTGCGAGATGATGATGATGATGATAGGAAGAGACGAAGTGTGAGGAGCTACAGTGTGTGAGTGTGGCGAGATGTTAACTACCTTGCCGGCTATGCAGAATTTAGTGGGTTCGATCCCGACCCTGACGCCTGCTGCTGTATATTTGGAGTTTGCGTGTCTCTCTCCCCGTGGTCGCTGGATTTTTCTCCGGGCCCTTCGGTTTTCCCCCTCCACATTTAGGATTGACATCACGCGTTCAGAGTATTGGCTGCGATACATTTCAACATGATGATGATAAGCCACTTGCTTGGGCTATGATTTGTGATAGCCAGGTCACTTCTGAAAAAAGCTACATAGTTCAGTGGGCCTTTACCTGGTAAAATAAAACACATTTTCTTAAAATAGTCTAGCTTGTCATCAACATTTTTTTATTACTCGAAACAATCAAAAAAACAACCAGGCCTCTGCCAAGCGAGCTTTGTGCCGCGTGGCCGTGGGGGTGACTGGACGCCATTTTCCCCGCCCCGCCCCTCCACCTCCCATGACGTCACAGATGCGCTGGTTCCCGCCCATCGACGTGACGCAGCAAACCTGGAAGACTCGGCAGTTCTGCTGAGCGACTCCCACAACGATCATCGCCACCACCACCACCACAACGATCATCG
The DNA here is from genome assembly GCF_015708825.2 of Lethenteron reissneri. Classification (NCBI taxonomy): domain Eukaryota; kingdom Metazoa; phylum Chordata; class Hyperoartia; order Petromyzontiformes; family Petromyzontidae; genus Lethenteron; species Lethenteron reissneri. Next base: position 932,642 of record NC_083779.1, read on the forward strand.
CCACCACCACCACCAGCACCACCCCCCGACGCCACCACCACCACCACCACCCCCCGACGCCACCGCCGCCGCCGCCGCTACCGCACGGTAGGGAGGTTACCGTTCACTACGTACCGGTGCAAAAGACGTTCAACATGCATACACACACGCACGTACCAGGGGCGTGCGGTCAGGGGAGGCAGGGGAGGCAGAGCCTCACCTGCCGTACTCCAATGTAAATAGCTGTTACGAAAAGTAAAAAATAAAGAATAATCAAATAAAATATATATTAAGATTTTTCCTACTGATCTCTGTTATAAATGTCATTTCTGTACGATTCCAAGCATTTTCATAGTCAAAATCGCCAAATTTGCGGAGCTCCGCTGCAAATACAGGAGACGAGAGGTGAGGCAGCACTGCGCTCAGCCTCCCCTCTGATTGCGCAACCCCTCAGAAACTGGAAGCAGCGCGGGCAATAAGCGCGTGCCTGTCACTATCTCAGTATGTCACCAATGTAATGTTTGTAGACCTCTTCATTTCATATCCTCGCCTTCCATACTCCAGGTAACTTATTTCACGTGCGTGTATAAAGATATTTAGGCTCGTTGGTCTCGTCATGAAACTGCAACGAAAAAGCACCAGGGGAGGCAGCTATCACATCTGCCTCACTGAGGGGGACGTGTCTAACACGCCCCCCTCAGTGAGGCCACGCCCCCTCAGTGAGGCCACGCCCCCTCAGTGTGGACACGCCCCCTCAGTGAGGCCACGCCCCCCTCAGTGAAGACACGCCCCCTCAGTGTGGACACGCCCCCTCAGTGAGGACACGCCCCCCGCAGTGAGGCCACGCCCCCTCAGTGTGGACACGCCCCCTCAGTGAGGATACGCCCCCCTCAGTGAGGCCACCCCCCCCTCAGTGAGGACACGCCCCCTCAGTGAGGCCACGCCCCCTCAGTGAGGCCACGCCCCCTCAGTGTGGACACGCCCCCTCAGTGAGGCCACGCCCCATCAGTGAGGCCACGCCCCCTCAGTGAGGACACGCCCCCTCAGTGAGGCCACGCCCCCCTCAGTGAGGCCACGCCCCCTCAGTGAGGACACGCCCCCTCAGTGAGGCCACGCCCCCTCAGTGAGGCCACGCCCCCTCAGTGTGGACACGCCCCCTCAGTGAGGCCACGCCCCATCAGTGAGGCCACGCCCCCTCAGTGTGGACACGCCCCCTCAGTGAGGCCACGCCCCCCTCAGTGAAGACACGCCCCCTCAGTGTGGACACGCCCCCTCAGTGAGGACACGCCCCCCGCAGTGAGGCCACGCCCCCTCAGTGTGGACACGCCCCCTCAGTGAGGATACGCCCCCCTCAGTGAGGCCACCCCCCCTCAGTGAGGCCACGCCCCCTCAGTGAGGCCACGCCCCCTCAGTGTGGACACGCCCCTCAGTGAGGTCACGCCCCATCAGTGAGGCCACGCCCCCTCAGCGAGGACACGCCCCCCTCTGTGTGTGTATCTGGCTCTGACACGAGCCAGTGCCTCCCAGCCACTGACCTGACTACGCACGCCACTGCTGCACGTGCGTAGTCAGTGGCGGACTGCGACTGAACGAGACCTCGTCCCAGAGCATTAGGAACCACAGCGGCCACAACATGCTGCCTACGCAGTAGCTCGATTTGCGACGTGACGACGTGTCAGCGTGACGATTCTGTTGACGATTGTCTCACGATTCACTCCCACTGGGTAATGATCATCGCCGCGCCCGCGATCGACTCTGATGCTGCTCTCTCCATGACGACAGCGCTGGTGGACGCCGATGGTGATGACGACCCCTAATGGTGTCCGCGACGTTTCTCGCCCCCCCCCCCCCCCATTACAGGGCCACCCACCAACGGGAGGTCGCTCTCAACGCGTGCCGCGCTTGCATGGATTGTGTAATTGCCTCTGCTGCTGCATTACCACTTCGCTACTTTCACTCATGGGGGCTGGGGGGCGGGGCTGTGGGGGGAGCTGGGGGGGGGGCTGGGGGGGGTGGAGCTGGGGGGGGGTGTTGTTCTTTGAGTTGTGCAGCGCTGCTACGTCGACCGCAGGCAAACCCCGCTCAACGCGCAGGATGCGTTCCTGCCGGAAAACTTGCTTCGAGTGTGTTTAGTTTGTTGTCCTTACCCCCACCCCCTGCACCTCTGATTATCACGGTTGGCTACGTACGGTGCGAAAAAAGTTCAACATGCACACATACAAAGCAGAGAGATGTGGTATGGTGGATCGTAATGTGGTACAGAACCTAGCCGGAGGATGTTCAGTAACCCAACGCATATCTATGACTGGCAACCATCAGTGTGAACAGTAAGTGTATATTATTAATACATTAAGAGAGGTTACCTTGTCTGTTATACTATATCTAATATTGTTATTGTTGTTGGTTGTCAGTTCGCGTCGCCTCGCTCTCCTCCTGGAATGCGCTTTTGAGATGGGAATGGTTCCAAATGTTTTGGGTTTTCCTCTTCTTCTATATTCATAAACTCTTTAAAATCCCCCTCTTGATTTCAGACTACGCTCTAAACACACAGGGCTGCACAATGCGCGCGCGGGTGTGTGAGTGTTTGCGTAGAAGGTTGGGGTTTGTTCACCACCGCTGTGTCCGCCGTGTCCGCTGTGAACACAAATTGTCCGAGCACAGGGCTCCCAATAAGGCCCCGCGCACAACGCCGAACGGCCAGAAACAGGCAGCACGATCACCACAGCTGTAGGTAGATGAGAGTTGTGACGCGGGTTGGTGAATGGAGCGAGGTTAGTCGTTGTTGGAAGGGCTTGTGGAGAAAATAGATGGTGGTGGTGATTATGGTGATGATGGTGGTGATGATGGTGATGATGGTGGTGATTATGGTGGTGGTGATGGTGATGATGATGGTGATGATGGCGGTGATGATGGTGGTGATGGCGGCGGTGATTATGGTGGTGGTGATGATGATGATGGTGGTGATGATGATGGTGATGATGATAGTGATGATGGTGGTGATTATGGTGATGATGATGGTAATGATGATGGTGATGATGGTGATGGTGGTGATGGTGGTGATGATGGTGATGATGATGGTGGTGGTGATGATGGTGGTGGTGGTGATGGTGGTGGTGATGATGGTGATGATGGTGGTGATGATGATGTTGGTGATGATGATGGTGGTGATGATGATGGTAGGAGGAGGGGATTTCTCCAGAGTGGAACAGTGGCGAGGGAAGAAGCAGAGAGATAAGTGGAGGTGACCTGCAGTGTGGTGAGTGGGTGAGTGAGTGGATGAGTGAGTGAGTGGATGAGTGAGTGCGTGGGTGGGTGAGTGGGTGGGTGAGTGAGTGGATGAGTGAGTGAGTGGGTGAATGGGTGGGTGAGTGAGTTGATGAGTGGGTGGGTGAGTGAGTTGATGAGTGAGTGGGTGAGTGAGTTGATGAGTGAGTGAGTGGATGAGTGAGTGGGTGAGTGAGTTGATGAGTGAGTGAGTGGGTGAGTGAGTGGATGAGTGAGTGAGTGGATGAGTGAGTGCGTGGGTGGGTGAGTTGATGAGTGAGTGAGTGGATGAGTGAGTGGGTGAGTGAGTTGATGAGTGAGTGAGTGAGTGGATGAGTCGGTGGGTGAGTGAGTTGATGAGTGAGTGAGTGGGTGAATGAGTTGATGAGTGTGTTGTTGTGATGTGCAAGTGTGGTGATGGTTGAACAGTGTCGTGGTGGCAGTTACGTCGTAGCTAAATTACCAGTGACTACATTATCAGTGGTGTAGTAATTACATTATCAGTAACGTAGTAGCTACATATCAGTGCCGTAGTAACTACATTATCAGTCACATTTGCAAATGTGACTGCTTGTGTATGCAGCACTAATCTTCTGCTTCGGGACATTGCTGCTGCTGGCATTATGCGCGAGTATAAAATTGGAGTCGTGTGCTGACAGCACTTGCCCCTGCTGTCTGTTGAGGCTACACGCGGCTCCTTTGTCTTTGTCGCGTGGCGGTGGGGATATTTGAGCCTGGCGCGCCCCCTCGTGGCTGTGTGTGCGTTGACGTGGAGCTGAGTGGACTGGCCGATGAGCGGTGTCACCAGCGGTGTCAAGATCGGCCTCTGTGGAGGAGGAGGCTCGTGAAGGACGCTGCTGCTGCCGCTGGGCAGTTGGGGGCAGTCGCCCTCCAGCAACAACAGCGGAGGGCAGAGGAGCTCACTCACAACAACGAGCGGAGCGCCGGGCGGATAAAACACAGCAAGTTGGCACAGGTGGCGCATCTGCCAGTCATCTCAGTCAGTCTCACAGAGAGACCCATATCGACTCTAAGATGTATAAACATACATAGAGATCCATAAAGACACTCAGAGATACATGAATACACTTAGAGATACATATACACCCATATATATGCAGTACATTGAGACCCATAGAGATACATTAAAGACAGGCCACAGCAGAGTGACTGTGGCCTTGCAACCCAAACTATGGACCACACAGTAAATACTGAGCATCTGTGAAGAAGAGCTTCGTAGCTTATCGGATTCCTCCTCCAGTCCGAATAAAGAGTTGATTCTGTAAACCCACTGTGGTGTGCGTTCCTTCGACGGAGGAGGAGGAACGGTGGCGCAGCGGTTAGCACTACGCTGCGCATTGAACCTGGCGACCCGGGTTCGATTCCCGCTCACGGTCAACATCAGTGACGATTATCTGACCGGTCCTGGACCTCCCCTATGTCGACTCAGCCTGAAATGAGTACAAAGGCGGTCGGGCGTGGTGCTGGCCACCCACCCCCTCGTGTACCGTTCCGGTCTTCATAGGTGCTCGCTAACAGCACTTGCCCCGACAGTCTGTTACAGGCTATACGGGGGTCTTTGTCTGCTGAAGCTCTCTCAGAATGGCAGCAGCAGCACGACCTCCACACTGGGACATCGAGATCCTGAACAACAAGAGTGATGCCGTCCACCCACTCACCCATTCGCCCACCCATTCACTCATCCACTCACCCACCCACTGACCCACCCACCCACTCACTCATCCACTCACTCAAGTAACCACCCACTGACCCACCCACTCACTCATCCACTCACTCATCCACTCACTCACACACTCACCACACACTCACCCACTCACCCACACACTGACCCACTCACTCATCCACTCACTCATCCACTCACTCATCCACTCACTCACCCACTCACCCACTCAAGTACCCACCCACTGACCCACCCACTCACTCATCCACTCACTCATCCACTAGCTCACACACTCACCACACACTCACCCACTCACCCACACACTGACCCACTCACTCATCCACTCACTCATCCACTCACTCATCCACTCACTCACCCACTCACCCACTCAAGTACCCACCCACTGACTAACCCACTCACTCATCCACTCACTCATCCACTCACTCATCCACTAGCTCACCCACCAAAGTACCCACCCACTGACCCACCCACTCACTCACCCACTCACTCATCCACACACTCACCCACTCACCCACACACTGACCCACTCACCCACCCCAGTATTCACTAACTTTGTGCACATTTGGTGCCAGGCGCCATTCGTTCGTGGCCCAGGGCGATCACGGAAGAGGTTGCGGCTGCGCGTCACAGGCGGGCAAAGTCGGCCAGCAGCGCACGCGATGCCGCTTGTGGGGTTGAGGCGTCGCGGTGGCCAGGAGATGTTAACTACCTCGCCTGGTACACAGGAGGTCGTGGGTTCGATCGCGACCCTGTCGCCTGCTGCTGTATATTTGGAGTTTGCGTGTCTCTCTCATCATCATCATGGTGGCTAGGAGATGTTAACTACCTCGCCTGGTCTATAGGAGGTCGTGGGTTCGATCGCGACCCTGTCGCCTGCTGCTGTATATTTGGAGTTTGCGTGTCTCTCTCATCATCATCACGGTGGCTGGGAGATGTTAACTACCTCGCCTGGTACACAGGAGGTCGTGGGTTCGATCGCGACCCAGTCGCCTGCTGCTGTGTATTTGGAGTTTGCGTGTCTCTCTCTCTCATCATCATCACGGTGGCTAGGAGATGTTAACTATCTCGCCTGGTATGCAGGAGGTCGTGGGTTCGATCGCGACCCTGACGCCTGCTGCTGTATATTTGGAGTTTGCGTGTCTCTCTCCCCGTGGTCACGTAGATTTTTCACGTGTCCTGCGGTTTTTCCCCTCCACGTTTAGAATGAACGACACGCGTTTAGAGTATTTGGCTCCTGCTGTAAATGTCCACGCTGATGATGATGATGAGCCACTTCGCTGAGCCGGTTGCTTCTGAACAAGGAGCTCCACAGCTCAGCGGGGCCTGACCGGGTGACACAAAGAGCGAGTCGAGTCTGGCTCGCGGCTCGCGGCTCGTGATTGTTGGCGAAGTGGCGACCACTGCCACATCACACGGGGACCTCCGTACACCCCCCCGCACCTCCGATTCGCACGCGTGGCTACGTACGGTGCGATAGAAGTTCAACACACACAGCACGGTTGGCTACGTACGGTGCGATAGAAGTTCAACACACACTCGTACGTACGAAGCAAAGCGCAAATCTTCGTAGTAGTTTGTATTTTATTTACGTTTAATACAAGACAAATATCCCCCGTGTAGCCTCAACAGACTGTTGGGGCAAGTGCTGTTAGTGAGTAGCAGCACCGATGAAGGCTGGCACTGCACATGACGGGGTTGGTGGCCAGCACCACCACGCCCCGTCCGCCTTTGTCTCCCTAGCGGCGATGTTTGCTGCACCCCGCACTGAGGCAGAGTTGACCTACAGGGGGAGGGGCCCAGGACCGGTTCGGCTGACGGCCACACGTGTGCTGGCGGGGGCCGCGTGCGGGGATCCAACTAGGGCCTCGGGCTCGTAGTCGCGGCGTGGTGCTTCACCGCTACGCCACCGCTGCCCCCCCACCCCACACTCACACACCTCGCAGGATTGTCCTGGGTGGCCAGGCGGATTCGAACCGCGAATCTCTTCAATTGCGATACCGCTGAGCCCACGCCACCGTCCCCAAAATAGTCACGTCACGGAACCGATATCATTTAAAGAGATTAAATACTTCTGCGATCGGATATCCCCGGCTACTAAGTTTACACCGCTCAACACACACACAACACATCAATACGCACTGTGGCCTTAAATGGAAATATATATGATGGGCGACGTTTCGGGCAATGGCCCTTCATCACAGCGCGCACAAGATGTAAAAGTCAAAACTCTCCAGTCGTGCTCATTCCATAACAGACGGCACAGTGTAGAACATTTGGACATTAACCAATGGCTGCACCAAAAACAATACAATCCCATCACGCTGAATTTGATTCTGCAAAATATTATTGCTACATTCCAGTCCTGAGAATTTAAAGTGTTTAAGTGTGCGATGAACATCGCTGTCTGTTAGCAGGGCGCGTAGCGAGAATGCTGCTCTGTCGACTGTGTGGACCAGACATTACTCGAACGGATCTCAGATGTAGTTCTGTGATGTCCGCTTCGTCAGGCCGTTCTGTATGGATCAGAGTATTTTAAAACGACACTTTTTTCTTTTGCCATGTAAGGCCCACTGAGCTATGTAGCTCGCTATCGTAAATGATAGCTCAACGAAGTGGCTTTTCATCTTCATCACGTGGACATGTCTAGCAGGGTCGGTCTCGAACCCCGCCCTCCTGTATATGCCAGCCGAGGTCGTTCACGTCTCGCCACCGCTCCGTGCTGCTGCGTGGACCAGAGTGGTCACGAGAAGAAGAAGGCGCTTTCAGAGGTAGCTCTGTGACATCCACGTCCGCGGGTCGTTGTCTAGAACGCTGCTCTGGATGGCTCCGCCGTGGGACTCCTCACCTCGTGACGGGAGGCCGCTGGCGGCAGCGAGCAACGGAACGTCGCGTTTGACATTCTTCGCGTAAGATTTCAATTTTAATCCAATTAGACGAGAATACACTCTCCAAATGTGGAACTCAAACGTTGCAACAAATACTCGCACATTGCATAAATTAATAAAGACAGCATCATCATCACCATCATCACCACCACCATCATCACCATCATCACCACCACCATCACCACCACCATCATCATCATTACCATCACCATCATCACGATCGCGCACTACCTGCTGGCGGTACGTGACAAAAGGCAAAGTCAAAGATCCTCCGTATAGCCTTCATATATTTTTGGGACAAGTGCAGTTAGCGAGCAGCACCTATGAAGGTCGGCACGGCACACGATGGGTGGGTCGTAAGTAAAAAGCACCACCCCCGGCCGCCTTTGTCTCACCAGTGGCGATGTTTACTACACATCGCAGCCGGTACTCACTTGAGGTCGAGTCAACCTAGGGGAGGCCCAGGGCCGATTCAGATAATCGTTGACGGTCTTGACACGTGAGCAGGAATCTAACCCGGGTCGCCGGGTTCGTAGCACAGCGCGACAGCCGCTACACACACACACGGTACACACACGGTGTGACACACGCACACGTTACACGACACACACACACGGTGTGACACACACGGTGTGACACACACGGTGTGACACACACACACGTTACACACACACGGTGTGACACACACGGTACACACACACACGGTGTGACACACACACACGGTACACACACACGGTGTGACACACACGGTACACACACACACGGTGTGACACACACACACGGTACACGACACACACGGTGTGACACACACACACGGTGTGACACACACACACGGTACACACACACACGGTGTGACACACACACACGGTACACACACACACGGTGTGACACACACACACGGTACACGACACACACACGGTCTGACACACACACACACGGTGTGACACACACACACACGGTGTGATACACACACACGGTGTGACACACACGGTACACGACACACACACTGTGTGACACACACACACGGTGTGACACACACGTTATACGACACACACACACGGTGTGACACACACGTTATACGACACACACACACGGTGTGACACACACACACGGTGTGACACACACGTTATACGACACACACACACGGTGTGACACATACACGGTGTGACACACACGGTACACGACACACACACTGTGTGACACACACACACGTTACACGAAACACACGCGGCGTGACACACACACACGTTACACGACACACACACGGTATGTAACAATCCCTACAGAACCCATCGGAGACAGAAATGTACAAGCAAGCCACGGGCCGGAGTAATTGGCCGCAAATAACTGACCTATGGCAAGGACAGAGGGGGGGGGGGGTGGGGGGCGAGTGGGGGGGCTCCGCTATTTTTAGGAGTTGCTGGCAGGCGAGGCGCACCGCGGCGCCGCCTTAATCGGGCATCGCCTCGCCGCCACGAGCAGCAGCAGCCGCAGCAGCAGCAGCCATCGGCTGCCACCCGCCCGCAGCTGTCGCGCCCCAGCGTCCCCGGGTGTCGCTGGGGGGCGCGTTCTTTGGAACCTGGGGGGCTGTGGGCTTACACCACCCCAAGCCCCCCCCCCCAGCTCCCCACCCACTCTCTGAGCTCCACTCTGGGCACGCTGAGCGATATGGGGTTGGGGTCACGGTGGAGGTGGAACGGCCCTTTGGGGGGGGCTACTGCTTGTAGCGTGTTCGCTACGAACTATTCCAACTATTTTAATTCATGGATATAGATTTTGTTTTATCTTACCAGGTAAGGCCCCGCTGAGCTGTATAGATTTGTTTTTTTCAGAAGCGACTTGGCCACCACAAATCATCGTCGTCGTCATCGTCGTCGTCCGTGTGGAAATGTGTCGCGGCCAAATTCTCCAAACTCGTGGTGATGTCGATTCTAAATGTGGAGGGGGGGGGGGAACGCAGGACCTGGAGAAAAATCCACGCGAGCACGGGGAGAGAGAGAGAGACGCAGACTCCAAATATACAGCAATAGCAGCAGCAGGCGTCAGGGTCCGGATCGAACCCACGACCTCCCGCAAACCAGGCGAGGTCGTCAACATCTCATAGCCACCGTGACGATGCCAGCAGCAGCAGCAGCTAGAGCCGTACCTCGGTGCGTGCCACAAATGAACCCCAGCACCTCGCTGACCTCGTCAAGGAGTATAAACCTTCATCACGCCAACTGCGCTCATCGCAGCGGCAGCGGCGGCGGCCGCGCTGTCAGACGCGCTGCTGCTGCGGCCGTCTGGAACGCTCTTCCTTCCGACATGAGGAAGCCACTGGAGCTATGATGCACTTTTACATCATCTCGACTGACAACCACGTTTCTCTTAGACCTGCCTTTAGTGTTTAGTTCGTTGTCCCCGCCGCCCCACCTACGATTATCGCGGTTGGCTTCGCGCGGTGCTAAAGAAGTGCAACACACACGGAGTAGTGGGACACGTCGGCTCGAGCACACGGTGAATCGGGGCAGCCGCCCCGGGCCCCGCGCTTGGGGGGGGGGGGTCGGGAGATTCGCCCCGGGCCCCGCACGCCCGCTATGGACAGCTCTGCTGCTATACACCTCCACACGATAAGCCACTTTGCTGAGCTATCATTGGCGACCAGGTCGCTTCTGAAAAAAATAAGTTAATAGCTCAGTGGACTTAACCTGGTAAGGTAAACAAGCTTTAGTTGTATTTGTAAGTGATTTGTTTACCTTTCCTATACTTTGCACTCCCGTCGTGTTTGTGTTGCTTGTTCTTGTGACGTTTTGACGCCATGCCCCGACTGGACATCTGTGAAAAAAGAGCTTCATAGCTCATAAGATTCCTGCTCCAGTATCAATAAATATTTACATTCTGAGCATCAATGTTGGTGTTGTTCAGGATGTCGATATCCCAGTGCTGAGTGTTCACATGTGGGATGAAACCGGAGCTCCCGGAGAAACCCCACGTGTGCGTGCGAGGGGGAAACACTCTATCCCCGTAGAGACGGGACACGGAGTTCCACGTCTTACTTGCTGTAACCGCCTTTCCCTGGCAGAGCCACGGGTCGGCAGGGAGTTTCGCAACACCGTCGCTGTGGTGAGCCACCAACCCTGGCTGCTGCTGCTGCCTGCACAGGGCTACTGAGATTGCAGGCAGCCAGCCACGCGCGGTCAGCGTAGCCACCACTGTGGCCCCGCTCGAGTGTGCAGCTGTTAGAGAGAGAGAGCGCATGCCACGTGAACCACTCCTTGATGTGCACGACAGGCGCTGTGGTGTTCACGCGTGCGTGACATACGTGGACATTGCACCGGGGAGCGGTAGTGCAGTGGTGAGCGTGCTGTGTGTGTGGGAAGTGGTGGTGCAGTGGTGAGCGCGCTGCGCTACGAACCCGGCAGAGACCCGGGTTCGATCCCCGCTCACGGCCACCACCGGTCACGATACTCATCTGAACCGGTCCTGGGCCTCGCCACTTACGGAAACAAACGCGGCCGTGCGTGGTCCCGGTCCCACAAGTGATTGAGTCAGAACCAGATTATCGTAGCAGCACAAGTAGCTACACATGTGAAGCTACATAAGTAGTAGCTATACATATGTAGCTACACATGCAGCTACACATGTAGCTACATATGTAGCTACACATGCAGCTACACATGTAGCTACGGGCCCCGCACTTTCAAGGGCCCCGCGCTAAATGCTTTCAAGCTGTTAATTCCGGTTCAGTGAGTCTGCCCTTGCTCTATTACTATAGTACTATACCGCCTTCAACTTTTACGAACGACTGGGTGTTTAAGGTTAGCGATTTGTTGTATTATCTGGACAGAGGGGAACGGAGGGAAGGCCGCGATGAAGAGAGAGAGAGATCTCTGTAGTAGGACAGGGAGAGAGAGATAGGAAGAGAGAGAGACGTCTCTGTAGTAGGACAGGGAGAGAGATCTATGTAGTAGGACAGGGAGAGAGAGATAGGAAGAGAGAGATAAATCTCTGTAGTAGGACAGGGAGAGAGATCTATGTAGTAGGACAAGGAGAGAGATAGGAAGAGAGAGAGGTCTCTGTAGTAGGACAGGGAGAGAGAGGACAGGGAGAGAGATAGGAAGAGAGAGAGATGTCTCTGTAGTAAGACAGGGAGAGAGATCTATGTAGTAGGACAAGGAGAGAGAGATAGGAAGAGAGAGAGAGGTCTCTGTAGTAGGACAGGGAGCGAGAGGGAGTCTCTGTAATCGCCGCACCACGCCGAGCAACAAGGTTGCTGAGTGACTCCACGGGGCATTTGATTTTCGCGGAGCGGCAAGTCAACGAAATCTTTATTTGCGCGCGGGGAACGCGCGCTGTGGGGTCTGCGGTGCGAACGCGAATCTCGTGTCGGCTGCCTTGACAGGACAGGGAGAAGAGAAGGGGGGGCTGCGGGGGGGGGGGCTCTGGTATAAACAGATGTTTGCTCGCTAATGAAGTTGCCCCTGGGTTGTTCTGGGTTCTCCTCCCACACCAGCCCCCCCCCCTCTGTCTCTCCGCGCTCATTCCGCTCGCCGCGGCCAACAATAATAAATAAATAAATTGACGCGTCGGAGATTGCGGCCGTGGTGAGCAACACGAGGGTCTGACTGTGTGGAGCTGATGATGGGTGCATGGTGGAGTGGTGGGTGGGGTGGTGGGTGGAGTGGTGGGTGGGGTGGTGGGTGGAGTGGTGGGTGGGGTGGTGGGTGGAGAGATGGGTGAATGGTGGGTGGGGTGGTGGGTGGAGTGGTGGGTGGGTGGGTGGAGAGATGGGTGCATGGTGGGGTGGTGGGTGGAGTGGTGGGTGGGGTGGTGGGTGGAGAGATGGGTGAATGGTGGGGTGGTGGGTGGGGTGGTGGGTGGAGTGGTGGGTGGGTGGAGAGATGGGTGCATGGTGGGGTGGTGGGTGGAGTGGTGGGTGGAGTGGTGGGTGGAGTGATGGGTGGAGAGATGGGTGCATGGTGGAGTGGTGGGTGGAGTGGTGGGTGGAGAGATGGGTGGTGCATGGTGAATCTAGAGATGGGTGCATAGTGGATCGGGCGCCGTGGTGGCTAGGAGATGTTAACTCACTCGCCTGGTATGCAGGAGGACGTGGGTTCGATTGCGATCCTGACGCCTGGATATTTAGATTGTGAATATTCTCCCCGTGTCCGCATGGATATGTTTCCAGGTACTCCGGGTTTTTCCTCCACATTTAGAATCAACATCTCGCGTTTAGAGTATTTGGCTGCTGTACATTTCCACGTGATGATGATAAGCCACTTCGTTGAGCGATCATTTGTGGCCAAGTCGCTTCTGAAAAAGAGTTATACATAGCAGCTCGGTGGGCCTTACCTGCTGAGATGAAAATATAACGCTTAATTTTAGTTGAGATGGGTGGAGGGGTGATGGGTGGAGGGGTGATGGGGGCATAGTGGAGTGGTGGGTGGAGTGATGGGTGGGTGGAGTGATGGATGGAGTGGTGGGTGGAGGAGTGATGGGTGGAGGGGTGATGGGGGCATGGTGGAGTGGTGGGTGGAGTGATGGGTGGAGTGGTGGGTATAGTGGTGGGTGGAGTGGTACGTGGAGGAGTGATGGGTGGAGGGGTGATGGGGGCATGGTGAAGTGATGGGTGGAGTGGTGGGTTGAGTGGTGGGTGGAGTGATGGGTGGTGTGGTGGGTGGAGGAGTGGGTGGATTGGTGGGTGGAGTGGTGGGTGGAGTGGTGGGTGGATAAGGGGAGAGAGCGGAGGGCAGTGATGAGTGGATGGGTGAAACTCAGTTGGGGCGCTCACAACAATGGAGTCAGACCGGCACACGTGGCACACGCTGACTGATGGGGTGGCTGTGTGTGATGTGTGGCTGTGTGTGTCTGTGTGGCTGTGTGGCTGTGTGTGTGTGGCTGTGTGTGTGGCTGTGTGTGTGTAGCTGTAGCTGTGTGTGTGTGGCTGTGTGTGTGGCTGTGTGTGTGTGTGTGTGAGGCTGTGTGTGTGGCTGTGTGTGTGTGTCTGTGTGTCTGTGTGTGTCTGTGTGTGATCAAGGGATGGCTCCCTATTGGTCAACCACGTTATGTATGCCGATGATTTGGTAATAGCTGCTCATTCAGAGGAGGAGTTGGAGACGCTGCTGCTGAGACAGGAGCGTGCCACTAAGAGGTGGGGCCTTAGCATCAGCCCCACCAAAACTACGCACCTGCCTGGGTATTTTGTACCATCGGACACTCCACCCCCACAACTCCCAATCGGTGATGGGGCAGTAGTGGAGAGAGTGGAGAGTTTCCCATACCTGGGCAGTGTGCTTATAACCGGCTCCAGTTTAACAGCAGAGGTCTCACTCCGAATCAGTCAAGCGGCAATATCTTTTCATCGGTTGCGTAACGCTGTGTGAAAGCTACCTGGTCTGTCGCTCCGCGCGAAGCCTCAGGTCGTCTCGGCCACAGTCATTCCCTCCCTTCTCTACGCTTGCGAAACGTGGACCCTCCTAATGGAGCATCATCCTCGGTTTGACCAGGCTGGATTTGTGTGAGGAGCTCACAAATCCTTGAAAGATATTGGCAAAGTCCCATCGGTGAGCTCCTCCGGCAGGCAAGGCTGCGTTGGCTGGGTCATGTAGCCCGCATGCCCAGCCACCGCATGCCTAAACAGCTTTTGTTCGGACGGATCGAGGGGGCTAAACGGGCGCGGCACGGGCTAGAGAAGAGATGGAGTGATGTGGTACAGGAGGACGTGGAGCTGAGTGAACTTGCCGATGACTGGTACCAGCGGTGTCAAGATCGGCCTCAGTGGAGGAGGCTCGTGAAGGACGCTACTGGGCAGTTGGAGGCAGTCGCCCTCTAACAACAACGGAGGGCTGAGGAGCGACGCTCACAACAACGAGCGGAGCGCCGGGTCGCTAAAGCACAGCAAGTTAGCACAGTAGGGGGCACAGGTGGTGCATCAGCCAGTCATCTCGGTCACCTCAGTCAGTCGACCCGTGGCACCTGGGTCTGCCCCGTGACCTCCTGCCAGCGGGCGTTCGACACTACACGTGGCCTCAAGGTGCACATGGCCTGGCACAAGCGTCGTGGTGACGTCACCGTCACTTAGTAGCGAATGGCGGTTGTTGTTGTGTGCCTGTGTGTGTCTGTGTGTCTATGTGTGTGTCTGTGTGTGTGGCTGTGTGTGTGGCTGTGTGTGTGTGTGTGGCTGTGTGGGTGGCTGTGTGTGTGTAGCTGTGTGTGGCTGTGTGGGTGGTTGTGTGTGTGTGTGGTTGTGTGTGTGTGGTTGTGTGTGTGTGGCTGTGTGTGTGTGGCTGTGTGGGTGGCTGTGTGTGTGGCTGTGTGGATAGCTGTGTGTGTGGCTGTGTGTGGCTATGTGTGTGGCTGTGTGTGTGTGGCTGTGTGGGTGGCTGTGTGTGTGGCTGTGTGTGGATAGCTGTGTGTGTGGCTGTGTGTGGCTGTGTGTGTGTGGCTGTGTGTGTGTGTGGCTGTGTGTGTGGCTGTGTGTATCGATGTGTGCTATGGGCACGGACCCAGCAAGAGCTGAGTGCCGTTGGCGATGCTCTCAAGGAGCCTGTGGCCGCCGCCAATCTCAGCCAAGCGCTCGCCACGTGGCCTCCTGCACCACTTGCTCCAAAACGTCACAACCAGCAGCAGCAGCTACTAAAATAGCTCTCTCGGGGGTCACTTACACCCCCTCCCCCAGTGTCTCATCCCCCTTCCCATCCCATCGGACCGAAAAAGGGATGCCCATTTGCCAATAGGCCACTATTCAGCAAACTGGTATAAGCTTACAGCCCTGGGCACGGGGGTGGGGGTTGCAGAGCGATCGGTGTGTGTGTGACTCACAAGGGGTCGTCCTCTCTCCGTCTACTTCACTCGCTCACTCGGCCCGTCTCTCGCTCTTGCCACCAACGCCGCAGCAGCCGCCGTCGTCCGCGAGTGCCCGTGTGCCGAAGCTGTTGCCGCGAGTTCGTAGGGGCGAGTGAACGGAGACGACGCCGAGATGGAAGCCATCAAGAAGAAGATGCAGATGCTGAAGGCGGATAAGGAGAACGCCATCGACCGGGCCGAGCAGGCCGAGACGGACAAGAAGGCGGCGGAGGAGAAGGCTCACAGCGTGCGTGGCTCGGCGTGATGAGCGCATCACACCCGCGTGTGTGTGTGTATGTTGAGTACATCGCCTGTGTGTGTGTGTATGTTGAGTACATCGCCTGTGTGTGTGTGTATGTTGAGTACATCACCTGTGTGTGTGTGTATGTTGAGTACATCACCCGTGTGTGTGTGTATGTTGAGTACATCACCTGTGTGTGTGTTGAGTACATCACCTGTGTGTGTGTGTGTTGAGTATGTGACCTGTGTGTGTGTGCTGAGTACATCAACTGTGTGTGTGTATGTTGAGTACATCACATGTGTGTGTGAGTGTTGAGTACATCACCTGTGTGTGAGTGTGTGTATATTGAGTATGTGACCTGTGTGTGTGTGCTGAGTACATCACCTGTGTGTGTGTATGTTGAGTACATCACCTGTGTGTGTGAGTGTTGAGTACATCACCTGTGTGTGTATGTGTGTATGTTGAGTACATCACCTGTGTGTGAGTGTGTGTATATTGAGTATGTGACCTGTGTGAGTGTGTTGAGGACATCACCTGTGTGTGTGTATGTTGAGTACATCACCCGTGTGTGTGTGTGTGCTGAGTACATCACCTGTGTGTGTGTATGTTGAGTACATCACCTGTGTGTGTGTGATGGGTACAGGGTGGTCCAAATATCCTGTGACCCCCACCCCCTAATTAATTAACACTTAACATGCGTTCACCCACCCTTTGCACATTGATTTCTGTTTGAGAGAAAGTTTACTTTTGTTAAACCAAACCATGTGCGTCACATCATCCTCACCGCCGCCGCCGCCACGAGCAACCTCGCCGACTGGTGGCCGCCGTGTCCCTGCCGCAGGTGGAGGACGAGCTGCAGGCGCAGCAGAAGAAGCTCAAGGGCACCGAGGACGAGCTGGACAAGTACTCCACGTCGCTCAAGGACGCGCAGGAGAAGCTCGAGCAGGCCGAGAAGAAGGCGGCCGACGTGAGTCGCGCGGCCGCTCGCCACTCGCACGCACGCGCGCGCGCACAAAGACAAAGGTGCCCCCCCCCCCCCACGGTGTAGTCTCGATAGGCTGTTGGGGCAAGTGCTGTTAGCAGAGTTACCCGATGAAAGGCTCGGGCCGCCCGCCGCTCGGCCGCCTTTGTCTCCTCAGTGGCGATGTTTCCTACACACCGCACCGGACCGGGTCACGTAATCGTCACCGCTGTTGTTGGTGGCCGTGAGCGGGAATCAAACTCGGGGCTACGGGACAGACCCAGGTGCTATGGGTTGACTGATGTGCCAGGCTAGGTGCAGGAGTTCACGGGACAGACCCAGGTGCTATGGGTTGACTGCTGTACCAGGCTAGGTGCAGGAGGAGGTCACGGGACAGACCCAGGTCATATGGGTTGACTGATGTGCCAGGCTAGGTGCAGGAGGAGGTCACGGGACAGACCGAGGTGCTATGGGCTGGCTGCTGTGCCAGGCTAGGTTGCAGGAGGAGGTCACGGGACAGACCCAGGTCCTATGGGTTGACTGATGTGCCAGGCTAGGTGCAGGAGGAGGTCACGAGACAGACCCAGGTGATATGGGTTGGCTGCTGTGCCAGGCTAGGTGCAGGAGGAGGTCACGGGGCAGACCCAGGTGCTATGGCTTGACTGATGTACCAGGCTAGGTGCAGGAGGAGCTCACGGGACAGACACAGGTGCTATGGGGTTGACTGACTGACATGACTGGCAGGTGCACCACCTGTGCTCCCCACGACACCAACTTGTAGAGTTTTAAGCGCCCGGCGGTCCGCTCGTTGTTGTGAGCGTCTGCTCCTCGGCCTTCCGCTGTCGTTGGATAGCGACTGCCTCACAGCTGCCCAATAACCTCACATGCACCTAGCCTGGCACTGCCGATGAGCGTCCCTTTGGCGAGCCTCCTCCTCCACAGGCCGATCTCGTGCAGGAGGCTCGCAGGCCACCGCAACACCACACACAGAAGTGAGTGCAGCATTGAGTGCTCTCAGCCTTATCCAGATCAACAACTCCGTAGAACTGCAAGCAACACGAATCGATTAATGCGGCCAAACCACATTCAGAGTGAGCTGGAGCTGACTCGACTCGGGGTAGCAGGGCCAGTCGATTAATCCCATAGTTGATCAATTAATGAATGCATTAATTAGTGAATTACTTAATAACTTTCTGAATTCACTATCAATCTTTATTATGCTTTGATATTTGCATTGTCATTGTGCTAGTCACGTGTTGGCGTTGCTCTGTGGTCGAACACCTGTGGTGAGACATGGGCATGAAGGAGGCTGTGGTTCTGGTGCAGACCAGCCAGTTTCGAGGACAATGCACACATTATTGTTCTTCATAATAAAGGTGTTTGGGTTAGATCGCGTTATTATAAATGTGTCGTAACCCTCCACCACCCGACACGGCCAAAAAATAAAAAAAGTTCACTACTTTAGCCCACCGGTGTGTTGAAGAGTGAATAATCAACATCATTTACATCCAGCATCAGCAGCATTTGACAAATTTCACGATTATGCTGGATGTAATTACCAGCGAAACGTCGTACTCAAAATTGTAAATGATGTTGATTCACTTTTCAACACACCGGTGGGCTAAAGTAGTGAACTATTTAACGTGACACATTTTTTACTGATTGGCCGTGTCGGGTGGTGGAGGGTTACGACACGTTTATAAATAACGCGATCTAACCCAAACACATTTATGATGAATAATACTGGTCGCGAAAGCCTACATGTTAAACTAATTATTATTATTAAAGGATGTTTATTTGCATGTTTTACCACGAGCATTATGTATGCGTGTATATTTAACTTATTTCGCATCGTACGTAGCCAACCGCGTTAATCGGAGCGGAAGAACAACAAACTGAACAAAAAAATCAGTTCCAAACAAACGAGTTTTCAACTTAGATTTAAAAGTGCATCACAGCTCCCAGTGACGTCCTAACCTATCGCAAGGAAGAGCATTCCAGACGGCCGCGGAAGCGCATCCGAAAGCGCCGCGCGCCGCCGCGAGGACGAGCGGAGTGCGCGAGGCGGCGCGTTGGTGCTCCACCACGAGGTGAGACCACGAGGTGAGACCACGTGGTCTCTCTCACCCGTGAGCCACCTCGTGTGTCTCTCGATGGCCACCGTCTACACGGCCGCGGTGCCTGGTGAACTGGGTGAACTGGCCGACGTGGACGGCGCCTCGCAACAGCCGGGCCCCGCTTGGCTCGTGGAACATCCCGACGGCTCTCCCGCGTTATTTCTGGGTGGGGGGCAAGCGCGGCTATTAGTTATTTATTTTATCTCCTCTTCTTCGTCGTTTTGATACCGGCAAAAACAAAACACGGGGTCCCAGAGTTGTGTCAATCGGCCCAATTGCTATTCGAAGCCGTCCACTCGTCGTTACTGTGGCAAGGCTGTGGACGGCGCCGTCCACTCGTCGTTACTGTGGCAAGGCTGTGGAAGGGGGTGGGAGGCTGATGCTGTGTTTGTGGAGACACGAGTGTGAGCCCCGGGCTTCGTAGTCGCTGCGTGGGATGTGGTGCGGGAGAGATCCCAGAGCGGGGAGCGGTGGCGCAGCGGTTAGCACAGCGGTTAGCGCGCCACCGCTACGAACCCAGCGGCCTCCAGTTCGATTCCCGCTCACGGCCACCAACGCCTGTGACGATTATCTGAACCGGTCTCTGGACACCCCCTAGGTCGACTCAGCCTCAAACGAGTTACCTGGTGCGGTGTGTAGTAAACATCGCCACTGGGGAGACAAAGACGGCCGGGGGTGGTGCTGGCCACCCCCGACCCCCCTCGTGTGCCACGGTGCCGACCCTTCATCGGTGCTGCTCGCTGACAGCACTTGCCCCAATAGCCCGTTCAAGGCTATACGGGGATCTTTGTCTTGAGATCCCAATGTTGACCGTGACACCGACACGGAATGGCGAATTGCCACGGGTGCAAAGGGACCTCGATACGTTCCTGTGGACAGGTGTTGTGGTTAAAGACGTCTTGACCTGCAATGAGAACTTCAAGATTAGTCGTATCAGCATCATCAGCATCATCAGCATTGCCATCGTCATCATCAGCGACAGTAGCCGAGGCAACAGCAGCAACGCCATCAGCAGCAGTAGCATCGGCATCATTATCAACATCGTGAATCAGATCATCGCCATCGCCATCATCTTCGAAACATTGCACTTTGTCGGAATTCATCAACGGCGGTGGTTCCGCGGATGGACTGCGCACCCGCCATGGCAATGTGGAATTTCCACACGCCGTGTCTGAGCCTGCGTGTGATCCAGTAGCGCTGTGGAGGCAGCGTCGAGGATGAGCCGAAGCCCCTGGCGCTGCCACGAGAGGGCGGCACAGAGCAGCGGTCGGCAGCCCAAGTGACAGGGAGAGACAGGGAGAGACAGGGAGAGAGCTGCGATGCACGCCAACTCCACACGGTGGCGAGATGCGAACTGCCTCGCCTGCTATTCAGGCGTTCGTGGGCTCGATCACAAGCCTGATGCCCATATCATTGGAGTTCGCGGTGTCGCTCTCTCTCTCTCTCTTCCCGTGGTCGCGTGGATTTCTCTTCGGGTCCTCCGGTTTTTCCCTCCACAGTTAGAACGGACGTCACGCGTTTAGAGTCTTTGGCTGCTTAAACATGTCCACGTGATGATGATTATGATCACAAGCCGCCACTTCGTTGCGCGATCATTTGCGATCGCCAGGTCGGTTCTGAAAAAGAGCGAAATAGCAGCTCAGTGGGGCCTCACCTGGGAAAAAAACTAAGTTTAGTTGATGATAGGTGTTTCCTCTTTCTTCTGGCAACAAAACAGGTGTTAAGATGTTAAAACACCAAACTGAAACCTTTCACAAGGAATCACGTCTGAATTAACCACAATGCTTGTGGTCACTCTGATAGTATATGCATTGTCCTTGAAACTGATTGGTCCACACCAGAGACACCTTTCTTTTGAGCCTCGTCTCAAACGGTGTTAGACCAGAGGACGCCAAAAGGCGCACACAGCATAAAGACAATGCACTATCAGAGTAACGAAAGCTCGGGGTGAGCATCTACAAAAAGGCCAAAGGAGGTCCCATGATAAAGTTTAGTTGAGTCGATAACAGCGTCACGAAGCAGTCCTTGAAGAGCCACCGCATGCGGCTTCGGAGCCGCGGGTTGCCCACCCCTGGGATAGAGCGTTGTCCCCTCGCACGCGTGGGGTTATCTCCGTGTGCTCCGGTTTCCACCCCCCACGTGTACACACACCATGAATTGGGCCGATACCACCTTGAGAATATATAGAGGGCCCCAGAGCTTGGACAATCGTCGGTAGCGACGGCTCCTCACCAGCACCACCTGACTGCTGCTGCCTTCCTGCTCCTCGTCTGTGGCTCCTCCTCCTGGAGCCTCTGAGTCGTCCTCTCTCTCTCTGAGTCGTCCCCTCTCTCTCTCTGAGTCGTCCTCTCTCTCTGAGTCGTCCTCTCTCTGAGTCATCCTCTCTCTTTCTGAGCTGTCGACCCTCACTCTCCGAGTAGCCATCTCTGAGTCGTCCTCTCTCTCTCTCTGAGTAGTTCTCTCTCTCTCTCTAAGTCGTCCTCTGTCAGTCTGAGAGTCGCCCTCTCTCTCTAAGTCGTCCTCTCTCTCTGAGTCGTCCCCTCTCTCTTTGAGTCGTCCTCTCTCTCTCTCTCTGAGTCGTCCCCTCTCTCCCTCTCTCTCTGAGTCGTCCTCTCTCTCAGAGTCGTCCTCTCTCTCTCTGAGTCGTCCTTTCTCTCTCTGAGTCGTCCTCTCTCTCTGAGTCGTCCCCTCTCTCCCTCTCTCTCTGAGTCGTCGTTTCTCTCTCTGAGTCGTCATCTCTCTCAATATGAGTCGTCCTCTCTCTCCGAGAGCGATGGGTGGACACCGAGTGGCGGCGGTGGCGCAGCGTTGCGAGTCGACACGACGGTGATGGTGACGATTGTCACCCTCACCACCATCACCACCATCACCACCATCACCACCACCATCACCACCATCACCACCATCATCATCACCACCCTCACCACCATCACCACCCTCACCACCATCACCACCATCATCATCACCACTACCACCATCATCATCACCACCATCACCATCACCACCATCACCACCATCACCACCATCACCACCATCACCACCATGAGTATCGTTACCACTGAGAGCTGAGGTCGCCCTCTCGCCACGTGCGTGCTGGCTGCCTGCCTGCTTGCCTGGCTGCCTGCCTGGCTGGCTGGCGCGGCTTCCCAATCCGCGAGCAGCTCCAGAGATGGGAACGAAGCGCCGCCAGAGGGCGCCACGCGCCCGCACTTCCCACTCGGCTCCTCACGGGGAGAGAGACGGGGGGGGGGTAGTTATCGTAACATCATTAGTATCGCGCCTCATCCAAGGATGCTTTACACATCATTAACAACTGTGCATATGAATGCAATGGTGGAGATGAGGTGAATGAAATAGACGCGAGGAAGCGATGTGGGCGAATCTGTGATGACGGTGATGATGATCGTGAATTCGGCGAAAGTGAAATTGATGACGGTAAATGATGACGAATGTATTGAATGAATGGGGATAATGAGTGAAAGCCAAGCAATGAGAATATGAAGAAGGAAAAGTCACGGTGTCGGATATGAGGGGGAGATTAAGGGGGGGGGGTCGTGGGGTGAGCTATGGAACAATAAGTTAGTTTTTTGGGGGGGGCGGGGGGGAGGAGGGGGGAGGAGTGCCCACACTCGCGTTGCTTGCTCTGGAGATTGGGAGGAGATCAGTCGATGGCGGGATGTTCGTTCGACGTTCGGTCGTCGCGTTGACGGCAGCCGTGGCGAGCGAGCGGTCTCTCTCTCACGAGCCGCTGGATGGAGCCGCCGAGGAACCCCCCACCCCCCCACCTCCTCCCGCCCTCCCCGGTGAGGGAGCTCTCGCATCTGGCTCCAATTCCACAACGGCTCACACGGCGGAGCCCAGACAGACCGAGTTGAGAGCGTGCGGCTTTCGGCAGTTGCAACTCTCTCGTGAAGGCAGGGGGGTGGGGAGCCCTCTTGTCAGGAGAAGCGACCCACACGGACCATCTCCTGAGATGCCAGGCAGCGGTCACGGTCCGCTCCTCGCGATTTGGTAAATGCCATCACCAGCAGCCGTGGCCCGTGCAAGAATTCATTTGAGCAGTTAAGGCTCCACTGAGCTGATCCGTGGCTCTTTTGCAGAGGAGGCAACGTGGCGATCACAAGCGGTATCTCAACGAGGTTGGCTTATCATTCTCATCACGTGGAAATGTACAGCAGCCAAATACTCTAAACGCGTGATGATGTTCATACTAAATGTGATAAGGGAAAAAACGGATAACATGCAAACTCAAATATACAGCAGCAGGCGTCAGAGTCGGGATCGAACCCACGACCTCCTGTATACCAGGCGAGGTAGTTAACATCTCCTAGCCACCGTGATGAGAGAGAGAGACACGCAAACTCCAAATATACAGCAGCAGGCGTCAGGGTCGGGATCGAACCCACGACCTTCTGTATACCAGGCGAGGTAGTTAACATATCCTAGCCATCCTGGCACCCATTGCGTTCTGCCACAGCCGACTTCTGAACAGTTTTAGCGAAAACCTTCTTACGTTCCATCATCCACTTGCAGACTGTCCCTGTCCTGTCCGGTGGGACTCATCCACCAGCAGACACACAAAAATGTCACCCAGACAACCACAACCACAACAACATCGTCATCATCATCGTCATCTTCGTCATCAACAATCACTTGAGCAATCGCCGCACATTCCGAATGACTCATCACGCGGTGAACGCAGATTACCTGACGCACACTTTTTTAGTTGAAACAAAAACTCTCTTCAGTAGCTGTGTGCGACCGTGGTCGTCCAGAACAGAGACCGGAGTACAGCGTAGAACGACGCAATGGAACAACCCATCCACAAATACGAAGGAGACGTCGTCACAGCGATGAACTCACGCCGCCTGCTACACGGCGCGGTTTGACCACCCGAATGTGGCATTGCAGTTGTTGCACTGCAACTTACAGCAGCGTTCTTCACGATGTTTTCGTCGATACTTTCGCCGATAAGACACCGTCAGTGTGAGGGCCGCCACACATTTGAAAGCACCGGGTGTGCCGTGCCGGCCTTCATAGGTGCCTGGTATACAGGAGGCCGTGGGCTCGATCTCGACCCTGACGCCTGCTGAATATTCGGAGTTTGCGTGACTCTCTCTCCGTGGCCTACATGTCTTTTCGGGTTTCCCCTCCACATTTAGAGACACGCATTTAGAGCATTTGGCTGTTATCAATTCCCACGTGATGATGAGAAGCCACTCCGTTGAGCTATCAGCTGTGGCAGCCAGGTAAAATAAAGAACATAGTTTCGATCACAACACACGCGATCGCTTGTGTTGTGATCGAAGCATCGTAGTTGTTTTTCTTTTCTTTGAACTTATCTACGTGACTTTACCGAAAGACCCAAAGAATATGAATTCCTGCAGTCACGAAAGCTTTAAGTCGAGATTTAACAAAGTTTAGTTTGTAGGTGCGAGCGACTCGCGAACAGCACTTTGCCCCAGCAGTCTGCCAAGGCGAGGTGGAGGAGGTTGTTGTCTTGGGGGGGGGGGGGGGGGGGTGAGTCCGCTGTTTGTCACTCGACAGGTCAAAGTGCAACTCGGGGACCTCTGCGAGTGGTCGCGGCGCCGCCGCCACCACTCGCAGATGAGTACAGGGAGCGCGGTTGAGGTGGTCGCGGTTAATATTCGTGGGGGTGGCGTGGGGTGGGGTAATTGTTCCAGTAAATTATGCGGCGATGGGGCGAGGAGGTGGTGCTGGATGGGATGGGTGGGAGACGAGGAACAGGGGGGGGGGGTGTTGTTAGGAGTGGGGGGGGGGGGCCGAATTTGCAACGTGACGGCGCCTGATTGAGTGCGGCCATCTCGGCGAGGCACGGGGCGCGATGGATATTTCGCGACTGCATTAAATTAACTTGTTTGAGTGTGTGTGTTGTGTGTGTGTTGAGTGTGTGTGTTGTGTGTGTGCGTGTTGTGTGTGTGCGTGTTTGCGAGTGAAAGTGGCGAGGTGGGGGTGGGGTGAGAGAGAGATCTGGAAGGGCGACGTGGGACTATTCCGCGTCTGATTTACGCTTTGGGTGGAGCAGCCGCGGACGTTCCGCCGCTGTTGTTAGCGCGTGGCACCCCCTCCCCGCTACCCCCCCCCCGTACTTTAACCGGACACGCAGAGGATAATATCTATGGGATCGCTTTTTTCGGCAGTATAAAAAATTATGAACAAAAAGTAAGAATAGGCTTAACCCTTGTTGGCAAAAAACACGGGAGGTGATAAGATGTTCAAACGCCAAACAGATACACGCCAAACAGATACACCTGTTTGCAAGACATCTTGCATTAGCCACACGTACTTGTGGCAAAAACATGCAAACAAACATGCTCTGATCATAACAATAGTAATAAACGCATTGTCTTTGAGACGGA
This sequence comes from Lethenteron reissneri, assembly GCF_015708825.2. Taxonomy (NCBI): domain Eukaryota; kingdom Metazoa; phylum Chordata; class Hyperoartia; order Petromyzontiformes; family Petromyzontidae; genus Lethenteron; species Lethenteron reissneri. The sequence continues at coordinate 957,995 of NC_083779.1, forward strand.
TGACCGACACCAGAGAGGTTTCTTCACGGCTTTGTCTCACCACGCGCGGGCTCTCTGTATGGGGTGGCGTCTTATCGGCAGCGTCGGTTTAACAACGGGAAAAAAATCTCGTGGGGTGCCGGTTTCGACATTTGAGCCTCTCATCAGCAGCGCCAGGCTTGGCTGAACCAGTGCTGGCCAACTGCCCCATGATGGGAGGCCAAGGGCCCCTATTTCCTGCAAGACGCGGTTTGTTTTAGGTCATTGTGTGCGCGCGTGTGTACACGTGTGTGTGTATACACGTGTGTATGTGTGTTGGGGAGCGGTAGCGCAGTGGTTAGCGCACTGCGCTACAAACCTGGCGACCCGAGTTCGATTCCCGCTCACGGCCAACAGCAGCGACGATTGTCTGAACCGGTTCTGGGCCTCCTCTAGGTCGCCTCAGCCTCAAATGAGTAACCTGGTGCAGTGTGTAAACATCGCCATTGGGCAGATAAAATCAACCGTGCCAACAGGCCACCCACCGCCTCGTGTGCCGTGCCGGCCTTCGTAGGTGCCTTGCTAACAGCACTTGCCCCAACGGTCTGTGAAGGCTACACGGGGGATCTTTGTCTTAGTTTTTTCGTGTGTTGATACGAGCCGTGCTTTATGTGAATAAACAGAGCGAGATGGAATCCATGTGGCGGTTTCCGCTAACCAGAAATCCCTTAGCAATGCATGTCGGCGATGGCGTGCCTGCAGATAAGGCCGGGAGAACACGAGATTTTGTTTTATCTCTCTCGTCACGAGAATGTCAGTGGCGCCCATTCTGTGCCATCCTTGCGCGTGGTGGCAATGCGTGCAGGTGCCTACAGCAGCGTTGTTCGCTCTTTTTCCGAGGGGGGACACTTTCGCCGATAAGACATCACATTTGAAACCATTGTGGGTTTGACAGCAGCACGATGGTGATGGTGGTGGTGGGGGGGTGTCACTCCGTGTATGTTGTGTCGGGGGGCCGCACGCCAGGGGCCGCACTCGAGGCCACCAGGGGCCACATTAGAGGCCACCGGGGGCCACATTAGAGACCACCAGGGGCCACATTAGAGGCCACCGGGGGCCACATTAGAGGCCACCGGGGGCCACATTAGAGACCACCAGGGGCCACATTAGAGGCCACCGGGGGCCACATTAGAGGCCACCGGGGGCCACATTAGAGACCACCAGGGGCCACATTAGAGGCCACCGGGGGCCACATTAGAGGCCACCGGGGGCCACATTAGAGACCACCAGGGGCCACATTAGAGGCCACCAGGGGCCACATTAGAGGCCACCAGGGGCCACATTAGAGACCACCAGGGGCCACATTAGAGGCCACCGGGGGCCACATTAGAGGCCACCGGGGGCCACATTAGAGACCACCAGGGGCCACATTAGAGGCCACCGGGGGCCACATTAGAGGCCACCGGGGGCCACATTAGAGGCCACCAGGGGCCACATTAGAGGCCACCGGGGGCCACATTAGAGACCACCAGGGGCCACATTAGAGGCCACCGGGGGCCACATTAGAGACCACCAGGGGCCACATTAGAGGCCACCGGGGGCCACATTAGAGGCCACCAGGGGCCGCACTCAAGGCCATCGGGGGCCGCATTAGAGGCCACCGGGGGCCACATTAGAGGCCACCGGGGGCCGCATTAGAGGCCACCGGGGGCCGCCAGTATCCCGCGGGCCTTGCAGAGAAAAACGCCGATCTACCGCGCGGTCCAGATGTCTCGTGACCCCTGAATTTATATAAACATTACTGAAGTGGACATCGCCAGTGATCTGAAGCACCCTGTAGATGTCTATAATGTGGAGATGCTTCCGCTGCTGCTGGCACGCCGGGAGGGCTTCAGCAGGCGGAGAGAGTCCACGTCGCTGTTCCTCCGTCGTTGAAGGCGCGAACGCCGCAGCCGTTGCAGTGAAACAAACCACGGCAGGAGGCACCTGCTGACGGCTGCTTGTGTCGAGATCGAATCGTCGTGATCTATTAACGTTCGACCCACGTGACTTTACCGAAAGAACCAAAGAGTATGGATTTCTGCAGTCACGAAAGCTTCAAATCTCGAGTGATTAGATCACTAACGTGTAAACAAGTCACAAGAGTTTATTTGATGAGGCCACCGGTGCTCATCTCCTGTTTACAACCACGTTGAGCCAGTGGTAGAAATTCCACGTTGCCATGACGGAGGCGAGTACATCCATAGGACAACCAATGTTTGGCTTCCCACTCCCTACACACACAAAAGTGGTGCTCATTTTATCGACCTCGAAGGATTACGTGCTTGTGGAGGTGTTCATTCATCAGTGCAGTGACATGGCCCACGTGGGGGAGGGCGAGTTAATTAATTGCCTGCAGTGTAATTGAGCTGTGGCAGAGGCAATGAAAAGCGGCATTCTTGTCACAACACGTCATTCACAACTCCCTCCCTGGTGGCCATCGCTTCTGCTCGCGTCGCAGAGCTCGTAAATCAAACCACAGCGCTCAAACCTCGAAATGACATCCACGTACTTGGTCGTCCTAACAGTTTTACGGAACCGATTGTAATAATTTAGCGGTTTAAAGGGTAAAATGTCAGTTGACAAACAACGTATTAAGCCGCACACAGGCGCTGTGGCTCACGACCACCTCCCTCGGCAAACTTCGCCCGCGGCAACTCTCCGCCGCCTTGTCCTGTCGCGTGTATTCCTCCGCCACGGGAATACATAAAAAAGTAACACCCACATACATTCACCCACTTCGTGCATTTAACGATGGAAAACATTATCCACTCTCCCCACCTTTTACAAGAAACAACTCGTTGACTAAGACTAGTTTCTGCGGGTGTGTTATAATACCTGACGCGTCTTAGACGTCTTTATTGCAATTATCGCAGAGCGAATGTAGATTAATCGATTCCCATGTTAGCGATTCTTGCGTGAGAATCGTGTGTTTAAAAATCGATCACCAGCAGCAGTCGCTGAGTGGTGAACGCTGTTCACCAGGGGACACATTAAAACAACATCATTTAATTACCACCACGCCCCACGGTTACACACAGAGTGCCGTCGCTAACTCGTATCTACTACACCTGGCTGGCATCTCCATCCACGTGCTATGAAGAAGGGTCATTGCCCGAAACGTCGCCTATGATACAGCACACCCATTATTTTCAGGCCACGCACACGGTGTGATTGACGAATGCGTTGAATTTGTTGTGACTTAACTAAAACTCTTCTTTAATATTGTATTTGACCAGGTAAGGTCCACTAAGCCACGTGGTAGCAGACAAATATTCGGAACCGGTCCTGGCCCCAGTCGCTTCTTTAAATAGACACACATTGTCCTACTGCTGCTGCGGAGGGAGCTGGTAGGAACACGTTGGTGGGTTGCTCGGTCAATGGCCTGCAGGGTCAACGGCGGCGTGGTGTATTCCGCAAAGATGCCCGACTGTGAGGGCGGGCACAAGCCGGCGTGAGTAGGTTAAACGTTGAGTTTTATAAGGGCACCACGGGGTGACCAGCCCCTCCCCACCCAGCCCCACCCCACCCAGCCCCTCCCCACCCAGCCCCACCCAGCCCCTCCCCACCCTCCCATCCCCACCCAGCCCCTCCCCACCCAGCCCCTCCCCACCCAGCCCCACCCTCCCTTCCCCACCCAGCCCCTCCCCACCCAGCCCCTCCCCACCCAGCCCCACCCTCCCCAGCCCCTCCCCTCCCAGCCCCTCTCCACCCAGCCCCTCCCCACCCAGCCCCACCCCTCCCAGCCCCTCCCCACCCAGCCCCACCCCTCCCAGCCCCTCCCCACCCAGCCCCACCCCTCCCAGCCCCTCCCCACCCAGCCCCTCTCCACCCAGCCCCTCCCCTCCCAGCCCCTCCCCACCCAGCCCCTCCCCACCCAGCCCCTCCCCACCCAGCCCCACCCCTCCCAGCCCCTCCCCACCCAGCCCCTCTCCACCCAGCCCCTCCCCTCCCAGCCCCTCCCCACCCAGCCCCTCCCCACCCACTCCTTTCCACCCAGCCCCACCCCTCCCATTTTTTGATGCACGACGGACGGACACAATAATCCGCTGTGGGCTGGTGTAACCAGGAGGTTCCTACCAGTATAAGTCAGTGGGCTGTCCCTGTGGAGAGTTGTTAACTCGCTCGCCCGGTGTTACAGGGCCGTGGGTTCGATCGCGACCCGTGCCCTAGAGTTTGCGTGTCTCTCTCTCCCCGTGGTCGCGTGGGGTTCCCCTCCGCGTTGAGTCAACGTCGCCACGCGTTTGGAGAGGAGAGGCGGTTGCCTGCTGCTGGGAATGTCCACGTGGTGACGAGCAGCCGCTGGTTCGAGCTCTCAGCTGCGATAGGCAGGGCACTACTTCAAATCTAGAATTAGGTCACTACTGATATCATAGCTACAATAGCAGTGGGCCTTACTTTGTAACATAAAATCAACTAGCAGTTGAAGTAAAAATAGTTGATTTGAGTACATTTACCTATTTTATTGATTTTCTTACTTCTCCATCTTTTGCATTATTGTAGTAGTATTTGTTGTATTATTACAGTATTTGTTGTATTATTACAGTATTTGTTGTATTATTACAGTATTTGTTGTATTATTACAGTTTTTGTTGTATTATTACAGTATTTGTTGTGTTATTACAGTATTTGTTGTGTTATTACAGTATTTGTTGTGTTATTACAGTATTTGTTGTATTATTACAGTATTTGTTGTGTTATTACAGTATTTGTTGTATTATTACAGTATTTGTTGTATTATTACAGTATTTGTTGTATTATTACAGTTTTTGTTGTATTATTACAGTATTTGTTGTATTATTACAGTATTTGTTGTGTTATTACAGTATTTGTTGTGTTATTACAGTATTTGTTGTATTATTACAGTATTTGTTGTATTATTACAGTTTTTGTTGTATTATTACAGTTTTGTTGTATTATTACAGTATTTGTTGTATTATTACAGTATTTGTTGTGTTATTACAGTATTTGTTGTGTTATTACAGTATTTGTTGTGTTATTACAGTATTTGTTGTATTATTACAGTATTTGTTGTATTATTACAGTATTTGTTGTATTATTACAGTATTTGTTGTATTATTACAGTATTTGTTGTGTTATTACAGTATTTGTTGTGTTATTACAGTATTTGTTGTATTATTACAGTATTTGTTGTATTATTACAGTATTTGTTGTATTATTACAGTATTTGTTGTATTATTACAGTATTTGTTGTGTTATTACAGTATTTGTTGTGTTATTACAGTATTTGTTGTGTTATTACAGTATTTGTTGTATTATTACAGTATTTGTTGTATTATTACAGTATTTGTTGTATTATTACAGTATTTGTTGTATTATTACAGTATTTGTTGTATTATTACAGTATTTGTTGTAACTTTCCTACCCCCGTGCCCCCCCCCCCCCCCCCCCCTATCTGGTGGGACACGAGTTGGGGGGGGGAAGAGCTTCACAGCTCATCTGATTTAACGAAGATTCTCATCCTGACGACTCGTCCACGCGGAATCGCTGGAATCGCTCGTGGGGCGGGGTCGGTACTTTTGAATTAATTAAATAAAGAGAAGCGCCGCCGCCGTAACGTTCTCGTGACGTCACGTCCGGCGAGCCCCGTGCCCCTCCCCTATATAAGGGCGAGGGGCGCGGCGGGGCCGGCGAGCGCGCGCCTGCAGGTGACCCCCCCCCCCACCCCCCGCGGCGTCTTCCCGCGCAAACTTCGTCTCGCCCCCCCCCCCACTCGGCCCCCACCTCTCGGCCCACGCCGCCGCCATCTTCTCTCGCTGCTCTGCCACTAACGCGTCTCCTCCTCCTCCACCCCCCTTAGTCGCCGCTATCTCCCCGCACGCAACTCTCGCTACTCGCCAACAACAGCAACAGTTTCGTGAGGAGAATTTTTAACTAACGCGAACTAATTTTATAAAGTATATATATAGAAAGGACGAGAGAGTCCTTGTCGGCAACGAACTTGTAAGGATTCTAGATTTGAAGCCGAGTATAACGTAAAAACTTAGTATAACCGAGTATAACTTGTAGGGAACTTTGCGAGGTAACGGAGTGACGAAGCCATGGCCGGAGTGACCTCGATCGACGCCGTGAAGAGGAAGATAAAGACGCTGCAGCAGCAGGCGGACGACGCGGAGGAGCGCGCCGAGACGCTGCAGAGGGAGCTGGAGGTGGAGCGCGAGGGGCGCGAGAAAGTGAGGGACGACGACTTTGTTATGAACACAACTTGTCGTGCAATTTGTTGTTGTGGAAGAGCAAATGGTGACGGCTCGCGGCGTTGTGGTTGGTGGCATCTTCTCCGGCGCCGATTCGTGTCGCGTTGGGCGCCGTCTGTGAGGGAGGGGAGAGGCGCCGCCTCTAACTAACTTATTGACAGACTTCATCTTAAAAGCCTCAAGTGTCTTTACTTGCTGGCAGAAAGGGGTCGAGCTCGACGGGAGCGCGAGAGAAATAACCCCTGTTAACTAGCTGGGTATTTGGCCTACTCTTCCATGTCGGTGTGAGAGTGGTGTGGGTGCTGTCACGCCACGCGGCGACGCATTAGCCGCGATGGTGTCGCCGGCTACCGGAGGAATGTTGACGGCGACGCGAGGTGATGGAATGCGATTGAATGGCTTCGCTCGCCTTGGCACAGGAGACTTGATGGGGGTGGTTTAGACTGACTGTGGTAGAGAGATTAACTCTGTAGTGGAGGGAACATCAACTCTAGTAGTGGAGATATTAACTCTGTGGTAGAGATATTAACTCTGTAGTGGAGGGAACATCAACTCTCGTAGTGGAGATATTAACTCTGTGGTGGAGATGTCAACTCTGGTGGTGGAGGGAAGATCAACTCTGGTGGTGGATTAGTGGAGTGAGATGGGACTGATGTGGAGGAGTTCTCACGGGCGGGGTAAGAGACGAAAAATCCGAGAGCTAACAAACAGCTTCAATGGTGAGGTCTGGACTGTAGTAGTGTACAGTGCCAGTGCTTGGTCTGTGCAACGTCTTGCTCATGCCACTGCTGGATGAAGGCCTTGCACCACGCAGTGTCGGTCAATGGATAGTTGGATCATTTCCACCACCCCTGTTGATGAACGGGGCGAGATGAGGGCCGACAATTGGCTTCAGATGTCGCCGTCCTCGACAAGCCGCTGGTGTTAGACGTGGCAAGTAATTGAAACGTATTTTCATATCCCAGTGTGCGAACCAGCGTGATGAAGTATGGTCAAATAACTCCCCACGACCAGCATGTCCGAGGAAGCACCCTCGGTGAAGAGGTCTTGTCGGGTCACTGTGTGTGTGTCATGAGTTTTACATATTTCTATGCCCGTATGTTTAAACTGGTATGCGTTTCCATGCGATGTATTTGCGTGCACCTTTTGCACGCATTAGCACGTCACTTTGCCTTTGCAAATATACTCTAGAGTCATGCACACGCGTGATATGCATTGTGCATGTGGTGTGGATTGTGCCGGCCCTAAACACGTTTCTTGTCGCCAACAGCGTCCAGTGAGCCATAAACTCGGTGGGGATCTTTGTCTTGGGTTTGTGTGCGCGCAGATGCACGGCGGCGTTCTTATTGCAGGAGACGGTTGTGAAAGTGGCATTAGTGGAGCTGTAAAGTGTTCTTGAATGTACACTACTGTTACTTAAAGTCACGAATATGGTGGCACATTTTACCCTCGCATTCAACGCATTTAAGGAGTGGCTTCGTGCTGGGTGTACTGTGTTTGGCCTTGGTATCATTATTGGGCATCATATGCTTTTTGATTGTATGATTTCCCGTGGACAGACTTGCCTCTATCACAAGAATGTGTAATTGGACAGACGCACCTGACTGACACGTATTTTGCAGGATTGGTTAAGAGCATGTACAGCCATTCTCAGTCCACTGCTGAATGAGGGTCTCTCCATGCCGTGCGGGTCTTGGGGTTCTTTGAGCATACTTCACCATGCCGGTCTGTGCGGGTTTGTGAAGGTGCGGCAGTGCGTAGGAGTTGGAGCATAGCACAGTACCGTACAACAATTGATTTTCTCCACTGCCCTCTATTGTCCAACCATGATGCACTGTAGCCCCTCGGCAGCCTAAATAACACGCGTGTTATGGATGGTGGTTGCCCATCCAAGCACTACTCCAAGCTGAACGCTGCTTAGCCTTTAACATCTGCCGACATTGAGTGCATTCCTTGTGAATTGGTCATGGAAGGGTGAGATGAGAGGCCGAGTTAATATGCAGCACTGTACAGTATACGCGTTTTATTTATTAAATAGCACAACACACACGTTGCTTAGTATATTCACTAAACTTTAACAGGAAGCTTTCAAACCGATTTGTCAACAAGACAGCCGTCTTTATCGCAGTGGGTACTGTTTCTAGACGTTTGGTGATATGCAAATGAGGGTGGTGGGTCGTGGGTGGGGTCGGCGCTTTCTCAAGGAGACGATAAGAGCGCAACAAACCGTAGCTGGCGGGTTGAGTTGCCAAAGTTTTAAAACTCTTTTCATTGCCATTCTGTGTAGTGTTTTATTTTAGAGGTAAGGCTTGAGAGGAAAGCACGGGTGCCTGTATGTTCTATGCCTGTTTCTAAATGGTCTGCTTGTTGAGCTTAAATGGTGGTAGGGATTTCTCTTTGCCATTGATCTCAGATTTCAGGGTTTAGGTAATGTATAAAAGTGGTGTGTGCTTCGTTGTTGGCTCATTTGGAATTGGGACACCACGGTGGCTGGGAGATGTTATCTTGCCCAGTCCACTATACAGGAGGTCGTGCTTCGATCTCAATCCTGACTGCATTTTTATATTTGGGGTTTGTGTGTTCTACATGGTCGTGTAGATTTTTCTCCGCGTCCTCCGTTTTTCCTTCTACGTTTTAGAAACATGCACTTAGATTATTTGCCTACTACATATGTCCACAAGCCGCTTCGCTGAGCTGTCATTTGTGGCCAGGCCGCTTCTCAAAAAGAGTTTTATAGCTCTGTGCGCCTTTCTAAACCGTGCACTCGGCTACAATTCCTTTTTTTAAAGCTTTTGTCACGGTAAATTGTGTTAGAATTTTGGCCCCAAGCGCCTTAACTGCATAGCTTGTGATACCGTTGTGTAATCTTTCTCTTACTGTTAGATATTGGAGTGGCTATTCTGGCAAGTGCTGCTGTGTGTTGGTCTCGGTATGTTGTGGGGTGAAAAAAAGAGGTCACATTGTTGAAGTGTGTACAAAGTTACTTAGTTTAACTTAATTGGAAAGTCATTGCTTGGTGTGGTGCTTAAGGCAAAACTGTTTTCACAGTTAACATCAATGGTGTCACTCACCAGAGTTGAACCTTGTTTAAATACAAGTGGCTTTTACTCATCGGTGGGTCCTCCCGGAGCAATTCTTTCATTGTGGCTCCAAGCATTCAAAACGGTTCAGATGATTTTGATAGAAGTCATTAATTATTTGGATTCGTTTACGAGCATGACTGTAGTGTGGAATATTATGTATTTATTTAATGGAAAAATCGGCCAAGACGTATGGTTCCAGAAAATGTTATTCCTGCATTTGATTTATTTTCTTTTTGGAAATGTCAGGGAATTGGTGGTGGAATTTGTTCATAGTTTTAGCTGTTAATACATAGAAATATTAAGGATATTGAAAGTTAAAATCGGTACAAGTGTTTGTCTGTGTGTGTAAAGGAATCTGTAGCAAAGCATTAAGTGTTCGACCATATAATTTTCATGAATGAATCCTCACAATGGGGAATGCACACGCGTACAGTGGATATGGTATGCCAGAGTCCCAGTGGGATCTTTGCTTCCTGAGGAATTGGACATGTCCATTAGTGCTGGAGGACGTGGGTTAAAATGCTTGCAATCTAAAGCACTCCCCCTCAGATTTTGGTTGGACTCTGATCCTTCCCAAACACAATCCGGAACCCTCTTCTTAATGGTTTACAGTGGCCTGCGTTCAATATGGCCCTGAAATAAATATTACTAATCCGCATAACCTCAAGGAACCAACTATATGACCACCCGCATAAAAAAACATGATTCCAGGACGTGGTGTGTGACTGAAATGGGTGGTTTTAATTGAGAAATTAGACTATTGATTTGGTGGCTGAATTGGGTGACTTTAAGTTGTAGCTGTTGACCGTAATTGATTATCATTAATCGTGGTTTAATACGTGTGCTTATGCTCGCGAAATAATTTTGGACATGGAGTGGAAATCGATGCCTTCTGTACTAAATCATGTAAAATGTCTCATGGTGAATTTGAAGTATACTCGTCACGTTAATTGATGCTCACTAAATTACTGAGACTATGAAACGGAATAATAAACAAGCCCAAGGGCTAGAGGTTGAGTCGTTTAAATTTCAACGTGTAATATTACATGTTTGGAGTGCCATTTTTAGGTGGGGAGAGCCTTTTGTCTAACCCCCCTCCTCCCTGCAATACGTGAAAAAGTAGCGTTTACAATTGCCACTGTTTCCAGAGTGATCTCCTGTAACATTGAAGCAGCTTCGTCTCAATTGATCGTTATGCTGTTTGTTGACCCGTCACGTACTCTTGAGTGTAGTTCATTCAAAACCGATTCAATTATTTTTTACCAGAAAAGGCCACGTGGCACATTTGTATGGGAGTTTGGTGTTATCTTTAGTGAGTCTAATTTTCTTAACTTTTTTAGAGAATAATTTTTCTTATGGGCTAGCCAGTGTTTATTCCATAAAAAACAGCAACACTTTGTTCCAGACAGATAAGCACGTTGTATGAGGTTGGGTCTGGGACCATTGTGTGGCATTGCTGATAAGGGGGCACTTGTACTGCTAAATTAACTACTCCTTTTTGTTGGGTTATTAATGGCCATTTTAAATGAAGTGGCAGACGACCTAAGCTGTTTGTGTGAATATAAATAAGCGTGTTGTCGAACCTTAAAGTGTTAAACTCATCCAGTGTAAGGTTTGTTCAGCCTGTTAATTAACTGCATTTGTCCTTTTTCTTTTCAAATTAATCCTTGGAGTGTTTTACGCATATACTTAACAGTGTTCAGAAAATTTCGGTATATCAGCTATTGCAAGCTTGAATAGCTGACATACGGAAATTCAAAGTAAAGTGCTGCTGGGCAGTGCACAATATCCAAAACGGCAAAATCGTCTGCAGTCTGGGATTGTGTGCTAGAGCACAAGTCACATAAATTGCCAAATTCCTGTTTAACAATGAAGCCTGGGTGTTTAAAAATGCAACAACAAAACACTCCTTTTAAAACTTGTACTGATTTGTGTGTTTTAGCATCCAGCCAAAATAAATGACTCTTAACAAAGATGTTTGAAATACCTCTACACTTTGAAAAGTGCCATGGCCATCAGACTTTCAAGTCAAGTGTACGAATGCAGTTTTTCACTTTAATCTTCTGTGGCTGTTTGGGGGTGGCTGCCCACAATGGGCAGCCTGCTGATAATGCCACATCACAGCCACTGCTGTTAAGCCTGGAACGCCACTCCCTTGCTCTGGCCTTCACACGGGAGTATGAGCTCCCCCTCATCATTCCTTGACGATCAGATGTTTACTTTGCCTCGCATTATATTGCAGCCTTACAAGATGGAGAATGTTTTAACTGCATCATGTCAACGCTAAACACACTCTGGCTTTGTTTAATTTTCTCCGTTGTAGTTTACGGTCATGGACTCCAAAACGCTTTTTATAATTTACGAAGATGGGAATACTTTATTTTAAATGGCTGTGTAACCAGATTCTTTGGTATGTTTCGTACATGGACTATATCAAATCCATCTTACCTAGGGGCAGAATTGGTTTCATAAATTAATGAGTAGTCATAAATCGTTATTACCGATGTCAAATGGTGTGCTTTTTAGTCCTGGAAGGTCAGCATGTGCTTGAAAATGTTACTGAAATGTGCTCGGGTAACATCGTGTACAGTAACACAGAGGTGACTCTGTAAGTTAATTAAAATGTAATATAACCCTTGGCCTATGAGATGGTTCGGATTAAGCAAAGGCCGTTTAGATCGTGTGTCGCGTTCCATTCTGTTTCAAAAGGGAAATACATGAATAGGCACAATGTGACGTTATAACTCTTTTGACACCAAAACTGGTGTGTTTGAGGATTGGCATATGGCAGTCTGTACAAAGTACTTGGGAGCGGAGGGGGGGCTAGGTTCTCATAAAATGGGTGCGGCCATAGCACAAGTACGTCTTAATCTCATGGTTGCAGTTTGGTGTAGTTCTGGCAAACTTGTCCCGTTCACTGGAATTCTCGCTTTCACATTCTTGACATGCAAGGCTGCATGTTTGGGGGGGGGGGGTATGGTGTTTGCTAAACGTGGGTAATTCCTGCAAGCATCGTGTTTTAACAATATTAAGCTCAGTTTTATAAAGACCTTTTCAAATTGTAAATCTCAAGTGTTTTATTCTTACCACATTCCACCTTGGATAATTCATCCAAGGATTGAGTGATTTTAGTGTAAAAAACAATCTACATTCATTTTAATGTTTTTATTTATTTAATAGAGATTCTACAGTGTAAGATCTAAGACATTGAGTAGGATTGTATTCTATTGCAATTCTAGCTTTGTTAAGCTTTTACTATGTTTGATTATTCATTATTATTTCTAGCTTGCCAGACTCTCAATTCTGGCTGATTCCATGTATCCAGATTGTATATTATCCATTACTCTTATGTCCACCTATCTGCCCCACGTAGATGCTCCGCTATAACCAAGACTCCATACACACGCATATCTGCCCTGCATATATGCTAGACCACACACTTAGTTGCCATCTGTGGCCTAGGCTGATCTACTACAGGCATTTTGGTGGTGCATTGGCACTGGCTGGTCCAAACTCTGGTTGACCTTTTAACCTAGGTTGTGCAAGCCTCACGGGCCTTACCATTTTCCCTGAGGGTGAATTGGTACAGTTCCGCACACTAGGAATTGGTCATTTTTTATGGCGATTTTGGTTGAGGCCGGGGTCGGTGATAATTCAAACCGGTTTGGTATCGACGAGTATTACATGGGCATCTCCCATTATGATCCGTTTAGAAGTAGTATTTGAGTCTAAGGAATCAAGATTCAAGGCTAATTAAGTGAGGATTGTCCAGCTATACTGCACATTGTATAGACAAAGCACCAATTTGTTTAGTTGTTTTCCCAAGACAAAATTGTAGTGTTAGATTTACAGCGAGTGTGGGAACCTAACCACAGCTAATGAAGGCTCTCATACAATTTCATTGAGGAAGTTTGCAGTGCGGGTGTCTACATGCGCGTGGGTGTGTTACTGGGCAGGATGTGAGGCTGCGGAGTGGGGGATGCCTCGTGCTCATGCTTAAGGCATGTGCAACGGAAATGGCTCACTAGAGATCTCCACATTGGAATAAAATATATAGCGTCTGCACCACATGTTAACGCAAATGTGAACCATTCTTCCGTGTCATACACGCACGTGCGCCTGTCGAGCAGTTCTGCACACTTGGTAACGGTCACAAAATACTGCTTCCCGGTCAAGACGAACTTCACAAAGACATCTCTGCCAGTGCTGTTAAAAACCCCGACCCCATGTGTCCCATAATTTCCTTCCTGCTGCTACAAAAACCAAAGCTTTATGTGTGGCTAACATCTGACCTCCAAGGTCTCCTATTCTTACAATATCCCAGGCTGGCTTTAGGTGTTCCCATTGTTTGCGGACTTATGGATACCACTCCATTGCTTTTTTCCAACACAAATTTATTCTCTCCTCAGACCCTCCACTGTGTCAAGGGTCACCGCAGTTGTCGTGTGTCCTGTGCATGATTCCCAAACGCTTTACCGCAAGCTTTATATTAGTGCCAAATGCACAACAAATGTATGTTAATAGGAAATGGATGATTTTTTGTTGTTAAAATTAAACTTGACAGCATTCCAGCCATTCTCAACCCAACAAGGAATGAAGGCTTTACCAGTCACCACGGTGGTGAGATGTTGACTACCTTGCCTGGTATATAGGAGGTTTTGGGTTCGATCCCAACCCTGATGCCTGTATATTTGGGGTTTGCATTTTTCCCCCATGGTTGCGTGGATTTTTCTTAGTGTCCTCTGGTTTTTTTACTCAAATTAGAATTAACATGCATTTAGAGTATTTGGTTGCTTTAAATTTCCACATGATAAGCCACTTCATTGAGCCATCATTTGTGGCCAGGTCGCTTCTTAAAAAAGCTATATAGTTGTATAGTCTGGGTAGTTGCTTATAGTTGCACGGTCTGGCTTTAACAAAATCTGTCAATGTTGGGCAAAGTACAGTGGGGGAAACAAGCATTTCTTTTTTTGTTTGCTTGCTATAGCCTACCAGAAACAAAATAAATAACGCCTGTTTCCCATGTTTGTGTCTCCACACAAGAAAGTGTTTTATTTACACAACCCATTAACCACATCGCCTGCTTGCAAGTGCATGCTATTGGCAGCATTGATTAAATACAAACTCTGGACTGGGTTTTGACATTCATTGCCTCATCAGCAGTTAGGTTTGCTTCAAGCAATGCTGGTGAACTGTCTGTTTTTTGTTTCATAGGGAATGACCCGTTTAAAAAGTCGGCACAGCTTCTTAACCGATTTCATTCGTAAGGCCTGTTATAGATTAGCCTTTAAATCATCGGGGAGAAAAAAAACTCAAACTTTTTGTAAAGGATTGTGCTTGAGGCCAAATGGTCTGGTTGTACTGTGCAACGAGTGGGGAAGGGCCCCTTGCCTGGGAGAGGCTCGCACGCTGTGCAGTGTTCCGTGGGCTGAGCAGGCCCCATGCCACACAAGCTCTTTGTGAGCGGGCGTGCCCGAAGTTCGGGCCGGATTCCAGTTGACGCGGCTCCTGTGTCGAGCACGGAGCATTTCATGGCCATATATGGTGCTCGGTGGCTAGGGAGGGGCGGGCGGCGGGGTCGGTTCGTTGCAGTTTTTGCTGCGAGGTGGGAGTGTCCCTTGATGGTCCGTGCAGACGGTGCTCAAACAATCGCTGGAACTTCTTTGCAGAGCGGAAACGGCACATCTGTTGGTCTTGGCAGCGATTGGCCGTCCGCTCCCCAAAATGTAATCCGGTTCCCTTGGTATCCATTAAGTTTCCGTGGTTCTTTGTTAATCGTGGCGCTCTACGGTGCCTGCCTATCTGGTTTTTCATTTGTCATCTCAAAAGCAAAGCTGATTTTGCCATTACATCATCTGGCGTGTGATCTGCAGGGAATAATTGGGTTTCGTGTGAGAAGAAAACAGGCAGCGCAAGTGTATACTGTCGAATGGATTTGTGTTTTAAACCATTTGACAGCTTATTTTTGAAGCAACACTTTGGAATTCGAATTTACGGCGCTGAATCAATCCAGTGGTCGATGAAGGGTGTGGTTTCACCATACTAAAGTGTTTGTGAAGAGGACGTGCAGGCACCAGTCTTGATAAACATACGCCATTGTTGGCTGTGGCCAGGAATCTGACCAAGGTTGTTAGGTTCAGAGTACAGTGCTCGGACAACTGAATCACCACCCCCCCCTAGACCCCGCACTATTCACATATAGGCAATGTAATAGGCAATATTGCAGCATTTTGTAATGGATTAATGTCAATTAGAGGGAGTAGTAAATAAGACTTTTAGTACAATGATGTTGCTGCCAGTTGCTGTCCTAATCGTAAGTTAGCACTGATGTTTGTTTGTAATACGTTTAGTATAACACGATGGAAATTGGTGAACAAAATGTTATGGCTGTGCATCAGCTCGTAATAAAAAAAATTAATTCCTTAAACCAAGTGTCTGGATTTTAAATAACACTTGCAGTCTACAAAACATCACCACAACATGCTAGTTCAATGCCCCAACACGTGAGTTGTATTGCCTGCGGCTTGCGAAACGAGTGTGCACTCAGCTGCAGTAGTGCACCTTGCCACTTCCTGTAACATGTGATGACTTGCCGTTTCCACTAGGATTCCGATAATGTAATCGGTTTACACTTTGACGCAACCGGCGTGTAAACACTTGCGCATTTTAAACGTGGGGAATGCAAAGGGAGGTTCCTGTCGGCTAAATCCATCGCTCTGGTGTTGATGCAAATAACTTAATTTTTGTGCGTAAATGGTGAACATCCTATCGAAATACTGACCCTTACCATGGGAATGTGTAATTTCCAACAATGACTCAAAACCATTATTTAAGCAGTGAGTTCCATCCCATTACTTGTTCGAGCAGGGAGAGTCACTTGAGTTCAACTTTGTCATGTGAGAACCGTATTGTATTTGTGCTTGTTCTGAATGAGCGTTACTTTTATTATTTAACTCCTGTCTGGAATGTTGGCGTGATTGGTTATAAACCAGTCATATGCTTACCTCGCAGCCTTATCTCGGATAAAAACGGGGCAACCATTCATTGTTTATCTGAATGATCTGACTCATTGATTGGTATGGGGCAGAGGTCGACAACCAAACTAACAAGAGACATTTCATTCGTATTCGGTAAAAACATTTTAAGAACTGAAATGCTCGTGTATATCGGAAGACGGTCCTTAATCAATAACATCACGAAGCGGTACGGCTCGAGCTTGCAGGTTCCCGACCCCTGCTATGGGGAGTTGTGACCTTAATCCCAACCTTAATGACCTGTCCCTGGGCACTGATTTAACTTGCAGGTGCAGAAGCTTCAGTAACCTAACAGAATATAGTTTGTACCCAAAATAACGTGGACGGACATGACATGTCCTGCCTATAATGTTTTTTTTTTATGGGGCATGTTTTAAAACTTGAATGAGAAACTAAAAATGACACTACTAAAGATGTAAAAAGGCGTTTAAAGCAGTGCAGGCTTAGAAACGGCATATGCCAGGCAGTCTCAGTTTTTTTCACAGTCCTGTACAATACCTCTTTAAAACATATTGAACAGTACTCTTCCACCTCCAATTCCTAATATTTGTTTTAAATTACATCTTAAATATGCAGTTGAAAATATTTGTCTGCGTATAATATGAATTGTGGAGCACTCCAACATAAAATCACAAACTTGAAAAGGGTTCAATTTGGTCTTCGTGGAAACAACGGGTTTTTGTTACAAAACTGATATACTGGAGGGCCCCCCCCACTCCCCTGAATTAGACCCTCATTTCACAAATGCCTGTTTTTCAAACGTTTCCTGGCATTCAGAAAGGTATTTGAACAGCAAGGTAACATATTTGCTCAGTAGAGTAAGGTTTGTAAACAATATTAGAGTGAAGATGACTCGCTCGCCACAGCCTCACCTCAGCCACGCCCAGCAGCTAGGTTTGCTGTGACCCAAGTTTTCTTGGGTTTACTTAACTGTTACATCATTCAATGCTTTTTTATTGTAACGAGGTTAATTTTCTGAAAGTTTGACTTTGCTCTGTGTGTTGGGCACAAAGCATTTGAAACGTTTCTCGTTATAATAATTGTCCCGTCCCTTTTGTGGCACTGTTCCTCCTTGCAGGCCGAGGCTGATGTGGCGTCGCTGAACAGGCGCATCCAGCTGGTGGAGGAGGAGTTGGACAGGGCCCAGGAGCGTCTCTCCACCGCTCTCCAGAAGCTCGAGGAGGCCGAGAAGGCGGCTGATGAGAGCGAGAGGTGAGATACGTTAAGGAACGTCGGGGCAGTCGTGCACCTCCGCTTTAGCACGGTTGGCTACGGACTGTGGGGGTGGGGGGGGGCCTAGTGTGTGTGGTGAGGCATTGTGCGATTGCCTGCGTTGTTGTAGTTTCTCGTCGAATTTACATTTTCCGCCATCTGGCCGGATGATGCCGGGAGTTGGCGCTTAACCCGTGATCGTAAAGTTGGAGTTCAACTTTCGTTCGGGGAAAGACTCTGGTTTATCACTTCTCTGGTTTAGATTTGATGTGTGTGACACCAATTTGTGGGTTATTTGTAGTGGTGATCCTGATCCTGTAGGGAGACTGGCCTCTTCCAAAGGAATGTGCAATTTTCACCACTGGCCCTCATCAGAAATGGGCACTGCCTAACACTCACTTGAACAGACACTGACTCTCTATCGTTGACCTACATGTGGTGTTCATATCACGAGGTGGTTTTCTTTCCCTATAGAACTTAAATCATGTGTGCAGCACACTAGACCACTTTATAAATGTGTGTAAGTATACAGTCTTGTTTTATTCCTAGTTTTGACGAGTTGAAACAAATCAATTCCCCCTCCATGGGTGGGGGTTAAAAAGTAATGCGACATCAATACAGCTAATCATTCATTTAAATTGTAATTTTCGAGAATATAAATAACTAAATAGATAAGCAGAACCTACGTCTCCTTCATGTATGTCTTTGCATAAAAATGTGTTTGACACAACCCATCATCCCCAGGGATGATTTTTTTTTAAAGTACAGATGTATGAAGGAGACCGTCATCTTAACCTCCTTTGCTTCCTCTGAGTATTCGCATTACAATGCAAACTCTTGCATTGATGATGGAACTTGAGCTCTCATTAATTATTGCCGAAATGGAGATGCGTTCCTTGTCATGTTGTCTGCCATTAATTAACTGTCTGAAGTATTAGTCACGAGCTTTACTACCCGGCTTCGCCTGAGACTTGGATTCTTGTCTTGGATTAATACACAGCCTACGCGGAGGGTGGGGGGGGATGCGTGACGTCAGCAGGCGCACCGCGTGATGCTGCCGCATGTGGGTGACATCACAGATGTGACGTCACCACTCGCCGTGAAAAATATGTCCATTATTGCGCCCCCCCCCCCCACCCCAAAATACAAAAGTCTATTTTTATACTTTTTGCATTGTGTACAGTCTGGAAGCTACCTACATGCCAAATTTAAAGTTCGTTGCATGTTGGGAAGAATGCTAAACATTTCGAACAGACACACATATTCACAAATTGCCCTTTTATATATATAGTTTAGTTTCAGTGCAATACATATTTGTATGGAGTCTATCCACGGGTCGTTTTAAAATGGGACACCTCCAGATTTAACCAACACCCAAAGCGCACCGATGCTGGCGACGTGGTGTTTGTATGTATGTAGAACTTTCTCACTGTACGTAGCCCACCGTGCTGATTGGAGGTTCCAGGGGGTAGACAACAAACTAAACCCAAAAAGCTGTTCTAAAGAAATTAGTTTTCAATCTCGATGATTTGAAAGTGCATAACTCACGATGGCTTCCTAATATCTAAAGGAAGAGCATTCCAGATGGTCGTAGAAGTGCAAGTGAAAGCGTGTGATGTGGTGACCATCTTTGTTCGATGGCTAACCAAAAGCTGCTGCTGCTGCTGCGAGGATGACCGTAGTCCGCCTGATGGTTTATGCTTCTTGATGAGATCAGCCGAGGTATTGTGATTAATTTGTGGTTTCCACTTTGTGTCATTAGTACGACAATATGTTTTCGTTCGGCAGTCGGTAGCCAATGCAGCTTGGCAAGGAACTGGACGGACACGGTCGGATGTGTGTCCTGTCCCACAGAGGCATGAAGGTGATAGAGAACAGGGCTTCCAAGGATGAGGAGAAAATGGAACTGCAGGAGATCCAACTGAAGGAAGCCAAGCACATCGCCGAGGAGTCCGACCGCAAGTATGAGGAGGTGAGGTCTTCTTTAGCCACTTGCTACTTCCCTGTCCACTTTCGACCTGCCTGAGATCACGGATGACACGAGCAGTGGCAAGTTTTCATCGTGCAAGGACAAATTCAAACATGAGGATTGATGCAAACGATTTGCATTATCCACATTGCAGCTGCTAGTGATGCCATGCAGATGTTGACAAGACCGAGATATTAAATACAAAAAAATGTCCACATTGGCTTGGTAAATAACTGATTTACTGATGGCACACTTTGTAAGAGCATCACAATGTTAGGTTGTGTCCTGATGTTAGTGTTGGCATTGTGTACTGCATTTGGGGCATGTGGATGAGGGAAAATAAAGTCCACTTAAGCAGTTGCTGGGTTTACAATTAACTTTAATATTGAGTGGCTGTTCATTCCTTGTTACATTTGTCTGCAACATCGTTAAGATGGAAAACATTCCTTGCTTAAATTAATACATTTGGGACTCATTGTTTCGAAAAGTATATGGACATTACTCAAATAATAATAGAATACGACGTTTCGATTGCTCCATAAGCAAACCATCATCAGGTAAGAATGAGTGATAAAACACAGACACGGAAACAACATAGGTGTGACTCTGTCTCACTGCATGTGTGTCTGCCTATGTTGTTTCCGTGTCTGTTTTATCACTCATTCTTACCTGATGAGGGTTGCTTGTGTTGCAATCGAAACGTCGTATTCTATTATTATTTCATTTTCTACGTGACTTTACCGAAATAACCAAAGAGTGTTCCTGCAGTCACAAAAGCTTTGAATCTAGTTTGAGATGGACACTACAAGTAAAGCTAATGGATGTAAAGTATCTCTGCTACACATACGTTTTATTGGGACATTTCCATTTCAAAAAGGCTCCGTTATTGCACCTACTGCTTAAGAGAAGCGGGGCTTGTGAAAATACTATCACTTTCCTTGTTGGTTTTCCCATCAAACGTGGTGAAGAGGTTTAACAAAATTTTTCTTCGCCCCTCGCCTGTCTCCCCTTGTCATGCCCGCCGGTGCCTCTTCTCCCTCCCTCTCCGCTCCGTCCTCCAGGTGGCACGTAAACTCGTCATTCTTGAGGGAGACCTCGAGCGGACAGAGGAACGTGCCGAAGTTGCCGACGCGTGAGTCATCATTTGTGACACTCGATTTGCTCCATTTTTGTTTCTGCACGAATGGCCAAATGTTTGCTCCATGTGGAGATTGCACCCACGTTGTTATTTTTGTTCTATAGTAAATAAAAGCAAATTAAAACCCTTGCATGTTTTCAAGACTAATCGGTTACAGCATAGAATTATTTTCATTTGGTTGAGTGAAATTGTTGAAATTCAAATGTCAGGATTTCGTTTAAGTCTAGGTCTAAGTTTCACAATTAAACTAGTTTTGCTTTTCATTTTAATCAATTGATTTACTTTAAAATTAAGAAACTAATTTAGAAACTATTAAAATATTTAAGATGTATCAAACCTGCAATTTGTTTTGGCCTATATATAGTGCTCATTCGGTGTTATCAGAAATATTGCCATTTCATTATTTAATGAGATAAAATCCTGGTCAGGGTCAACTTTACTCATCTCTCCTGGGTGTGTAAAATGATCACCCACAACTTGGTTGGTTCCATCAGTGTCCCATCCCAGTGACAGAGCTATTGAATTTCCAAGACCTGGCTCAGGACTGTTATTCAAGATTTCTGCTGCTCAGTGCCAATGTGAGCATATAAGGGGTGTTGCTGGTCTCTTTTGCAATGTCTAACTGTTAATACAAGTCGAAGAGTTTAAATTTATTTTCTGTTTGCAGTGAACACCGTTTAAAGCTCATCGTTATTTTCTACTAATCCGTTTAAAATGTATTCCTTTGGTTTGCAGTTTTGTTGGTTTTAATTCACACGCGTGTGTTTTTACCCCAAAACTAACGGAGTTTGTTATTTGTTGCATGCCGATTTGATTGCTGCCCCGACCCCTCACTGTGATACTAACAGCCAAGTCAGGCAGCTGGAGGAGCAGCTAAGAATTCAGGATCAGCACTTGAAGGGCCTCATGGCTTCTGAGGAGGAGGTATCATCACTTAAATACAAGTGCAATGATTAAACCTATCTTAATTTCTATTTTCCACTGGCACAACGGAGCCGTGTTGGGTCAGACGGCACGTTTTTTTTCCCCCCACTGTCACAAGCCGAGCCATGCTGCTGACGTGACTCGTAATGCGCGCAATGTTAATATACACGAAGATGACGCGGTGACCTCTGCGTTCGGCGAGCGCCGACTCGCGTCGGGAGCCGCACACCCTGACGTGTTTTGGATCCCTAGCTAGAGGCCAGCAAAGTGCCCACTCGATTCTTGGCTCGGTTAAATTCGTGGGGAAAACCACCCGTGCCTTGCTGACTCCTGCCCTGTGGTGGCACGACTCGAATGTGCAAGTGGAACCGTGAGCGTTGAATGAAGGCCCTCGTTTCTCATCGCAATTCCTCCTGCCATTTTTTCCCCCTCACTACTCCTGCAGCTTTGCGTGTCCATGTTGTCCTCCGACACCTTACGGAGGGAGCCTTTCTGTGTCTTCTGCCCTGTGCTGCGGTGTTTATTTTTCTGGACCGTTCGGGGTGTATTTGCACAGCTGCCAACTGTACCTATTTTGACCGAGCTTTCTCGGTCCTTCAAGTGATATATCTCAGTTTTCTGATATTGGTCGTGCGTGTTGTCCATGTGCCATAGTAGAATTTGGTACCTCTAGGTGTGACATGTTCGGATTACTGGTTTTATTTTCAATTTGGATAATTAATATGGATTGTGCAAGCAGGGTTATTCACCTTTTAGTGGCATTTTAAAGAGTGTTATATGTCAGGCTTGGCCATCTCAGGTGGTGGTTCCGACAAGTAATTACATTGTCTTGACCCTTGGACTAATTCGTTTTGTTAGAAGATGTTGAGTCAGAAATACATTGTGTGAATGTTATACAGTAATACTCTTATTCTTCATAGATGTTTGGTCAAGGAAGAATAATATTCCAGAGCCAAATACATCCTCAGGATTTTATGGTTTTGTGCTCATTTTCAAAGCTCTCGCCCAGACTGTGGGGGGAGGTGGGCACTTTAAGAGTTCACTTCTAATTCCTAAGCATCACAGTTCCAGACTAAAGCACCCATAGGAATTACTACATTTCATTGCCAATTCCTCAGCTTTCTGTTCCTCCCCTCCCTGTGGATTGACTCCTCCCCATCACGGGAAGGTGTAATTTACACCGCTAGTTCAGGAGAGCAGCACCTCCCTCCAACTCCCTTGAGCAGGAAACCCTCTGAGTTTATTTGACTCCCTCAGCAGGAACACTTGGCCTCTTCGAAATTTTAAGACTGACAAGAAAACTTTCGATTCTTGTGGGGGAAAAAAAATACAACCTTGCACTCGCCTTGTTGCAGCTACGTTTTCAGTTGGCAGGTTTGCTTTGCCTCAATCTAAAACTCTCTCCTGTTTTGCTGCTGAAACGGTTGCACGGTGACAATCGCTTAGTCCAGACGGTTAAAATATTTGGATAATATTGTTTGTATATAATAATAAGAGCCTCGCTCTCTCACTTAATCTGTGTGGTGCTATTGTCAAGAGTACTCCGCTTGCAATCGCAAGGTTGCAACTTCAAATCCTGATCAGGGGTTGGTCAGCTCGCTCGCTGCCCTTTTACGGCTTTGTAAATGAAACGGGCAACAGCGCAGGCACATAATGAACAGTGGTCATCGTGTGGATAGGCTGGTCACTGCCACACGTGGAAATTCTATCACTGAAAGAGCTGCCAGTGGAGATGAGCGTTGCTCCACAATTGAATTTTAGGTTGGGCCGCGTCATAATGGTCTAGCCAAATTTGTGTAGTTTTAGACACTTCCACCCGACGCATCCAAATTGCTTTAAATTGTCACGAGCACAAGTGTCTTTAACTGTTGAATTATCACCATTTGAGCTCACGAGGGGTTGGCTCTTTAGAAAGGAGATGCTGGCTTGTCACGTTTATTGATGGTTCCTAAGACGATCACCCGCCGTGCTTCCCTTTCCCTTCTTAGCCAGAGTACATGCTGCCCTGGCCTGCCCTGCCCTGCCCCCCCCTCTCTTGCCAATTTCCTTTTTCACATTTTTCTTTCTCATTTCCGCATTTGTCATCCTCTGTTGCAACTGCGACAAACCGCTGCTCCTCCTGCTCGCTGCTCCTCCTGCTCCTCCTCATCGATCTCGCCGCGAGCAGCAAGTGCTCCGAGCTGGAGGAGGAGCTCAAAGTTGTCACCAACAACCTCAAGTCTCTTGAGGCGCAGTCAGACAAGGTAGGGTGGGGGATCGGCTTCTCCCGGACAGAATTCCGTTGAACCCTGCCGAGCGGTGCCTTAAGCGGTGGGCCAAGGCCCGAGAGAAGGTGGTGGCCTTTTTGAGGTTTGTTCGATTTTCGGAATTGGCAGAGGCGTGCATTAAATGCAAAGCAATTGACATTTGCAGCCCCTTTATTAATCTGCTGCTGTGTGAAGGCATCCTTATGCCGCTAAGTCCCGGTAATAGGTGTTTGACTTTTTCTAGACGGGCGTCTCTCAGGATAATGACCTTATCTTGAACACAATTGTCATTAACGCTACCCTAAAAGGAAAAGCATGTAATAGGCTACGTTTCACGTAATGGCCCTTGATAGTAAAATGTGTGCTTTTTTTTTTAGAACAGTGTTATTGAAGAATGTTTTTTGCATTTTATAGGTGTCTACCGAAGACAACACGTAGGTTTCAATTAATAGTTCCTGCCCAGTTACCAATTGGCTACCTGAATCGCCCAGCTCTCTGTCGTACATTGCAGAATGTAGTGAATGACTGACTGGTGGTCAAAAGGCCTTTGCAGAGCACTGTAGAGTTGGGTAAGGGAGCAGCCTATTAAATTGACTCCCGGAGTGGTTCTGTGGTGTCACCTGGGGCTGTTGCCGGATTCCCATGAGGATCTGCGGACTGGGAGTTCCAGAAAGACAATTATTTTTTACCACTAGTCAATACTTGTCCAATAAGACAATTGGAATATAAATAGGTGGTCCAATAATATAAAAAACATATTTTTATTGTTTTAGATATGCCAATCTTACATTTTCTCTCGCTGTCCTTTCTCATTCTGTCCTTTCCTCATCTGACTGTACTTGTACGATTCTATCCACATGTGAAAGAGTTGAATGAAAATGTAATTTTGCAGGTGGGCTTGCCTTGCGGTTCAAATTAATTCTTCTTCTGTGGATCTCATTTCCTTAACAGTATTCGCAAAAGGAGGACAAATATGAAGAAGAAATTAAAATTCTTACTGACAAGCTGAAGGAGGTTTGTAAAGTTGTCGCACCAAAGTTATACGACGATTGGTCTGTGCTGTCAAACTTTGTACCGAACTGCCGAATATTGTATGTTGGCTATGTGTAGTTGACTTTCTGTTGCTAAACTGAACGTTTGCAAGGTACATATCAGCTGCTTTCTTTCATTCAGTAGGCATGGTGACTATCTAAAATATTTACACAGAACTATATTTGAAGAATACCCTGCGTGTTTATTTGGGTTCAAGGTACATATTGAATCTGTCCATTATGAAAGGTACTTGGGGGGGGGGGAAAACCCGAATGCCCTGTTACTCGGTTATACATTTTGATCCGTGTTTATTGAGTATGAAAATGAAATGTAACTTTATTATTCTCGTATCAATGCCGGTTCGTTAACGTAGTGGGCAGTACTGTAACTATGGTTTGTCGGAAGCTCTTAAGTTTTAAGATACTTTTTTGGAAGGGTCTTACATGATTTCGATTTAAAGCTTTCGTGACTGCAGGGATTCATCTTCTTGGTTTTTTCGGTAAAGTCACGTAGAAGGGAAGTAATAAAATAATAAAAATAAAACATAATGAAATAATTCTCACGACGTTTCGGCTACAACGCAAGACGGCTGCTTGCGTTGTAGCCGAAACGTCGTGAGAATTATTTTGTTATGTTTTATTTTTATTACTTCCCTTCTACGTGACTTTACCGAAAAAACCAAGAAGATGGGTCTTACATGAGTTTATTTGGCCGATTTCTTTTTATAAACGTGTAATTATAAATATAACATTTCCATAGATTGTTTAACGTTTTGGAACTGTTGTAGTCTTAGAGGGGGGGTGGGCAGACAAAGGTTGTTTGGGGTGAAGCGTTAATGTCGCTTGGATTTGGCCCAGCTATTTATGTGTTTCACCTGGCACACACGTTCATGTCTCCCTTGTCGACCACATCTAGGCTGAGACCCGTGCCGAGTTTGCCGAGCGTTCGGTAGCCAAGCTGGAGAAGAGCATTGACGACCTGGAAGGTAAGAGTTCCATTCCTCACATACAACGGGTTTTGTCGGAGGATACCAGGAAAAGAGTTAATTCAAGTGTTAACCAAGCAGCCAAAATTGAAATCCGTTTGTGTCGCTGTAATACGATAAAATTGTACACCCGACGAAATCGCCGATTTGAGATTTGCTCATACATGAAAGAAAGTAGGTGTGGCCTTGGCCGAAAGCACGTGTCTTTGCCCATTTATGGTATTTTGGATCGTTAATCGAGCTTAATTGCATCGATTCCGCTCAGGTCGATCTATAATAAACAAACATTAAAAAATACCGGGTTAATTGCTGTCGACTTATTTCCAATCGATCCAGAGATCGAGTCATGATGTAACCACGCCCTCACTTCATTTGGTTGGCTAAGATCAGCAAGATCGGTGATTTACGTCGCAGTCCGTTTTTATTGTTCCACAGCGGCGTCCCTGCTTGCGTGTAACTTTTCCCGCAGCTGATGCCTCCTGAGGGGACTTGTCTCCTCAGTTTTGCCACCGTGTGCAACACGTGGCCTCTGGTGCTTAAATATAGCACCGTGTCTCTTCACGCCTACCCATTGCCACTTAGCTTGATCGTGTGCCAAAGTCTCCTCTCCTTGGTTGAGAGTTTTTGCGAGGTTAATGCCCTCACGCAGGGGTGAAAGTAAAGTAGTAATGTGTGGTGCAGTCTGTTGGACGAGAAGACCTCGGAGAATAGTGTGGTTCCGGTTTCTGAAATGCGTTTTAGTGGAATAGTACGCGAGGTATTGGGCCCCCGCGCACTTGTGTTGGCCGCATGGCATAGTGCGAACAACCGGGAATGCATAGCAAGATGAGCTGAGGAGGGCACATGTGTGAGATACAGCGTGTAAGTTTCACTGGGTGATTGAACATCCCCAAGGGGCTGTGATATTTGAGGAGAGTTGTAGCAACACTGCTTTGTACTTTCTTCCGTAGTTGGAAACATAATAATTTCAGTTCCCACGAGGCATTTTATCCATTTCCTCTAGTCACACAGGCCCCACACCCACAATTTTGTTATCAAATTAAAGCTACACATGTCCTCTAGAACAACGAGTTTTAAAGTTTTTACAGTTTTTATAGTTTTAACCAAAACACTAACAAAAGTAAAAAAATGGTACCCTTGTGATTTTTTTTGTAATTTATATCACTGAGATGGACATGGGAAAAAATGATCAGGGTACAAAGGATTTCCGCAAATGGGTACATGCGAGTGGATCTTCGAGGACAGCTTCGTTGTAATCTAAGGTGGGAATTATAAGCAGAAGGAAGTCGATGCCTGCTCGGTTTATTAGTACATTGAAGCCAACATTGGCTCGTACTCATGCCACATCCAGCAGCTTACCCTCCCTCCTGCCTTGCGCAGATTTGGTGAGATCAGGATCCCTTCAGGTATCACCCGCCACAGTTCTTGTCCACAGCAGACAATTGCACTCAGATGGGTTACTGAGTTGCCAAAATAACAGCAGCCAATAAAAAAAACTCTTAAATGTTGAGTGAAGCTAATTCGGTCTAGATGGGTGAGCGGGAGAGGACGGGGGGGGGGTGCTCGGCTCGCAGTCGGAAGAATGTGAGTTGGGAGTCAACTCGGCCCGTCCACCCTTCTGGCTTCGATAAAATGAATACCACTTTGTGGGCGAAGTAAAGTGGTTGTCTCATGGATATAACCACCGCCGACAATGGAATTTTGAATTTTCAACATTGGCTCGGTCTGGAAAATCACTGATCATTTTTGAGTGAAACTAAAGTGACTTGACAAAGATTGAAAATAGTAGCAGGAGAGAAATGAGGCACCCTGTGAACAGCTGATGTTACCATTTTGGATATGTATGATTAATTGTAGTTCGAAAGAACCATTGAGAAAGATGTTTGCAAACCTCTTATTTCCGTTTTAAGCTGGTGCTAATGTTCAAGGCAGTCGTTTTTTAAGTGAGGATTATTGCACTATTCCAGTTGACCATGCGGGAGGGGTTAACGCTAACATTTCATCTAAGAAGTTGAAGGTTGTGCGCGAGGTGTTGTTTTCATCAGCGTGGCACTTAAAATGTATGGTGGTGATCTAAAGCGTAAGGGAAAACAGGTGCCCAGTGGCTTGATGCTCGCTCATCAGAGAGCTCATGGAAAATGTTTTTGTCAACGTGGCCTCGACTCCCAGCAGCAACCTTTCGTAAACCTGCACCCACTTAGCGACCGTACGTGGTGGGGGGGGGGGGGGCATGCCTGTGTGCGTGCCTTGCTCTTGTGGTGCAGTAGCAAGGATCAAGCATAGGGATTGTTCTATGGAGGCAGCTCAAAAAAACCTACGTTATCTTTTTCACTCCCAACATAAATTTCAGCATGACACCCAAACTTTGCCTTACAAATAATCTTTACGTTGTGTGTGTCCTAAGAATTTGTCACACCGTGTTGTAAAACAATATTTAAATACAGTAATTTTGAACCAAGGTGTACAACACTGATCGGACACCATTGGGGGGGGGGGATCTAATTGTAATGAATTATTGGAAGAGAAAAAAACTTTGTAATTTTATATTCTTTTGTTCTTTCGGTAAAGTCACATGGCTAGAAAATATATAATAGATCACGACGTTTCGGTCACAACACAAGCAACCGTCATCGGGTGTGAAACAAACACAGCAGGGGGAGGTAAGGCCCACTCAGCTATTGAGCAACTATTTCAGGTGACCTGGCCATAAAAGATTGCCCAATGAAGTAGCTGATCATCACATGGGAATTTATGTCAGCCAAATACTCTAAAATATTCTAAAAATAATATTATGAAATGATTACTATTTTACATCCGGGTTAGGTAGCCAAGGTGGAGTAGAGGGCTGATTTCTGTGTCACGCACGGAGCCAGCACCGTTGAGATCCTGAGTTTGAATCTAGATTTCGGTTGGTAGTCAACATTTTTAGTGACTAATAACCGCACAGAAACAACCGCGTTACGTTTAGTTCTCACTTACTTTGACTTGTCCTCCCAGCTGGTAGTTTTGATTGCTGCGTAACACGCTGCCGACGTGAGGCGCACCACCACATGGTGAATAAAGACCAAATTTGTATAAATATCAAAAATAGTTCTGAAGTCTGAGCTTCCTAATTACAAAGTTCTCAATCTCCTAATGTTATACCGATAGCACGTTTGAACATAATTGAGGAGGAAACCAAACCTTGCAACAATTTTAACAAACTTTGAAGTTGTTGAAAGTGTTGTGACCCTTCTGTATAACAGAGTTTTTGCAGCCCGTGATAATGCAGGAGAAATTCAGGCTTGGTGACTCGCTCTCGCGAGCAGCCCACTACCAGGTCTGCCGTGTGAGAATGCCGTTGACAAGAGCCGCATTTTTTCTGGCAGGAAGCACTGGCTTGAAGTGGGTGATGCGTTTGTTGAAGGTCCTTGGGGTTGGGTTTACGCACCCAACCCCCGCCCCCCCTTGTTACAATGGCCCCGTGTCCCTAACACAATCCCGGCCACTGTTTTGCACGCCCAGTTTTTTAACAACGCTCTAATGCCAAGTGTTTGGCAATCCTCATCGCAAGCTTGTCTAGTTGCTACAACAATTTTAGCAATAGGTCAATTTAGAATGCTTTTCTGGGGGGAACAGTGGTTCCTTTCAGTAGTGGCAAAATATTTGTCCATTGCTGGCCAAAAAAGTTGTGCCACATCAGCACTCTTTGGACTGGGATTTATCAATATACTTTTAGGAAGAAAAACAATTTGGGCTGCGGGTGAAGATTTGTCACCTTTTAAGAACACATGCGCTAGCTTTTTGCGCAAAAGTAATTAAATTTTCAGCTTCGAACATTGGCCAGTTAACATTTACACCCCTTACTTCTCTTACGCTTCCGCTCATTGGTTGCTTTCACGACTCCCTCTCACACTAAACTTTATTGTGGGTAAATCTCAAACCCAGATATCTCCGCATTACGAATTTAAATTGTACTACAACTTCGGCACGAGTATTCGCGTGTGTGTGTCTACTCCAGTGTTCTTCGCTAATTTTCAGAGGGAGGAGGGCACTTTTGCCGATAAGACATCCGTGTGAGGGCCGCCACACATTGGAAACAATTGGGGGTTTGACAGCAGCACGATGGGGGGGGGGGGGTGTGTTTTCACTCCGTGTGTGTTGTCGGGGGGCCGCACTATAGTCCACCAGGGACCGCCAGTGTCCCGTGGGCCTTGCAATGAAGAACACCGATCTACACCAACCTTGTGTTTGATTTCAGGGGAGCAGAGGAGCTTTCCTCGCTTATCCCCTCACTTATCCCCTCATGCTGTTTCTCCCTTATTGATTATCTGCTGTTTTTCCTATAGGTTTAATTTATTTTTCTGCATCTCTTCTTATGTTGTTCCTTCCATGCCCTGCTTTGTGCGTCTGATCTCCCCTGTAGACGAGGTCTATGCTCAGAAACTGAAATACAAGTCTGTGAGTGAGGAGCTGGATCTTGCCCTCAATGATATGACCTCGATGTAAATACTCCTTTCCTGCTCTGCCCTTCTTTGTTGTGCTGCTACTGCCTGCTAACCTGGCTTCCTCCCTTCCAGTTTTGTTTAAATCTGGCACACTTTTGTCTCGTCGCTTAAGTTTCCGCGCGTCGCTATCTTCACGACAGCTAGAGCCCCGCAGAATCGTCACGTCAAGGCCAATCTGCAAGCGGTAGATCAGTAGTTTAGTTAAAATTCTGCTTACACGGAGAAAAAAGTCCGTTAAAAAATGGGAGCCCCCTTGTTGTTGGTCACGGATTTTTTTTATTTACGATAAAAAATTATTTGAAGTGTCTGAACCATTTTACCAAACGTCAAATTATGTTTTCCTTTTTAATATGCTCCTCTTAAACCTCTGACCTTACAATTTTTGGTAGAGGCACCACTTGCAAATACACGTCCTCACATTCATAAGAAGGCAAATTTATAATCCAAACCTTCTATGCCCATAATTTAATTAAAATGCGGTGCGACGAAGCCATAATTTTCGATGTCTGTCACCAGCTGCTTTATGGTGTCGTTAATATTCATTGCAAACTGCATTGGTGGAGTGGGGTTTTTATTAAATGTTTTGCTTTGCTTATTACTACAAAGATTGGCAACTTTTCACAGTTTAATTGCTTTGCCGCTTAATTTATGGCCTTGTGGTTGCAGCAGGCACATGCCTAGCACAGATCCTTTAAAACTCAATAATTCTTCATCTGCGCTCCATTTCTTTTTTATTGCCATTTAAAGATAGATATATCGACGGTGCTTTGATGAGATCCCCCCCCCACCCCCCGCTGGTGCCTATCAAGCACATTAAATCAGGTCATTGTGAGCACTGGTGACCCGAACAAACCCTCTGGGGCATTCAATCAATTACGGATGGCGGCGACTCTTTTTCTACTTGCTGTTGATTTTATTAACCGTGTAGTGTGCATGCCCGCGCTCTTTTAACAGATGTGGTGTGGTTTTTTGCTTCTAACAGCGTTTTTTTAACGGAATGCGCTTTGTAGCAAACGAATTGATCAGCTTGCGCAATTCTGAGTAGCCATAGTAGCAACTTGAAATGTGTGTACAACTGCAGCGTTCGTTTGCTCGTGCTGTTGCAGGTTGATATCGTTAAGATTATGGGATCACATCCTTACGGGGGGTGGGGATTTGGGGTTAACTCTAATTGTTGCCT
The DNA here is from genome assembly GCF_015708825.2 of Lethenteron reissneri. NCBI lineage: Eukaryota > Metazoa > Chordata > Hyperoartia > Petromyzontiformes > Petromyzontidae > Lethenteron > Lethenteron reissneri. The sequence goes on from NC_083779.1 coordinate 989,497, forward strand.
TCTTGAGTCAACAAATGAATACTGCTTTGTTGGAAATGAAATGGGTTTTTTTTAAAGGAGATGTTCACTCCACTGTGAATGTGCAATTTTCACCATTTGCTCTGGGCTTGTGCTCTATTTATACTTGACTTTTACACCACTGTTCTTTGCATTATTACAACCGTTGTTGCTTGTGCATATCCGCTTTGAATGTTGCCTTCTGTCTGCGTTCCGTGTCTTGTGTTTGTCGCGTTGTAGCTAAATCTTCAAGATGGTCTCTCTCCATTGGGGGATCCTGGATGTTGCTGCTTTCGCTGGATTCGGGCCCCTTCTTGCCCTCCTCCCCCCACCTCTGGCCTTCCTTCCTCATGTCTTCCTGCCAGTCTCTCATTTTTCCATTGCACACGCACACGCACGTGTCATCGGCCCCTGCCGAACCCGACGCAAAATCGGTGGATCCTGCACAATGGCAAATACTTGGTAAATGGGAGTGGTGCCGCTGGTGGTTGCTCCGGATTGTTGGCACCTTTTTGCAGAGTTTGGCGGTCGATTTGAGGATTTTACAAAACCATGTTGCTATCGTGCACACATTTGACCCTTGTTGGAACCAGTAAACTTGCCACTCTTTTGCCATCATTGTCCCCTTTCCCCTCCTCCTGTCTTGCGTTGCACTTTCCATCCTGCAATGTTCTTCGAATAAAAACTCCAGCTTCATCTGCGATTCTGTCTGCTCTTTCTTTGGTTGTTTTCTATGGGCGGTGATATCCATTTCCTTTCTGGCTTTCTGCTTATTTTATTTTAATTTTGGTCACTGCCACTTACACCTACGTCCAAGGTAACAATTGATGCGTGATGGAACAACTCCCATGGACTAGCATGAAAATGATGAGAGACCTTGATCAACCTGTGCGGATTTCTTCGTGGGCCCTGTGCGCAAGGTTTTAATCCAGCCTCTGAAGAGTTTTGTCCTGCGCTTTGAGCTGCTTCTTCGCAGTACATTTTTCTTTGCAAATTATTTGTCCAGGTGTTAGTTAAAAATATAATTTTTTATTTGCAAACGGTGCTGGTCTGTCGAGTGCATTGTGTACAAATTTGTATGAATTTCCTGGACTCTTCTAATTTTTTTTTTGCCTTCATCTACGAATACACAATCGGATTATTTATAACGTTTGCACAAAAGTTACTCTATTTTACCTGCTCATCCTTTTCAAACCCTTTTTCCCCGAACATTCAACCACCCCTACGTTCCCCTTTGAATGCAATTTTTTTTGCGAACCGCATGTACGTTTTTCGCGCTGCAACGTGCGGCGTTTGCGTCGTGGCGATGTGGAAAGATTGGCACCACAGGGTTATGCCGCCCACGGTGTGAGCACCGGAAACCCCCTTCCCAAGGTGTGCGGCAGACCCTTGCTCTCCCGCACACACGCTGGCTTGTACGTTTACATTGCGAGCGTTGCGTGTGGGCTCCACCTATCCTGCACCACGCCATCCATCCGTCACCGCCACCCCCACGGACTTGTGCCGTGTGTCCACAGCCAGTGGGGGAGCGCTGGCTGCTGGTGCTGGGCTGGGCCCAGAGTGCCTGTGCGCAAAAGTCACCAGGTCATGCTAAACTAACCCGAACACAATTCTAATATTAATGGCTGTCGTTGTGGAGAACTTAAGTAACGATATAAATAAGTTGATGTGTAACCAAACCCTGGTTGGTAATTCAAGCCGACTTTCAGGCTCGCGCTGAGCTGAACCAGTCGCGATGTCATGGGGTTCAACGAAGAAGTCAGGACTCGTTGCGTCGTTCTCTTGGTTCCACTTCTCCAGCAGTTTTGGCAGAAAAACTTCTATCGTCAAGGCAGGCGCAGCAAGTAGGTGGCTGACCGACTAGCTGTGGAGAGACTTTGCATTTGTCCGCTTTGAGGCCTGAGGTAAACTTCCTCCTTGGCCTCCCTCAGGGCAGCCCTGGCCACACTTCTGAGAAAGTAAACAAGCTTTTTTTATTTTACCAGGTCACCCCCGCTGAGAGCCGTGTGGCTCTTCAGAAGCAATCTGGCCATCACAAATGATAACTCAACCAAGTGGCTTATGTGAACATGTATAGCAGCCAAATACTCTAACGCGTGGTGTTGATTTAGTGAGGGGGGGAAACTGTAGGACCTGGAGAAAATCTACTCGACCACGGGGAGAAGATGCAAACTCCAAATATACAGACCATCTTAACATATTTTTTTAATATTTATATGGACAAAAAAGGTCCCCATATATGTAACCATTTTAATGCAGTTATACATTTCCCCTTAGACCAGTAGCGAGGGCAGGCAAGCAAATTAAACTGCCACCGGGGCAATGTCGACAGTCGCCTAAGCCGCCCCCACCCCATGCATGGGTCCAAAAGGCATTGACATCACCGTTTCTGCTGCAAGTTGTGTGTTTATTTAATCGTTTTATGAACTGGTTGTATAATTCTCCAACTGCAGGAACTGCCCACAGTCGGCTTGTGATACTACATTGTCGCGTTTGAACCTCGTTTATTGCTGACGTTTAAGCAGGAGCGTGCTCTTTGCACATCGATTGCCTCGGTGTGCACCTAGCCTGGTGCGAGTGCCATGGTGATTGCGCCAGAGCAATTGAATATTGAACCACAAGGCAAAACACAAGTTTGAGTGTGCCGTGGGTTAGGGGCGCCACGACGGTGGCTAGGAGATGTTAACTACCTCGCCCGGTATACAGGAGGTTGGGTTTGATCCTGACCCTGACGCCTGCTGCTGTATATTTGGAGTTCTGGTGTTCGCGTGGATTTTTCTCCGGGTCCTATGGTTTCTCCCTCCCACATTTAGAAATGTGTGTTTAGGGTATATGGCTGCGTTCAATTTCCACAAGCCACTTCTTTGAGATATCTTTCTTTGCTGGGTCGTTTCTGAAAAAGAGCAATATAGCTTGGTGGGCCCTAACTGATAAAATAAAAAATAATTCAGTTTATTTTGCTCGTAATTGTTTTACCATATTTCCCCATGCTGGTTGAGTTATCACTTGGCCACTGCTGTTAGCTGCGGCTGGGAATCGAACTCTGGCTGCCAGGTTCATAGCTCAGTGCAGTTTAATCACTACCATTGCTCCACTACCAATCATAGATATACAGTGGTACCTCGCTATACGTCGTTAATTCGTTCCAGAAGGTAGGACTTGTACTGAAAATGACGTTTACCAAACAAATTTTTCCCCTAAAAAATGAAGGGAAAGGAAATAATCTGTTCCATAGTATAAGAAATTATATTTTATATGACATAATACATTAATGGGGTTATATAAAATAATGTAGATACTACTTATTACTAAAATGCATACATTAATTAAAATAAATGCATAAATTAAAATAAATTGAAATAAAAAAAAAAAATTTAACATCACTTTACCTCGCTGAGAAGAGGGTTGTGCACTGAACGAGATCTGTACAGGCAGACTGAGGAGCGGCGCTTTGTTTCAGTCGTGAACAGGGTCTACGCGGGTACGCGGTCACTCATCCCGACCCATACAAGTTCTAGCAAGCGCGTCGTATCCCAAGATCTTTTTTTCTCGTCAAAACACGACATATACCAAATTCGACGTATTCCAAAGCGGTCGGATACCGAGGTATTACTGTACTTAATTTAATGTCCTTTCTATCTCTGAAGATTTAATGTGATGTGCTGCCATTCTTTGTGCGATTCGTGCACATTGCCACAATGATCACTTGATGAGACCTACTCACACCGGTTCCCCATCGATAATGAAACCAGAAAGTTGTCGCGATTTGACCGCGTCCATTATTTTTCTATCGTGTGGACTGTAGCAGCCCATTAGAGGCTGCGTGGGTCTTGTGTGAAACCCATAAGACCGTGTGTGGAAATAACTTTGTTTTTGTTGAACTTCTGTACCGTACGTAGCTAACCGTGCTAGTGTGCTTACTTTTATGTACATGTTTCGTAAGCATAAGCTATTTAGGATGACCTGCGTCTCGTTACACCTTCTTGCCTTCTACCGCATTGTGTGCTTACGGCCCTCAGCCAATGTTGTTAATTCAACGTTCAGATGGTGGCGGCGGTGAGTTGACCCACAGAACAACCACGGTTTTATTTTCGTCCGCAAATTACAACTCTGTTTATCGACCCCCCCCCCCCCCTCTCCGGAAGGATGATGGGCTGAGTCAACTGACCCACAGCCAGTGTTCGAACTCTTAACCCTCCAGTTGCGAGCTGCTCGCTCTTCCACCGAGCCACTTGGAGTCTCCACGTTGGTGGCTCGGGGCCCCCACTTCTCATTTGATGAGCGAGGCGGTGGCTTGCCATCGTCCGTAGCAACAACACACTTGGGACGTGTTTAGCTTGCTCTTGTGGATACCTGTGCATTTTAACACGTAGGCTTTCGCCTATTATGGATACCGATGCATTATTGTAATCTGCAAGTGGTTACAATCTCACGTCCGCTCTTTACAGTTCTTGCACTGTATTTAGAGGGGGAAATGGACTTTCTCTCACTGTCTTTGCCTTGCTTCTAACCCTTATCTGCGTTCCTTTTGTGCCTCCCCAAGAATGCTATCACAAGGAGAAGGAGAGTAACCGCGTGCTAACGCGCGAGCTCAGAGTCTTGCTGAATGAATTCAGCGACTAAGTCGGTCTGGTACTTGCCCTCCTCCCTTCCTCGCTCCTATCCTTCATTGCTTAGTCCATGGGCTCAGAACAAATATCTCGACCCTCACGCCTGCTGCAGTTGGCATGTCTATCTCTCAGTGGTCGTGGGGATTTTTCTCCCGGGTCCTCCGGTTTTTCCCTACACATTTCGAATCGACATGGGTTTACAGTATTTGGCTGCTATACATTTCCACGTGGTAAGCCACTTTGTTGAGCTATTATTTGTGGCCAGGTCACTTCTGAAAAAGAGCTGCATAGTTAGTGGGCCTTACCTGGTAAAATAAAACATTGTTTACTTTACCTTGCTGGTACCACCTGATGTGGCAAAACCCGAGTTGTATCAACATCTTCATATTGGCAATTTAATTAGTACGTTATCACATTCCACTTTTATGCGCCAAATACAGAAACCTGTATCCCCAAAATGTAATGCATAACTATCCTGGCCCATGGTCTAACTGCTGCTGCGATCCATTCTCGTGCGACGCACACAAACGTAATAAAGCAGCAGGGCACTGCTGTGCGCAAACGAGCACACACGTGACGCAAACATGTGTGTCACGCACACAACACAAACTTCTCCTGCACCAGCGTCTCCTCCTTGTTCTGATGTTTCTCTTGAGTCTCGTCATGTCTCCGTTGATTCTCTGGGACTTGACATCAGGTGGAGGGGGATGGTCCCCTGCCCTCTCTTAGCACCTCCCCCTGGGATGAAGTCTGTAATGTTGATTTGGAAGAGGTATTTTTATCAACGTTGATAATGCCGAACCAATGCCTTGGAGTTATTAATGTCCGTACGTAGCCAACCGTGCGAATCGGAGGTGCCGATTGATGTCCTTTTTTTGTTGCATTTTTAGAGACTGGCCTCCTATTTATGTACAACTTTTGTTTTGCTGCAATCGGCGCAATGCACAACACAGATTGGTTAGCGTGAGAACGCTCCAACTTTAGTTACACTTCCCTTGTTTTACTGCGGCAGCCATCGGGGGCGTGTGTGTTTCTCTCCGGCTGCGGAGCTGCGTCCTCTGCCCCCCTGGGTTTTTTGCCGTGGAAATTTAAAACTCCGACTCCAGAATTTATCACCACGACTGGGGGGGGGGTGGGGGGGGACCCTTCCCCAGCCTCCGGCACACGCTGTCGAGGCCCAGCGTCGTCCCGTCGTTGGTTCCACAACCGAACGAGCGGCAGCGTGCCCGGCTGCGCGCCAAATTCATGTTTTCTCCCTCGCCTGGTATGCAGGAGGTCGTGGGTTCGATCCCAACCCCGACGCCTATATATTTGGAATTTGGTCACGTTGATTTTTCTCTGGGTTCTCTGGTTTTCCTCTCCACATTTTAGAAACGTACATTCAGAGTATTTGGCAGCTATAAATGTCCACGTGATGAGTCACTTCGTTGAGCTCTCCTTTGTGGCCAGGTCACTTATGAAAAATAGATGGCTCAGCGCGGGCCTTGCCTCGTAAAATTCCTTCAGTATAAATACATTTCCGAATCTGTATTTGTGTAAACGTCACGGGGGGGGGGGGGTTCTAATTGTGCTTTGACCCGAGCGTCGTGCCGCTCACTCGCCCTGTCGCCTCTCCCCTCCCCTTCCGCCCCCCGCTGCCCACTCGGTGATTTCTGTGCGCAGATAAACTGGGTCACGCCAAGGACGAGAACCTGAAGCTGAACCAAGCCCTGGAACAGACCCTGCAGGAGTTGCACAACTTGTAAGGGGGGGGGGGTGGCGTCAAACCTTCGGCCCACCCGCCTGCCCACCCGCACGGTCCTCTTCCCGTCAAGGAGATCCCTCCACCCTTGCACTGCCTCCAGCCACCCTCCCCTCCTCCTACCCCCTCCCCACTACTCCCATCACAGTGCATCTAACCCCCCCCCACACCATCGACATCGCTGACGCACGACTCTGCACAAACCCAGCACCTCTCTCAGCCTCTATCTCTTTCTTCAACTTTGTAATTGCTCCTTCCTGCAGGACAATTAAGGGACTGCATCGGCAGTGTTGTACAAGCACAAACCTAAAATATTTGGCTACCTGTCTTTGTTAACACTGCCTTATAACATTACTACGATTGTGACTCTTATCATGTCTGCTGTAAGACGGTGTTAATGGACGTTTTAAGTTTGTCACCACCCCCCCGCCTGTCTGTCGATCCCTGTCGCTGCGTGACGTTGTGGGTGGGGGGGGTCTGCGTTGTTGGCTTTGCTGGGAAGTTGCTGGCACTCTGTTTGGCACCGGTGGTGGGTGGCGCACAACCACCACCGGCGGCACCACACCTCCCTTCCCGTGCACTCCCACACGTCTGCTACAGATGGCAGCGTGTGGTTTAGCAGATATTGTTTTTAAATTCGTGGTTGACATTTTGTCGTTGCTAGCATTGTGCGTTAGTGACCCAAGCTGAATCACGGACGTCGCTGCTGCTGCTGTTGTCTCTCCCCCTGTTGGAATTGGCCGATGGAGACGCGAACGAATCTTGGAGACGATGAGGGGAATGAAGGCCGAGGTGGTACATTGTTTGAAGGCCCCCCCCCCCACCCAAAGGGGTTTGTCCCCTCATCTCAACGCTTCTCACCGCTGGCTCAGAATTGTCCTGTTGTTATTCTCACTCTGACTTTGGCCATAATTGGAGATTGATTTTTTTTTAATTCGTCACACCTTGTTCGCGATCGGCACAACTCCCCTCCCTTGTCGTCAGCCTAAATAATGGCAAACCGTTAATTATCCCTTTTTTAAAAGGTGGAAACCCATTCCGTTATCGTTTCAGATAGACGATTCAGGTGGGAGTTGGGTGATGTGAGCGTAGCTGTGCCGTCGAGTCCCGTCTGTTTAGAGTTCGTGAATGTGAATTAAGCCTCGTGTGTTTGTGTTCCTAAAAGTAGTTTTTTTTAACCTCGTTGCTTCTGCTCTGGGGGGGGGGGTGGGGTGTGTGAAAGGAGTGCTCCCTTCCATAACTTCCTTACTATATATGAGATATGATGTCCCCCCCTCCTTGCTTCTTGAAGACCTAAGGTGCACGGCAATTTCACTGCAATCTACGCGAGCCTGACGTGAAGGTGATGGATTGGTCGCATCGCACAATTGCCACGCTTTTTGCCCCATGCAATCGGAGGTTGCCACGCCCGTTCCCCACCCTGTGGACGAGAGGCAAAATGTCAATCGTGGCCGTGACCACAATCCAACATTGGTCTGTTCGGTGAGCGAATTAGTCGGGCGTGTGTGTGTGTGTGGTGGAGAGAGTCGTGGTGTGTAGTAAATATCGCCATTTGGGAGACAAAGGCGGCTGGGCGTGGTGTTGGCCACCCCACCTCTCGTGTGCCGTGCCAGCCTTCATCGGTGCTCAATAACAGCACTTGTCCCAACAGCCTGTTAAGGCTACATGGGGTATCTGTGTTTTTGTAGTGGTTAGCGCACTGCTCTAGGCAAAGTAAGCGAACCTCGGCCACAAGCAAACATCGGTGGCGAATATCTGAGCCAGCACTGGTCCTCCCCTAAGTGGACCCAGCCATAAATGAGTAGCTAATGAAGCATGTAAACATCAGCACTGGGGAGACAAAGTTGGCCGAGACAGCTGGTGGGAAACGTTACTCCTTTGTGGGCAACATCTGCCTTAACTGCCTCTTTTAGTAGTATCTGTTTCCCTAGGTCGAGTCTGCGTCAATCGAGTACCTGTTGTGGATTGTAAACATCACCACGAGGGAGACAATGGTGGCTGGGCGTGGTGTTGGCCACCCACCCCTCGTGTGCCGTGCCGCCCTGCATAGGTGCTCGCTAACAGCACTCGCGCCAACAGTCTGTTCGGGCTCGACGGGGTATCTTTGCATTTGTTATCAGTAGGTGTGTCTGGCAGTCTTGCCTTTGATTACATTGCACGCGGTTGCATCGTGTTTCACCACGAATCGATTGGGGTGCAGTGCAATCGGATTGCATTGAAATTGCGCCGTGCATCCCGGGACACAAGTGGGTGCTACCTGTGAAGATCATGGTTGCAGTATATTATATTTTATATTTTAATCTCCAAATTAAACTACCCACTTAGAAATGTACTTTCTGGTATCTAGTTAAGACAATTCTATGCAACATGTATCAACTCTCAAATTCGTTTGCCAAGATTTGTTTAGGCGTTGAACACGAGAACAATTTCTCTCTCCGTGGGATGTGTGCGATGTTTGCTTTGCTCCGCAAGAAAGCCGTCCCCGAAGTCCATTCCATGCCAGAACCACACAAAGGCCCTGTGTAATTTGCTCCTGTTTAAACTTCAGAACTGTCATTGCTTTGCTGAAACAACATTCCAAGTAATGAACACGTGGCGTCTCTGTTTGCGATTGTTAATAAAGACGTAACTTGCTGTTGCGCAGTTCTCCCCCCCCCCCCCCATTCACACTTTTGTTTTTGTCTCGCCTTGCTCACAAGTGATGGTAAACAAATTCTAACGTTCTATCGATGGTGGTGGTGAAGGTGGTCATCACGTGGAAAAATAACCTCGTCGTCACACATACAGTGAGCAGATGGGAATAAATGAGGAATATTAAATTGTTTCAAGTTGCGATTTTCGACCGCAAAGGGCGCAACATTGCAACCAATCGAATCATTCCTTCCATCGTGCGGGTCCAGCGCGTGTGTGTGATCTTAATTTTTTGTTAGGGGAAATTCCACATTTCCGTGACTGGAGCATGAAGTTAATTCCGCGTGAGCGACCTCCGTTGTCCATCTTATCAAGTGGTTTGTGTGCCTGCGTGCCCCGCCCCCTCTCCGTTTTTGGTTTATAATCGAGCGTGGAGACGGTGAGCAGTCAACCCCTCCTCACACAGCAGTCACGAATCGAACTCCACTCTTGGGGGGGGGGGGGGGGGATCAAGCAACCGACCGCAGCGCCAACACGGCAGGGTCGGACAGGTTCATGCCATGTAAACTCATAATTTGTAAACCCAATTCATCGGTCAAATTATTAGTTTTCTAGTTTATCAATAATCCCTTGAAACAAAAAATATCTCGGTGTGGTTTTGCTTTAAGTGAAGTCTGTTCATGAAGAGAAACAATTGTGGTTCTTGCAAAATTCAGTTGTGTTTTGGTGCATCTTAAGTTTAAATGTTTTTGTGTCTGCTTCATCGCCCCCGTAATAATACTTATAATGTGTGTACATAATCTTACAGAACACCGTGAGGAAACCTAAACCAACGTGCAGGGACGTTTATGGCTAAATAATTCGACTGAAATCATTTTAATTCCCGAGGTCCCGTGTAGGCACGCCCGAATGAAGTTTATGCGAATGGCAAATCCAGTTGAGGTGCATTAGAAATGTCTTTGTTGTTGTCCTGTAGCAAACGTGAAATACCAGTACTTCGTCGGAGCTGATGCGGTTTTTATCAAATTGTTGATGTGCCATGTAAGAAAAAACAATTGTTACTCTAAGTTCTTAAAGTCATGCGTTCATACTTGTATTCATTCTTAGTAAACATTAACTCAACACATTACACAAGTGTCTGCAGTCCGTAAAATAAACCATTTTGAATAAAAAATATATTCACTCGCATGCATTTCTTATTTATTATAAGACCACCACTGGAGACGCCACGGAGTTGAAAGCTCATCGGGTGAGAAATGTTGACTCAGTGAGAGCGACGGTGGTGATGACAAACTCGACTATTTACCTTTTTCACATTACCAGGCGACGTAGTTAACATCTCCTAGCCACCGTGATGCTTGTTTGTTTCGAGGGGGGATGGGACCAGAGGGGGGGGGGAGCAGGGGGGGGATCAGAAGAGGGAGGGGGTCAGAAGGAGAAGATCAGAGTTGGGGGGGGGGGATCATGGAGGAGATGGATCAGAGTTGGGGGGGGGGGGGTCAGGGGGTGGGGCTGAGGCTAGTTACGCGACTGTCCCTCTGGAGGAGTGAAAGCGGCAGATCGATTCTCGCCGTGGCGAGCGAGGCGCGTTCCAAGCCGGCCCTCTGCGACTGAAATAGATGCCGGGGGGGGGGGGGGTGGGGGCTGCCTCACATTCCAGTGCGCACCCCCCCTCCACTCGGAAAGCGAGAGGGACGAGGGGAGCGAGATCGTGGTGGTGGTGAGTGATGGTGGGGTAGGTGGTGAGTGTGGTGAGTGGTGGTGGAGGTGAGTGGTGTTGGTGAGTTGATGATGGTGAGTGGTGGCGCAGTGGTTGGCACTGCACTGGGCGCTACAGAGTTCGATTCCCGCTCGTGGCCAACTCCAGTGGCGATTCTCTGAACCGGTCCTGGGCCTCTCCTAGGTCGACTCGGCCTCAAATGAGTACCCGGTTGCGGTGTGTAAACATCGCCATTGGGGAGACAAAGGCGGTCGGGCGAGGTGCTGGCCACCCACCACCCCCTCGTGTGCCGTTCCAGCCTTCCTCGGCGGCTGCTCGTCGCTAACACAGCACTTGCCCCCCAGGCTACACGGGTGGGGGGTGTTCTGGGGGATCTTTGTTTTGTGGTGACCGATGGGGTGACATGCGGCGAGGAAAGATCGCCTCTAAATAAAAACTCGCGATCCACGCACGACAGCCCCCCCCCACCCCTTCCTCCCTTTGGCACAGACGCAGGATGGAGGGACGCGCGCGTATTTCTCTCTCCCGGGGGGCCGGATGGGGGGTGGAGAGCGGCGCACGGAGCGCCTGGCGGCCCCGGAACGCTCCCGAGTTGCTGCTGTTCCGGGAATTGTCGAATTGTTCTGGCGCGCACTCACACCGGGCCCCACGAAGAGCGGTCACGCAGCATCGCACGGCGCGTCCACGTGCCGTGCTGCGGCCGTCTGGAACGTTCTCGCTTCTCTTCCTTCCGATATTGCGAATCCACTGGGAGCTATGATGCACTTTTAAATCATCGTCGTCGTCATCATCTAGATTGACAAACGTATTGCTTGCTGCTGTGTTTAGTCTGTTGTCCCCCCCCCCCCCCGATTAGCGCGGTTGGCTACGTGCGGTGCGAAAGAAGTTCAACACACGTGCGTGTTGCGGCCACCGAAGGCTCGTTGCTGGCAGTAGGATGTCACGGGACAGACCCAGGTGCTTGGGGTTGACTGGCCGAGATGACTGGCAGATGCGTCGCCTCTGCACGGTGCCAATTCATCCACTCGCACAAAGCCGAAGATCCCCGTATAGCCTTAGTAGACTGTTGGGGCAGGCGCTGTCAGTGAGCAGCTACCGCTCCCCACACATGTTCAACATACATACAAAGAAGTGCAACATGCATGCCACATACATCTCGTGTCGGTCCTCACAGTGACATTTGCCCTCTTTAACACCTAGTCGGAGGCTTTCGCGACCAAAATAATCAAAAATAGGGTTGTTTGGGTGAGATCGCGTCGATATATAAATGTTTCGTCAAACCCGCCACCACCCGACACAGCCACAACCTGTAAGGGTTGTCACGTAAACAGAACGTGGCCAATTCGTCACTAGCACAGCGGTGTGTTGGAGAGTAAACCCCACAACATTTACAATTCTAGTTGTCAATGTTGGGTTCCCTCTCCAACACACCGGCGTGCTGTACTAGTAAAGGTCGACTCAGCCGCAAATGAGTACCGGGTGCGGTGTGTAGTAAACATCGCCGCTGGGGAGACAAAGGCGGTCGAGCGTGGCGCTGGCCAACAACCGCCGCCCTCGTGCGCCGTGCCGGACGTCGTAGTCGCTACGACGGTGCTCGCGAACAGGGCGAAACGGGGGGGGGCGGTCTTTGTCTTAGGAGTTAGACGAGGTGTCTGATGACGACGATGATGAGACGATCTTTGCGCGTTAGTCACCCGTCATCACGACCATCTTCCGCCAGCGTCAGCAGCGTCAGTGGAATCAAACACGAGCAGAGAAATTCGACTCCTCGACCCATTCAATGTAAGTCGCCCTCCTAACTCCTGACCCCCCTGCCCCCCCCTGAATGTGAGTCTGGATCTGGGCTCCCGATCTCGCCCTAATGCGTGGGAAAGCGAGAGGCTTCGTGCGTGTCACGGTGGCGTGCGTTGACCGGCTGAGATGACTGCCCGATGCACCACCCGTGCCCCCCTACTGTGCCAACGCGCTCTGCCCTCCGCTGCTGCTGCTGTTGTTGGAGGGGGGCTGCCCCCAACTGCCCAGCAGCAGCAGCGACCTTCACGAGCCTCCTGCACAGAAGCCGATGTTGACAAGGCTGGTACCGCTCATTGGCAAGTCCACTCAGCTTCCACATCCTCCTGTACCGCATCAGTCCATCATCAAACACAAGACAAAGATCCCCCGTATAGCCCCAACAGATTCTTAGCGAGTAGCACCTATGAAGGCCGGCACGGCACACGAAGGGGTGGGGTGGCGAACACCACACCCGACCGCCTTTGTCTCCCCACTGGTGATGTTCACAAACCACACCAGGTACTACTCAATTGAGGCCGAGTCGACCTAGGGGAGGCTCAGAACCAGTTCAGTTAATCGCCACCGGTGTTGGCCGCTCGCGGGAATCGAACCCGGGTGGCCGGGTTCGTAGCGCGGCGCCCACCAAGCCGCTCGCTCGCATCCCACGACACAAGCAAGTCGAACCCGCGTGGGGGAGCGCTCCGCACCATTCGACGTCGTAGTCGTCTCCTCGTGGTGGCTGCGCGTGGTCGTTTAAAGACGTTGCGAGTGGTGGGACGCCTCGGGGAATGGAGCCGCGCGCGTGCGTCGGTTTTTGGTCTTCTTCTCCTTAATAGGAAGTTGGCGGTGCGCCGAGAGACCGGCTCAGGGTGTGAACTCTGAACTTGGATGCGCGGGGGGGGGGGGGGCGAGGAGTCGGATTCAGCTGCGCTCGCCGATTTTGCGGGCCTGGAAATAGACGGCGGCGTTCCACTTTACACCACCACCACTCTGCACCACCACCACCACTCTCCACCACCACCACCACTCTGCACCACCACCACTCTCCACCACCACCACTACCACTCTGCACCACCACCATCACTCTGCACCACCACCACCACTCTCCACCACCACCACCACTCTGCACCACCACCACTCTCCACCACCACCACTACCACTCTGCACCACCACCACCACCACTCTGCACCACCACCATCACTCTGCACCACCACTCTGCACCACCACCACTCTGCACCACCACCACTCTGCACCACCACCACCACTCTGCACCACCACCACCACCACCACTCTGCACCACCACTCTGCACCACCACCACCACTCTGCACCACCACCACTCTGCACCACCACCACCACTCTGCACCACCACCACCACTCTGCACCACCACCACCACTCTGCACCACCACCACTCTGCACCACCACCACTCTGCACCACCACCACCACTCTGCACCACCACCACTCTGCACCACCACCACCACTCTGCACCACCACCACCACTCTGCACCACCACCACTCTGCACCACCACCACTCTGCACCACCACCACCACTCTGCACCACCACCACCACTCTGCACCACCACCACTCTGCACCACCACCACCACTCTGCACCACCACCACCACTCTGCACCACCACCACTCTGCACCACCACCACCACTCTGCACCACCACCACTCTGCACCACCACCACCACTCTGCACCCCACCACTCTGCACCACCACCACTCTGCACCACCACCACCACTCTGCACCACCACCACCACTCTGCACCACCACCACTCTGCACCACCACCACCACTCTGCACCACCACCACTCTGCACCACCACCACCACTCTGCACCACCACCACCACTCTGCACCACCACCACTCTGCACCACCACCACCACTCTGCACCACCACCACTCTGCACCACCACCACCACTCTGCACCACCACCACTCTGCACCACCACCACTCTGCACCACCACCACCACTCTGCACCACCACCACCACCACTCTGCACCACCACCACCACCACCACTGCGCGTGGTGACTTCTTAGACCCCGTGTGCGCCTCCTCTCCGCGACGCTTCGCGCGACTCCTTCAGCTTCTCTGCCTCTTCATCTTCGTCGACGGCTCATCGCGGTCCACCATGAACCGTATCCACTGCGCTACCACTGCACCTCCGATAATTAGTAACGGATTGGCCACGGTACGGTGCGAAAGAAGTCCAACACACACTACAGACAGGGCAGCAGACGAGGCCACGGTATCCAGTAGCGGTGTGCGCCCGTGGTCATCCAGAACAGAGACCGGAGGACAGCGGAGAACGACGCAATGCAAGAACCGATCCACAAACACGAAGGGGACATCGTCACAGCGGCCACGATACCCGAATCCGCGACTGCTCCTGCCGCGGTTGTCTGAGCTTGACCACCTTGAACAACAAAACAACAACAACAACAAAACAACAACAACAATTATTAAAATGTATCATGCGTATTACTTCATAGGATCCCAATGCTCAACGCGTGAAACACAGGAAACAAAAGCCGAAGCAGGGCCCAACCGACCCAACGAGAGCGGGAAGGCCACTTTAAAGAGACTTTCAAGAGACGAGGCTTCAAAGCGGACCGACTCTGATCTAGCGCCTGGGTGCCACGCGAACACAAGCCGCATCACCGACAGAGCGCGACCGATAGACGTGGGAGCGCTGAGCGGTTGGAGATACCAGAAGGTGTTACTGAGCTGTGATGGACTATGTATTCATGTATTAGGTCCTGCAAGTAATGTGGGGTGGTGAGAAATGTTAAGTCCTTAGAGGTCATTGTGAAATTGTAGTTGAGGCTCTGCATCTACATCAGCAGCCGTACAAAAGAAGAAGCAGTCTAAACTATAAACTTTAAGAGTGTTTATTTTTATTTGACGAGTTAAGGCCCATTGAGATGCTACCGTGGCTCTATTTCAACAGTGGCCTGGCGATCACGAATGACAGCTCAACGAAGTGGCACATCAACATCGTCACGTGGGAATGTTTATCAGTAGCCAAATGGTCTAAACGCGTGGTGATGTTGATTCTAACTGTGGAGGGAAAACCCGGAGAGCCCGAAAGACAAAATTCACGGGACCACGGAGAGAGACGCAAACTACAAATACACAGCAGCAGGCGTCAGGGTCGGGATCGAACCCACGACCTCCTGCATACCAGGCGAGGTAGTTAACATCTCCTAGCCACCGTGATGATGCTGAGAGAGAGACACGCAAACTACAAATATACATCAGCAGGCGTCAGGGTCGGGATCGAGTCCCGCGCACGGCCAAAGTCAGTGACGAATCTCTGAGCCTCTATTGGGCTTCCTCTAGATTGACTCAGCCTTAAATGAGTACCCGGTGCGGTGTGTGTAAACATCACCACCGGGGAGACAAAGGCGTCCGGGCGTGGTGCTGGACACCCGCCCGTGATGTGCGCCATGCCGGGTGCTGCTGTTACTCGCTAATAGCACTTGCCCCGACCGCCTGCTAGAGGCTATGTGGGTAGCTTTGTCTTTTGCAACAGCTGCCCTGTGTACCCACGTACCCACGTACTCAGGGCATGTTCGCCACTCTGCTTTGACATGTACCGTATGTACCGTCATGAAGGTCCATTGACCGAAACGTCGCCTACTATATACATTATCATTCTCAGGCTACGCACACGCGGTGCTGTTATTGACACGGAATTTGTTCTCACAGCGCGTTACACAAATCCGACTCGTGAATCGAATCGCCACTGACGGTGCCCGCCCACTGGTTCAGACATCGCTCGCCGCTGACGGCAGCCGTGGGCGTGGAATCGAACTCAGGTGAGAGCGGGCACGGCGGCGCTGTGTGCGCTGCTGACTGCTTCACGCCACCGATCCGCCACTCATCCTCGAAGACGAACCCTGGGGCTACACTGCCCTCTGCTGGCCGACGCGCTGCGGTGGTGAGCATCGGTCCACCAGATAGAACAGCCATCTTCAAGCATCTAAACTCGAAAGGGACTCCTCGACTGACGAACATTCGACTCACGAACTTTCAGAGATACGAACAAACCTGTCCGTATGTCGAGTTGCCTGTTCGGACCGAGAGGCGTAAGTTCAGCCGCCGCGCAACAGATGGCGGCGGTGGCATCGACATCTGCAGGAGAGGATACAACTTTTAAAGCCATTCCCCGTGTTTGGTGTCCACGCCGTACACAGCATGTTTTAAATCGACAGGAGTAAAGTTGGACTTATTATTTGGGTCTTTCTGTAAAGTCACCTAGATAGGTGAAAACAATAACAGCAAAAAACTACGACGTTTCGATCGCAACACAAGCGGTCGTAATTGAAGATGTGGTCCAACAAGGATTGAATGCTGATGTACCAGCCCTGGTGAGACACTGTATTACCAATACATACTTCTCCTGGAGTGGAACATTCTACAAACACAATGAAGCCACCCCAATGGGTTTTCCCTTTTCTCCGGTTGTGGCCAACATTTTCATGGAACAGTTTGAGACGGACGCCATCCAGGCACCCACTCTACGCCCGCCCTTGTGGGAGAGGCACGTGGACGATACGCTCGTCATCTGACCACATGGCCGACCGGCTCTGAAACAATTCCTCACCCACATCAATTCCATACACCCAGCCATCAAATTCACCATGGAGGTGAGACCAGATGGCTCAATGAGCCATTCTGTCTACAGGAAAGTCACCCATACTGACGCCTACATGAAACCTGATTCCCACCACCATCCATCCCAGAAGAATTCCATCATCAAAACGCTACACCATAGAGCTCAATGTATCTGCGACCATGAACACCTAACCAGTGAACTCAAACACAAACCTTACCATAATAATATAAAAAAAAAACTCCGATCCAGGGACCTACCTTGGCTCCTCCCCCTCAACCAGTATATGAACAAGGTCGGGTATCTTGGAATTTCTCTTCACTTGATACAGCAAGCGAGCTGTGACGGTTCCACCTGAAGACGGAAGCTTGTGTTGCCTCCGAAACGTCGTGATTTTTTATTTTATTTTTATTAATTTTATTTTTTATCTACGTGACTTTACCGAAAAAACCTAAGAGTATGAATCCTTGCAGTCACGAAAGCTTCAAATCTATAATCTTAGAGACGGTGTTGATGGCACATTTCTGGGACGTCGTACTTGACCGGTTCCGCATGCACCTACAGGAAAGTGACATTGACATCGCTGTAGCAGCACAGCTTTTGTCTTCGTTGAGGAATTTTGTAGCGGGACAGCGAGACGAGTTTGAGGCTTTTGAGAGAGCAGCCTTAATGTGACGGGTGTCTCTCAGTCATCTGAGCACGATCTTCAGCGAGAGAGGAAACGCAAAACATTTACAGATGAGAGCTCAGAGCCAGGCGTGACACTTGAGGGGAGGGAGACGTTCAAAATAGAAACATTTTGTGTGGTCATTGATAAGCTGGTGGCATGCCTTGAACATCGCTTGGACGCTCACAAGTGTTTGACCGGTCTCTTTGGAGTTCTGTTGATGTCAGATCAGGTGTCTAACAGTGATGTCATAGTGGGCAAGGTCAATGCACTCTCCGCTGCATACCCATCAGACCTGGACATGCATTATGCCAACGACTCATCCAATTCAAGCAGGCACTTAGTCTGCAGCGTGCCCCAATGTGTCCGTGGCACTTTGGATGTTTCTCACTTTTTGTGGCACTTTGGATGTTTCTCACTTTGCCGTTGACAAACGGCGAGGGTGAGCGCACATTTCCCCTCCGAGGCAGAATAAAAAATGAGCTGCGGAGTAACGTGTTGCCAAACCCGTCTCAGCTCAGTGTCACTCACGTCGAGAGAGTCAGACCTTGTCAGACAGCGAGATGTTGACGATCTAGTGGATGGTTTGGCGAGGAGGAAGGCAAGAAAGACACCAACATAGGAAAGGGGGGGGGGGCTCCAAGAGACACGTTCCGGGGGGCCTCACGGGACCACGGTGCGGCCTGGCTGGTGGTGGTGGCTGCTCACGTGCGCGCGCGTGGCTGCCTGCTGTGGAGGCATCAGCGAGGGGTAGGTGGATCACGCAGAGACGGTGTTGTTGTGACACTCCCTTCCCTTGCTACCCGTGGGTGGGCACCGAAGAGGAGCCGTATCCCGGGCTCTGCCAGGAGAGGGCGGTACACAGTGAGCGTGACCCGGCCAAGGTCACATCGCAGCGGTACACAGTGAGCGTGACCCGGCCAAGGTCACATCGCAGCGGTACACAGTGAGCGTGACCCGGCCAAGGTCACATCGCAGCGGTACACAGTGAGCGTGACCCGGCCAAGGTCACATCGCAGCGGTACACAGTGAGCGTGACCCGGCCAAGGTCACATCGCAGCGGTACACAGTGAGCGTGACCCGGCCAAGGTCACATCGCAGCGGTACACAGTGAGCGTGACCCGGCCAAGGTCACATCGCAGCGGTACACAGTGAGCGTGACCCGGCCAAGGTCACATCACAGCGGTACACAGTGAGCGTGACCCGGCCAAGGTCACATCACAGCGGTACACAGTGAGCGTGACCCGGCCAAGGTCACATCACAGCGGTACACAGTGAGCGTGACCCGGCCAAGGTCACATCGCAGCGGTGGCACGCGGTAGCGTGACCCGGCCAAGGTCACATCTCAGCAGTGTCATGCGTGTAGCATGACCCGGCCAAGGTCACATCGCAGCGGTGGCACGCGTGTAGCGTGACCCGGCCAAGGTCACATCGCAGCAGTGTCATGCGTGTAGCGTGACCCGGCCAAGGTCACATCGCAGTGGTGTCACGCGTGTAGCGTGACCCGGCCAAGGTCAAACGGAGGCAAGTGCGCGATCATCGAGTACAGAATCCCCTGCGGACTTCATGCCCCCCCCCCCCCCCACATAACCCCCTAAACACCCCCCCACCCCCAGAGGAATATCCTGAGCTATATTTAAATGAAGGAGCAGAGAGCGCACTGTAAGCTCACTGGCTGTGAGATTAAACAATCTCGCACCCATTGTGAGTGTCTCCCAGTGTGTGTGCTTGGATTATATTACGGGGAGCGGTGGGGCAGCGGTTAGCTCGCTGCGCTACGAACCCGGCGAGCTGCGTTCAAATACCGCTCAGGGTGGTCGTGAAGGCTGTGGTGTTGGTGGAGGAGGAGGTGGTGGAGGAGGAGGTGGTGGAGGAGGAGGTGGTGGTGGTAGTGGTGGAGGAGGTGGTGGTTGTGGGGGAGGAGGTGGTGGTTGTGGTGGAGGAAGTGGTGGTTGTGGTGGTGGTAGTGGTGGAGGAGGTGGTGGTGGTAGTGGTGGAGGAGGTGGTGGTGGTAGTGGTGGAGGAGGTGGTGGAGGAGGAGGTGGTGGAGGAGGTGGTGGTGGTAGTGGTGGTGGTAGTGGTGGTGGTAGTGGTGGTGGTAGTGGTGGAGGAGGTGGTGGTGGTGGAGGAGGTGGTGGAGGAGGAGGTAGAGGAGGTGGAGGTGGTGGTGATGGTGGAGGTTGTGGTGGAATGGTGGTGGTGCTGGAGGAGGAGCGGTGGCGCAGTGGTTAGCGCTACGCTGCGCTATTACGAACCCAGTTCGTTTCCCGCTCACAACCAATAATACCGATGACGAATATCTGAACCATGTCGGGGCCGCCCCTAGGTCGACTCAGCCTCAAATGAGTGTGTAAACATCGCCAGCATGGAGACAAAGGCGGCCGGGCGCGATGGTGCTGGCCACCCACCCCCTCGTGTGCCTTGCCGGCCTTTATAGGTGCTGCTCGCTAACAGCACTTGCGCCAAAACGTCTGTCAAGGCTACCCGGGTGGGGGGGGGGGGGGTCTTTGTCCTGTGAAGACGATGGCCCTCGTGAATGAAGATGAATCGTAACTTACGATCTCTCACACGGATCCGCAGATGCTGTGGTAAGAACAATCGTAACTTTAAACCGTGGTTGTGGCTTAACCCAGCCCATCATCATCACTAGTATCATCCACCCGGGGTCGATAAAGCGAGTACCACTCTGGTGGTACTTAATTAGGGCAATTCAAGTGGTTGCTCGGTGCGTTGACTCGCCATCTCCTCCACGCCATAGGAATGTGGAATTTCCACCACTGAAAAGTCCTCGCGGCCCCAGCACCGCCAGCTCCGTCGTTCCGCGTTGTGCCGATGTCGTCCTGCTGCCCGCTCGTGACTCAAACCAACTTTGTCCTCCACGCTGCACGCGCCCGATGATTGTTCAACACGTCCCACATGACGCGCCCAGCAATTCACGCTGTGTGCGTCACGGAGAACGCGTGAATAGAGAACACAAATCTCCTGTGTCACCTGACCACACGCGTGGGGCAAGTGCTGTTAGCGAGCAGCACCTATGAAGGCCGGCATGGTACACGAGGGGGTGGGTGACCAGCACCACGCCCGACCGCCTTTGTCTCCCCAATGGCGATGTTTACTAAACACCGCACCGGGTACCCATTTGAGGCTGAGTCGACCTATAGGGGAGGCCCAGGACCGGTTCAGATAATCGTCACCGGTGCTGGTGGCCCTGAGCAGGAATCAAACTTGGATTCGCCGAGTTTCTTAACGCAGCGCGCTAACCGCTGCGCCACCGCTCCCCACGTGTACACACACGCGCGCGCGCAGAGACGTCAATCGTAATTAGAAGCGGCTGTGTTGAATCAGGCGGCGCTAATTGCTTCGCGCTTCTCGTGCGACGCGTTTATCAAGCATCGGGCGCGTGCAGCGGGTAACGAGTTTATTTGTATTTTGAATGGGAGAGGAGTAAAGTGGTGGTGGTGGAGCACAGAGGAGTGGAGTTTTGGAACACCCTACTCCATTAGCTGGTGGTAACTATATTTACCGAGACCCTGGGCCGAGTAAAGAGTGGGATTAGTGAGTGGGGAGCTTAGGTGAGGATAGGCCGAGGAGTTGGGCGGGTACCGGGACGGTCCACGGGAAGGAGCAAGTGTCGAAGTGCCGACCTCGGGTGTGATCCTGTGACCCTGTACGGGAGTGTGGTCATTAATACACTGGCAATAGCCCTTACAGAGAAGATCGTCTCCGTGTGAGTTTACACCTCTACACATGGACAACTTTGAAACAAGAGCACTTGCCTCGAGTACATTAAAACCATCTCTTTGGTTTAGATATGTGGATGACACTTTGGTTGTATGGCCACATGGTAAAGATACACTTAACGATTTCCTAAATCATCTCAATGCACAACACGCGGCCATCCAGTTCACCATGGGAATGGGGGTGAATAACACACTCCCGTTCCTGGATATTATGCTTGGGCATGGCCTAAATGGTAAAATAACACACAGCTTTTACAGAAAGCGAACGCACACTGATGCCTATCTGAATGCAGATTAACATCATCACCCAGCTCAGACATTCTCTAATCAAGACGCTCATAAATCGGGCTAAAACAGTGTCAGGTGGTGAAAGTCTAGTGAGGGAGATGAAACATGTTAAAGAAGCACTACGACATAATGACTACAATAATGCTCAAATTAACAGAGCACTGAATGCGAAATCACGATCGCAAAGCAACGCTGCTGAAAGCGATCAGATTGTTAAAACAATTAAAATACCATATATGTCAGGAGTAACTGACAAATTAGCCCGTGTTTTGCAAAAGCAAAACATTAAAGTAAGATTTGGTACAGTACACAAAATAAAAAAAATAGTATCTTGCACTATATTGGACATAACATCAGCGTAAGACGAAAAGAACACCAGAGAAATATTAAACTATCTCAAACACAACTGTCGGCAGTGGCAGAGCATGCTTGTCAACAAGGACACTCAATTGATTTGGATAACGTTGAAGTGTTGTGTAAAACTAGTTACTACTGGCAAAGACTAATGAGAGAATCCATTGAAATTGAGAGAAATAGAAATAACTTTAATCACTCTGACAGCTACAAGCTTAGTGCGGCCTGGAAGCGTATTATTAAATAATAAATATTACAATTGCTTATAGGGGAAACAAATACTCATTAACTGATTACTAACGTAGTATATAATTACAATAACCATCCCCCCCCTCCGCCCCCTTCTGATCTCTGCACCTGCTTGGGTATCATAATTGGGTTAAGTTATTGAATAACACACATTAAAACTAATTACTAATCTACAACTAAACATAATGAACTGATTACTAATCTATTTATAATAACAATAACCTCCCCCCCCCTCACCTTTAATTTATGCACTTAAGTGGTTATTGTAAATGGGTTCAGTTATTACATAATACACATAACGAATTACTAATCTACAACTGATTACTAATCATAACAATTGACTGATTACTAATCTATTATATAATTACACAGCCTCCGCCTCAAATCACTGCCCCTGATTGGGTTAGCTGATGATGACGTCACCCCGCTGCTGCTCTATTTAAGACCGGGGGCAAGCGAGGGCTTCGCCAGTCTGGCCGATTGCCCCGTGACGCTGCTTGATGTGACCACCTGCCAAACGGCGGTCTCAGAAGTTGTCAACGTTGTGGGTTCACTCGTCAACACACCGCTGTGGGGCTCAAGCAGTGAACTATTCGCCTTTTGTCAACGTGACACTTTTTTGCTGATTGGCCGTGTCGGGTGGTGGAGGGTTACGACACATTAAAAAAAATAACGCGATCTCACCCAAAAGCGTTTATTATGAACAAAGCAAAGTGCCGATTAAACCGAGGATCATCATCTTCTTGTTCCCTCTGATCCTACCAATAAGGGAGAGGAGAGGGGGAGAATGGAACCGGACGTTGGAAGAGCTTCGATGAGATTCGGATGAGGAGAGAAAGAGAGGGGGGGGGGGGGTAGCGGAGGAGAAAGAGAGGGGGGGGGGGTAGCGGAGGAGAAAGAGGGGGGGGGGTAGCGGAGGAGAAAGAGAGGGGGGGTAGCGGAGGAGAAAGAGAGAGAGGGGGGGGGGGTAGCGGAGGAGAAAGAGAGAGAGGGGGGGGGGGTAGCGGAGGAGAAAGAGAGAGAGGGGGGGGGGTAGCGGAGGAGAAAGAGAGAGAGAGGGGGGGGGTAGCGGAGGAGAAAGAGAGGGGGGGGGGGTAGGGGAGGGAAGAGCAGAGGGAGGTGATGAGGGGGAGAGTGGGAGAGGTAGCGGAGGTGAGATAGAGAGGGGGAGGTGATCCGGGAGAGGGGGGAGCAGAAAGCGAGAGGGGGGGAGGTAGGGGAGGAGGAGAGAGAGGGGGGGAGCGGTAGGTGGAATGGGAGAGGGGGGGGGGTGATACGGGGAGAGAGGAGAGAGCTAGGAGAGAGGGGGGGGGTGGTATAGGAGAGAGGCGGGGAGGTGGTTCTAGGAGAGGGTGAGTAGGGAGGAGAGGGGAGCGAGGAGCGAGCGAGGATTGAGCGCGCTCCGTCTCCCCGCCAGCGTCTCTCCCCTCGCTCTCCTCCTCCTCGGCGCCGGCGGCGAGGCAACAGGTCGGGCTCGCAACAACAACACCACCACCACCACTGTCGTATTCACAACGGCTCGCAACCACAATCGCTCGCAACAACCTTGCACAACGACACTCACAGTCAGTGTCACATTGACCTTGCAAACCACTGACAGCCGCTCACAACAACAACCAAACCACAACCACTACAATGTTTAATATTGACAACCTAACCACCACCACCACCACTGTTTAATATTGACAACCAAACCACAACCACCACCACCACTACAATGTTTAATATTGACAACCAAACCACCACCACCACCACTACAATGTTTAATATTGACAACCCAACCACTACAATGTTTAATATTGACAACCAAACCACCACAACCACCACAATGTTTAATATTGACAACCAAACCACCACCACCACAATGTTTCATATTGACAACCAAACCACCACCACAATGTTTAATATTGACAACCAAACCACCACCACCACAATGTTTAATATTGACAACCAAACCACCACCACCACCACAATGTTTAATATTGACAACCAAACCACCACCACCACTACAATGTTTAATATTGACAACCAAACCACCACCACCACCACTACAATGTTTAATAGTGACAACCAAACCACCACCACCACAATGTTTAATATTGACAACCAAACCACCACAACCACCACAATGTTTAATATTGACAACCAAACCACCACCACCACAATGTTTCATATTGACAACCAAACCACCACCACCACCACAATGTTTAATATTGACAACCAAACCACCACCACCACAATGTTTAATATTGACAACCAAACCACCACCACCACCACCACAATGTTTAATATTGACAACCAAACCACCACCAACCACCACAATGTTTAATATTGACAACCAAACCACCACCACCACCACAATGTTTAATATTGACAACCAAACCACCACCACCACCACAATGTTTAATATTGACAACCAACCACCACCACCACCACAATGTTTAATATTGACAACCAAACCACCACCACCACAATGTTTAATATTGACAACCAAACCACCACCACCACAATGTTTAATATTGACAACCAAACCACCACCACCACCACAATGTTTAATATTGACAACCAAACCACCACCACAACCACCACAATGTTTAATATTGACAACCAAACCACCACCACCACAATGTTTAATATTGACAACCAAACCACCACCACCACCACAATGTTTAGTATTGACAACCAAACCACCACCACCACAATGTTTAATATTGACAACCAAACCACCACCACCACCACCACAATGTTTAATATTGACAACCAAACCACCACCACCACCACAATGTTTAATATTGATAACCAAACCACCACCACCACCACAATGTTTAATATTGACAACCAAACCACCACCACAACCACCACAATGTTTAATATTGACAACCAAACCACCACCACCACAATGTTTAATATTGACAACCAAACCACCACCACCACAATGTTTAGTATTGACAACCAAACCACCACCACCACCACAATGTTTAATATTGACAACCAAACCACCACCACCACCACAATGTTTAATATTGACAACCAAACCACCACCACCACAATGTTTAATATTGATAACCAAACCACCACCACCATTACTACAATGTTTAATATTGACAACCAAACCACCACCACCAACCCAAAACCAATTGACTGTCACAAAATTTCACAACAACAAAAACAGCAGCTGCACCACTCAACAACGCTGTTCACAACAACAACAACACACACAACAACAACAACAACACTGTTCACAACAACAACAACACACACATCAACAACACTGGTCACAACAACAACAACACCACTGCTCACATCACAAACAACAACACACACAACAATACTGTTCACAACAACAACAACACTTCACAACACACACAACAAGAACACTGTTCACAACACACACAACAACAACACTGTTCACAACACACACACACAACAACACTGTTCACAACACACACAACAACACTGTTCACAACACACACACAACAACAACACTTCACAACACACACAACAACAACACTGTTCACAACACACACACACAACAACACACACAACAACACTGTTCACAACACACACAACAACAACACTGTTCACAACACACACACACAACAACACTGTTCACAACACACACAACAACACTGTTCACAACACACACACAACAACAACACTGTTCACAACACACACACAACAACAACACTGTTCACAAGACACACAACAACACTGTTCACAACACACACAACAACACTGTTCACAACGCACACACACACAACAACAACACTGTTCACAACACACACACACACAACATACACACACAACAACACTGTTCACAACATACACACACAACATACACACACAACAACACTGTTCACAACATACACACACAACACACACACAACATACACACAACAACACTGTTCACAACACACACAACAACACTGTTCACAACAACATTGTTCACAACAACACACACAACAACACACACAACAACACACACAACAACACACACAACAACACACACAACAACACACACAACAACACACACAACAACACACACAACACTGTTCACAACGACGACGTTGCACGACCAATCGGCTCCTCCACAACTCGCCACGTAGATCACCAAGGTGCAAACACACACCATCACACACACACCATCGCACACCATCGCACACACCGTCACACGCAGACACACCATCACACACACACACACCATCACACACACACACCATCACACACACACACACCATCACACACACACACCATCACACACACACCATCACACACACACACCATCACACACACACACCATCACACACACACCATCACACACACACCATCACACACACACACCATCACACACACACACCATCACACACACACACCATCACACACACACACCATCACACACACACACCATCACACACACACACCATCACACACACACCATCACACACACACCATCACACACACACCATCACACACACACCATCACACACACCGTCACACGCAGACACACCATCACACATACACCATCACACACACACCATCACAAACACACCATCACATGCACTGCTGCTGTGAATGTTGTTGTTATGAATGTTGTTGTTGTGAATGCAATTCAGGTGGTGGTGGTGATACATTTCACGCAGGGGTTTTAACCTCCTAACTCCGTATCCGTGTATGTAGTAGATGTATGTACAGTACTGCATATACATTCTACAGAATACACGGTGTACGTGGAACTAACTACAGGCTACACACACACTACAGGCTCTACACACACTACAGGCCGATCCCGTTATCAAATCGCTGGAAGCTCCGCAGCCTGTGAGCTCCTGGGTATCTGGACATCTATGGAAAGAGCTTTATAGCTCATCGGATTCCTCCCGTACACTTGCGGCTGATTCTGGATGGTGCGTTTCGATGGGATGCCACCAACATGCACAGCAGCTGCTCATCCCTGTGGTCCATGGCAGGGGCACATCCAGCAGTGGAGTGCCCGCAGCTGCTGCTTGTGCGTGTGTCCATTCGCTCAACCCAAATAGCATCACCAGCATCATCAACAGCACCATAGAAAACATAATCAGCATCACCATCATCACCACCACCACCACCATTATGACTGTCATCATCACCATCAACACCATCATCACCACCACCATTATGACTGTCATCATCATTACCATCAACAGCATCATCACCATCACCACCAGCAGCAGCATCACCATGACCATAATCAGCACTATTATAATCGCTATCAACAGCACCATGACCATAACCACCATTATTATAATCGCTATCATCACCATCAACAGCATCACCACCATTATCACTCTCATCATCGTCACCACCATCATTATCATCACCGTCATCATCAGCACCATCAAAACATCAGCACCACCGTCGTTACCATCATTATCATCATGATCACCAATATCATCACCATCATTATGATCACCACCATCGTCATTATTATTACCGTCATCGTCATCACCATTGTCAGCACCACCATCATCATTATCATCATTGTCATCACACAACCAGTGTGTGTTGGAGAGTTGTGGGTTTTACCCTCCAACACAACCAGTGTGTGTGTAGTAGGTTCAAGGAGGCTTGGACGACGTAGTCGGAGGCACACTTATTTATTGAACTTCAGTTGTATATACAGGCCGAGATATACAACACTCGAAGGGGTATCGGCCCCTTCACCCGCCTAACAGGGAGATCCCACAATCTGTCCCGGCTAGCCTACTCCCAGGTCCTCCACTAGAGAGCTAGGGGAGGCTAGCTGACCCAGCTCTGGCCAAGCTGGGATTACGGCACCCTGAGTCCCCAGACCGGCTCTTATAAGAACATCGGCTCTGGGCTCTCGGGGCCACGCCACTGGCTTGCCCTGGTCGGTCCTGAGAAGGACGGCGATCCAGGGGAGTCCCAGGGCCTATCTAGCCGGTCTTCCTTCTTCGCTGGTTAAAGCTAAACACTGAACCCCGAGCCCACCGGCTCACCGCCTTATATAGCAACTCCCCCACCGAGGGGTGGGGCCGTGGGGGATCCCAGCGCCGTTTTAGCCCCCCAGGCTAAACGGTGCGGACGTGGATGTAAGCATCCTTCCGCGTGCGAGCATAACAACCCCCGGTGTGTTTGTTCGCCCTCCTGTAACGCCTCTACATGTGTGTTGGAGAGTTGTGGGTTTTACTCTCCAACACACAGCCGGTGTGTGCTGAAACCAGAAACTGATGGGGCCACGTGGTGTGCGTGTCACGTGGCGGTGAAGAATGGGTCACGACGGCGGTTAGAGGCCGCCGCGCACGTGTTCGCGCGAGTTTGCACCGCACGGAGTCTCCTTCCGTGCGAGAGCGCAGAGCTACAGATGCCAGGACGTCTTAAATGATCACTTCTGCACTTCAATTAGAAAGTGGCTCCCCACTGATGTATCGATGTCCTTTAATTTAAAGGCGGCGACGAGGCTTGAGGCCAGCCATGCGTCAAGGTGAACTGGATTCGCCCATTCCTTCCCTTTGGCACCATTGTAGTGCTGCCTTGCTGTTGTGTATTCCTATGGCGGTATTATTACACGTTTACATTCTAGAGGTGGGTGAAGTTGTTTTTGAGTTGTATAAATATACATTAAAAATACACTGCTGAGGAGGCCCTTCATCCAGCAGTGGCTTGCACAAGGCTGATGATGCTCATGATGCTCATGATGATGATGGTGATGATGGTGATGATGATGCTCATGATGCTCATGATGATGATGGTGATGATGGTGATGATGATGCTCATGATGATGATGGGATCTCGGCTGCGTTACTTGACGAGTGTCTGTCTGCTACCGGCGTTCGTCGGCGCTGCCACTTGCTACTAACAGCACTTGCCCCATCAGTCTGATGCTATACGGCGAGGGGGAACCTTTGGCTGTGCACGTGGCCTGGAATCCCTGTGGATGCATCGGCGAGGGGTTTGCGCCAGAGTGCCTCTAGGATGTGTTCACTACCTCGTCTGGTGTGCAGGAGGCCGTGGGCTCGATCCCTACCCTGACACCTGCTGCTGCTGTATATTTGGAGTTTGCTTAATACGACCAATGTCATCCACAATTCATAATATCACAAATGATATTTCGCCAAAGTGGCTGATATCGTCATCGTGAGGAAATTGATAGGAGCAGCCACATCCTCTAAACGCGCGGTGATGTTGATTCTAAACGTGGAGGGGAAATCCACGCGACCGCCACAGAGAGAGAGCGAGAGACGCAAACTCCAAATCTACAGCGGCAGCAGCAGGCGTCGTCAGGGTCGGGATGGAACCCACGACCTCCTGTGTACCACGCGAGGCCGTTAACATCTCCTAGCCATCGTAGCCCCCCCCCCCCCCCCCCCCATAACATAGGAGCACAGAACTTGGATAATTACATTTTGACTTAAAGCTTTCGTGACTGCAGGAATTCATATTCTTTGGTTCTTTCGGTAAAGTCGGGCAGACAGAAAAATAATAAACAATAAAGTGAATCAAAATAATAAACAAAACCGCACCATCCGCCAAGCTGCTTCTCCCGTCATATAGAAAGAGTCACTTGAAACTCCGATCAAAACTATCACGTTGCCATACATAGCAGGCGTGACCAAAAAGATCTCCAAAATTCTAAACAAACATAAGATCCAAGTCCGATTCAGTACAGTACATAAAATCCGTGATCTAATTCCATCTGTGAAGGATGTCATTCCTGACTTGCAATACCCTGGAGTCTATAAACTGAGTTGCAGCTGTGGTGATTGTTACATTGGGGAAACGAAACGTCATATCTCTGATCGTGTCCGCGAGCACAAGTCAGATCTGAAACACGGCAAAATTGAGTCTTCCGCCGTTGACGATCATTGCTACAACGCTGTGGGCTCTCATGATATTGTCTTTTCCGAGACCAATGTGCTCTGCAAACCTTCTGGCTACCATCAGAGGTTTGTGCACGAAGCCATCCAGATATACAAACACAGACATCACTTCAACCGTGATGATGGGTACAAATTGAGTAATGATTGGAAAGTTGTTATTAACCATGTAATAAAGATTTAACTACACATATTTGGACCATCTTATCTGACAGGTACTATTCTACTTTACCGAGTGTTGACATCCCCAGCGTTTACCAGTGTTGCTTACTTTCATGCTTATTATCAGCTAACACCGGCCACAACCATGAGCCGATGTGCACCATTGTTCTCTTTTAGCCCCGCTCCCCAGGACCATCAGGCCACCCCCCTGGCTACCACATTCAGACAAGCCCCCCCCCTCCCCCCCTTAACTTGTATTTAAGGGCTTGTCTCTTGGATGTTTTCCTCACTTAATACAGTAAATTCAGCTGTGACGGTCCCACTTGATGACGGAGACTTGTGTTGCCTCCGAAAAGTCGTGATTTATTATTTTATTTCTAGAATTTAATTATTTATTTTATTACTATATCTTTTTACCTACGTGATTTTACCGAAACAACCTAAGAGTATAAAAAACAAAAACCACTAATGTAGACTGTAGCCTGGTAAAAAAAAACAGGCTACAGTCTACATTATAGACTGCCAGTACACTCACCCAGCTTAAAAGCCAGGCTACAGTCTACATTATAGACTACCAGTACACTCACCCAGCTTAATAACCAGGCTACAGTCTATATTATAGACTGCCAGTACACTCACCCAGCTTAATAATCAGGCTACAGTCTACATTATAGACTGCCAGTACACTCACTCCGATTAACCAGGCTACAGTATACATTAGTGGTTTTTTGTTGTTCATTATTTTAATTGTATTTTGTATTATTTTTCTATCTACGTGACTTTACCGAAATAACCAAAGAGTACTTGGACAATTCTCGGTGGCACCGATGTCTGTGGCTGCTTTCTCCCGTTGTTATCGTTGAACCTGCGGGAGCCCCTGTTACGACATTTACAACGCTAATTATTCTGAGTGTAGTGAGGTATATTGAGTCCCCATGGCGTCTATCGCTAGCTATTGGAAGAAGGGTAGCACTGCATGTTGGCGTCTCTCTCTGGCACCAGACAGTGCGCGTGGCACAGCAGCGAGAGCCCTAGGGGTGGGGGGGGGGGCGTGCTTCGGGTGACGGCCAGAGAGAGAGAGAGGGGGCACTGCAGAGGGCACTTGAGGTCATGGCAGTCTGGGTGAACCCGAGAGGGCACGTGACCGGGTAGCGAGGGGGCCAAGGGTTGGCGTGAGGGACACGTGATGCAGGGCCCAGAACCTTCTAGTAGGATCTAGAAGGGGGCGTGGCCGAGGGCGGAGCCAGGCCACTCTGAGGCATGAAAGTCCCGACATCCGATCGGGGCTGTCTTGTGGAATCAACCCGCCGTGCCAAGTCGTCTCGGTCTTTGAGCTCGGCATCGTGGGTCGGGCAGTGCGTTGCCGACTGACCCGTTTCTACAGTTACCCCGTTGTGGTGTAGTTAACCGGTGTGAGTTGCGTCGTTACCCTGTTGGGGTCCTGTAATAAAAGTGTTGCTTCCAAGTGTCGTGTGCGCCTCTGTAGAACCCACTACATAAGCATTATTAATTATTATAATGGTAAAATTATATAATAATTAATAATTGTTTGTTTTTTACTTGTGCGTTCAGGACATTTGGCCATCATGTCTCGACACCACGTGACTCCCCGCACCTCCTGCACCTCATCGCTGCTCGTGGCGTTCCGCGTCGTCGTCATCGTCGTGATGGCCACGGGCACCACCCCGGCCCTCTGCTCCCGGGGGACGCAGCGCGGCCCCCACCTCGGCCTGGGCCTGCACCCCCCGCACGGTGAGAGATCATCAGCGTCGTCGCATTGGTCTTCATCCAGCAGTAGACTGACCATGGTTACCGAGACACGGAGAGGAGCACGTGGATTAGAGAACATGCGCAGGGTGGAGACATTATCATCCAGCAGTGGGTATGTCACGACTTCATGATGATGACCAGTTACTTGGGCCTATCCAGGTGTTTCACCTAGAGTCCTTTACCCGTAAAGACTTGCCCCCACCATAGGAATGTGGAATTTCCACTTCTGGCTGTGCAGCAGGGCTGTCAACGGGATGGAGCGCCAACGCTTCGGCACCCATTCTGAGCAGCAGCAGTCGTAGTTGTAGCAGCGGTAGTAGTAACAGCATGGGCAGTAGTAACAGCAGCAGCAGTAGTAACAGTAGGGGTATTGGTGGCAGCAGCAAGGAATGAGTCGGTGACTTTTGTTCGTGTTGTTTTAAACTCCGCTCCACCATTGCCCCCCTCTCTCTCTCTGCAGCGCCGCCCGGCACTTCGTTCACAACCAAAGCAGGAAGCAGCAGCAGCAGCAGCAGCACGAGTGGCAGCCCCGGCAAGAACAGCAGTTGGCACCACCATCCTCTGCTCTCCTCGTCCTCCTCCAACGCAACCTCCTCCACTCCCGCCACGGCGTCCCCGCCCCGCGCCGGCGGCGAGTACCCCCGCGACCTCTTCTCGCTGGCGCAGCGCCGCCGCGGCGCGGCCGTCCTTCACCTGGCCGGCGTGGCGTACACCTTCGTCGCGCTGGCGCTCGTCTGCGACGAGTTCTTCGTGCCCGCCCTGGGCGCCGTCTCGGAGCGGCTGGCGCTCGCCGACGACGTCGCGGGCGCCACCTTCATGGCGGCGGGCGGCTCCGCGCCGGAGCTCTTCACGGCGCTCGTCGGCGTCTTCCTGGCGCGCAGCAACGTCGGCGTGGGCACCGTCGTCGGCTCGGCCGTCTTCAACGTCTTCTTCGTGGTGGGGGTCTGCGCGCTGGCGTCGCGCGCCCCCCTGCGCCTCCGCTGGCGCCCGATGTTCCGCGACGCGGCGTTCTACGCGCTGGCGCTGGCGCTGGCAATCGGCGCGTTTGCCGACGGGCGCGTCGAGTGGTGGGAGAGCGTGCTGCTGCTCGCCAACTACGCCGCCTACGTGGCCTTCGTGGCGCGCGGGGCCTGCGCCGCGGGCTGGCTCCGGCGGCGGCTGCGGTGGGACGGCGGCGGCGGCGACGGTGGTGGTGGTGGCGGCGGCGGCGGCGGCTGCGGTGGTGGCGGTGGTGGCGAGAGCGTGGGGGCTGCAACTACCGCTGCACCTGCACCTGCCGCCGCTGCTGCCGCTGCTGTCCAGCCCGTGGCGATGGAGGCGGCCAGGAGGAATGAGGTGAGAGCGTGGGGGTTTCTCTCGGCGGGCTCCGCTATCCTCCTCCCGATAGCACCAGCATGTATAGAGAGAGGACGGCAGAGCTTAGAGGGTAATCGTTGGTTGCGCAAGCTCGGCACCGCGTGGCTGCTGCTGCTGCTGCGGCTATTTCTGCTGCGGCTATTGCTGCTGCGGCTGCTGCTGCGGATGCTGCTGCGGCTGCTGCTGCAGCTACTGCTGCTCCCTTTCTCCTCGTTGTCGTCTGTGGTTCCTATCCAGGTGCCCCCTCTCTACGAGTCGCCCTCTCTCTCTGTCGCCCCCCCCCTCCCCCACCGCTCTCTGCACGAGCGTGAGGAGCTGGCGCACCGTGTGATGGCGCCTTACCCAGGACACGCGCGCGCTCCCCCACGTCCGTGCACGCTCACGAACCACTCGAGTGGCCGTGGTGACATCACCAGCAATGCCTGCGCCAGGCTAGGTGCACCCTGAGAATACGTGAAGTGTGGAAGGGAGGCTCGCCACTGCGAGTAAGTGGGGTGGAGGTGATGATGGCCACCGCTGCTGTGTCTGTCTGTCTGTGTGTCTGTCTGTGTCTGTCTGTCTGTGTGTCTGTGTGT
This sequence comes from Lethenteron reissneri, assembly GCF_015708825.2. NCBI lineage: Eukaryota > Metazoa > Chordata > Hyperoartia > Petromyzontiformes > Petromyzontidae > Lethenteron > Lethenteron reissneri. The sequence continues at coordinate 1,023,623 of NC_083779.1, forward strand.
GGGCGAGCGGTAGTGCAGCGGTTGGGTGCGCTGGCTCTACAAACCTAGTGACCTAGGCTCGATTCCCGCTCGTGGCCAACACCAGTGACGATTATCTGAACCGGTCCTGGGCCTCTCCAAGGTCGACTTGAGCTCAAATGAGTACCTGGTGCGGTGTGTAAAACATCGCCACTAGGGAGACAAAGGCAGCCAGGCGTGGTGTTGGCCACTCATCCCCTCGAGTGCCTTTCATAGCTGCTACTCAGTCTGTTTGGGCTATATGGGGATCTTTGTGCGCGTGCACGATCTCAATTGAGTTGTTAGCTGTGCAAGTGGTAAATTCGTGTGTTTATCTATTTCGGGGCATTTGAGGTGGCAGCAATCTTTAACGTCGTCCCACTGTGAGCGATGGCAAAATGGAGCAAGGGGAGAGGAGAGGATCGCAAACGCAAAACAGCAGCAGAGGCGACCCCCGCACCTGCAACCACTCGCTACAACAACCGCCATTCGCCACTAAGTGCCAGGCTAGGTGCACTTTGAAGTCACGTAAAGTGTCGAACGCTACCCGCTGGCAGGAGGTCACGGGGCAGACCCAGGTGCCACGGGTCGACTGACTCAGATGACTGAGATGACTGGCTGATGCACCACCTGTGCCCCTTACTGTGCCAACTTCCTGTGTTTTAGCCACCCGGCGCTCCGCTTGTTGTTGTGAGTGCCGCTCCTCCGCCCTCCGTTGTTGCTGGAGGGCGACTGCCTCCAACTGCCCAGTAGCGTCCTTCACGAGCCTCCACAGAGGCCGATCTTGACACCGCTGGTACCAGTCATCGGCAAGTCCACATCCTCGTGTACCACATCACTTCATTTTTTTCTCTAGCCCGTGCTGCGACCGTTTTGCCCCCTCGATCCGGCTGAAAAAACGCTGTTTAGGCATGCGGTGGCTGGGCATGTGGGCTACATGACCCAGCCAACGCAGCCTTGCCCGCCGGAGGAGCTCACCGATGGGACTTTGTCCAGATCTTTCAAGGATTTGTGAGCAGCTCACACAATCCAGCCTGGTTAAACCCAGGATGGATCGTAGTCAGGCACGCCTAAATGGTTCTAAATGGTGAAGATGTTCCATTAGGGGGGGTCCACGTTTCGCAAGCGTAGAGAAGGGTGGGAATGACTGTGGCCGAGAAGACCTGAAACTTCGTGCGGAGCGACAGACCAGGTAGATTCTACACAGCGTTACGCAACTGATGAAAAGATATTGCCACTCGACTGATTCAGAGTGAGACCTCTGCTGTTAAACTGGAGCTGGTCATGATCACACTTCCCAGGTATGGGAAACTCTCCGCTCTCCACAACTGCCCTATCACCAAGTGGGAGTTGTGGTGGTGGAGTGTCAGATGGTACAAAATACCCAGGCAGGTGCTTAGTTTTGGTGGGGCTGATGGTAAGGCCCCACCTCTTCGTGGCACGCTCCAGGTTCAGCAGCAGCGCCTCTAACTCCTCTGAGTGAGCAGCAATTACCGGATCATCGGCATACATAACGTGGTTGAGCAATAGGGAGCCATCCCTTGACGGCACCCGCGCATCGATCAGCCTCCCATTGTATTGACACCAGATGGATATTCCTCTGGTACAGCTGTAGTGGTGATACGCGCTGGGATTAGGGATCGTATGCCAGCGCGTAATGATTGGCTGTGTATGTGGTGACGCGCGCTGACGGTGGAGGATCAGGGGTCAGCGCGGGGTCGTGGGTTACGGGGTACTGATTGGCTGTGGGCCGGTGACGCGCTGAGAGGGAGTGACCGGGTGGCAGCGCGGTGTGATTGGTGGAGTAGTGTTAACACGCGCTGGGGAAAACGGATCGTAGAGAGAGTGCGTCGTGATTGGTTCACTAAGGAGCGATGCTCACGTCGACGTCCGCATCAGCTCCGTCTCTCGTGAGCAGGGGCTATAAAAGGGGATGCACACAGGCGTAAGGGCAGTATGTAACCAGCGAAGAATGAAGACGGGGATGAAGACATAGGGCCCTGCGGTACCTAGTCCCGCTGTCCTAACGGGACCGGGACTCTGTGTAACCCAGAGGCGAGTGTAGTGTGTGTAGCCATAGGCATAAGGTCTACACGAGCCGAATGTATTGTGTGTAGCCAGAGGTATAGGGTCTACACGAGTCAAGTGTATTGTGTGTAGCCAGAGGCATAGGGTCTACACGAGTCAAGTGTATTGTGTGTAGCCAGAAGCATAGAGTCTACACGAGTTAAGTGGAGTGTATAGTCCAAAAGGATAGAGACCACCCGTTGTATTGTGACACGTCAAGATTTAATAAAAGTGTGTTACCCGTCAAGAAGTTCCTGCCGTCAATTCCAATACTTCACAGCTATTGAAGGCTTCATGAACTACGTGGTCGAAATAGATGTTAAATAATGTGGGAGCCAGAGGGCATCCCTGTCGCACCCCAAGGTGGACAGGGAATGGTTCCGACTCTTGGCCACGTAGTTTTACCTGGGCCCGCTCACCATCATGAAGGTCCTTAATGATCGTGAGCAGGGGGTCAGGGACTCCGAAATCATGAAGAACAACCCGGAGCCCAGGCCTACTGATGGTATCATAGGCTTTGACCAGGTCAATAAAGCCGAGATGTAGGTCTTGTTGGAATTCCCTACACCTCTGCTGTAGCAGACGGACAGAAAATATGGCATCTGTGCCCTATCCTGAAACCGCATTGGGGCTCCGCAAGCCTCTCCTCAGCGTGCCTAGCAAGGCGATGTTGAATAATCCTTGCCAGGACCTTTTCCGGCACACTGAGGAGTGAGATGCCCCTGTAGTTGTTAGTCTGTGCGGTCACCCCCTTCTTAAAGAGGGGGACCACTAGGGCATCCTTCCAATCCTGCGGAACACATCCAATGGTCCAGACTGTTATATGATGTCATGTAGGGCAGTCTGTGCACAAACACCACCCTCCCTCAGCATTTCGCTTGGGAGATCATCTCTGACCAGTTTCTTTCCTTGCCTCAGGCTCTGGATGGCCTTCAGTGCTTCAGATGGCACCTTCAGCCAGCTACTCACAGGGGGCGGCGACTTCCAATATATGAGGCACTGCAGCCTCGGCAGGGTCATACCCACTTTGTCCCACGTTGTTTTCCAGGCTGAGGGATTTCCCCTCCCCCATGACCTCGCAGAAATGCTCAACAAATATTTAAACCTGTTCCTTGGGGTCGGAGATTGCATCACCGTTTTTTCCCCTAATGATGATAGCAGGTGTGGCACTGCGGGTTACTTGTTTGATGGAATTAGGGAGATTTGTGATTGTGGGCCATTGAGCTTCGCACACCTCGCTGCCACGCTCCCACGCCCCCTTCATTATTTTGTTCAGAAGAAGAACCACCCCCTGTTGTTTGGCAGTCTCCTGCCCCGAGTAGAGGACTGTCCACCCCTCATGCTGGCAGGAGCCAGAGCCTATCTACCGGACCTCCTGCATACCACAGAGATCCAGGCGGTACTAGTTCAGCACATGGCCGTCCATAGTGGCTTTTTGTTGTTTCTGGAGGAGCCCTGAGGGTAAGGATTCTGTCTCCTGGCTCCGCCAAATGTGGTTTTGCCAGGAGACGTCAAAGACGTCTGTCCTCCTGGAGCCTCTGGCACAAGCTGAATTAATTTAAATTCATTTTATAATCGTAGTTTAGTGGTAGTTAATTGAAGGTGGAGGGGTTACCAACCCCTCGCACCCGTTCAGAGCCCCCATCTGACCGCTGTGGTGGTTACCCACCACAGCATTGCCGTCTGGCACCACGAGGAGGTAGGGGGTTGTTTTTGCCACACACTCTCCGCCATACACATCCACACACACACTCACCGCCACACACACATACACACACTCATCGCCACACACACACACTCGGCGTCACCTTCACACACATACACACACACACATACACTCACCACAGCTTCCACATGCAAATCGCGACCCTTCATTAGTGATGCAGAATGCCAAGTGCCGGATTAAAACTCACACGGCCTCCCTTTCAAGTCAACCACCCGCACCACGCCACCCGCACCTCTCGCCCACCCACCTGCTCCACGCCACCCGCTCCCCCCACAACTCTCGCCCACCCACCCGCACCACGCCACCCGCACCACTCGTTACTAGTTCAGCACTAACTGGTGTGTCGCAGAGTAAACACAACACATTACAATTCGAGTACGACGTTTCGCCAGTAATTGCACCTAGCCTCATCAGGCAACAGCCAGGGTGGTGGAGAAATCCTCCTGGTTCGATCGTAAATGGAGCGGATCAATGTGGCGTCGCTTGTGAGCCAATCGGGTGCGAAGACCAGAGAGGGGGGGGGGGGGTAATGTGGGCCCATAAACATGGGGGGGGGGTAATGTGGGCCCATAAACATGGGGGGGGGGGTTAATGTGGGCCCATAAACATGGGGGGGAGAACACACGCCACGACGCTCCACACCACCACCACCACGGCACTGGGGTTTCCCCACAGAAGAATATTACGCCTCAACCTGGAACAAGAAGTGTGCACACGAAGCTGCTGCTACTGCGGCTGTGGCTCCGCAGCAGCAGCAGCCCCCAGGATCAGTCTCGGGGGCTCGCGACAGCGCTCTAGCACTGCCGTGGCTTCCGGGCCTCGCAAACATCGCTCCCCTTCTTGCTGGAGGGAGTACCCAGCAAGGCCATCGGGAATCACAAACCCATCGATGAACAAGGACATGTCCACATACCTGTGCCTACCTTATTACAGACCAATTCAGACCGTATTGGTCAAGGCGTGGCCTTATAAATCTCAACGTTCATCCTACAAAGTCCCATCAGAAGGAAGAGACGCAAACTAATACACTTTTTTGTGCCCGTATTGAAACGGCTGTATGCTGTATGGACCTGAAAAGTCAATTTCCCTGTTCAGGAATACGGAGTAAACTGTGTGGGTTGACAGGGATGTATCCATGTCGTTACCACCACTGCACAGGTGGCTCAAATGCCAGAGAAAACATTTCTGGATAGAAACAAAAAACATCCGACTGACCACCGAAGCGCGAGGGAGGCCTGGGGGTAAAACGACCAACCCTGCTGCAGAAATCCATCGTTCGTGATCTGACCTACCGAGGGAAGATCCTGAAACTGGATCCGGACACTTCGTCGAAGATGTGGGGACACTTTCTCCAGGAAAGGGAAATGAAGGAGAGTCGATGTATATGCATCGTGAACGGCTGCCCCGATCGGCTCGTTCAACGGCGATCTGAAACAAATCTACGAGGTGACGACTCGTGAAGCAGTCGAATGGAGATATCAAATCTTGGCATCAATTTGCCATCTGTTGCAATCCCCCAAAATGTCACTTGAAAGGATGGAGAGTGGTGGCGCAGCGGTTAGCGCTGCACTGAGCTACGCACCCAGCGATCCCAAGTTCGATTCCTGCTCACAGCCACCAACGCCAGTGACGATTATTCTAAACTGATCTCGGGCTTCCCCTAGTTCGACTTGGCCTCCTAGGTAGCTGATGCGGCGTGTGAAGGTCGCCACGGGGAACATGAAGTCGGCCGTGTGGGGCTGGCCATCAACGCCTCGAGCCGCTACTCGCTAACACCACTTGCCCCAACAGGCTGTTGAAGCTACCTGGGGGGGGGGGGAATCTTCTTCTTTGTCTTTGTCTTCATCCCACGAGAAGCTAGTCAGCCCACCTCTCAATGCCTGCTTTGCACACTCTTCTATGAGTAATTGCATAGATGTGCAAATATCCCGCACTGTTTGTACGTGAATATTTATATTTTAATTCTAAGCAGAATTAATTGGGCTGCTTTGTGGGCGAATGAATGTGCGTGTACGGCAAAAACAAACCCCTACCTCCCTTGTGATGCCGGACGGCAACGTTGTGGTGGGCAGTGCCGTGAGGGGAGGGCCACTTTAGATTGGCCTTTCCCCTCATGGCGTTACTAACCACCACAGCAGCCTAATGGGGGGCTCTGGATGGGTGCGAGGCGCTGGTAACCCCTCCACCTTCAATTAACTACCACCAAACTATGATTATAAAATGAATTAAAATGTATTAAGCTTGTGCCGGAGGCCCCGGGGGGACAGGCGTCTTTGACGTCTCCTGGCCAAATCCTATTTGGCAGAGCCAGGCGACTGAATTCTTACCCTCGGAGCTCCTCCAGAAACAACAAAAGCCACTACGGATAGCCCTGTGGAATGTTCGAATGCTCACTACGGAGGAGAGGCTGCCATTCTTCTGTCGGGAGCTTGACCGGTACCATCTGAATCTGTGGTATTCAGGAGGTCCGGTGGACCGGCTCTGGCTCCTGCCACCATGAGGGGTGGACAGTCCTCTACTCGGGGTAGGACAAAAGAATGAAGGGGGGTGTGGGAAGCTGTAAGCCCCAGGCTACTTTGGGCTCGCCTTCCCATCAACCAGAGGCGAGGAGTGGTGGTCGTGGTTACTTATGCCCCCACCAAGGACGAACATCCGTGGAGGCATGCAGGCAAGGCCGATGAGTCCGATGCCTTCTATAACCTCCTGTCACAAGTGCTCGCTTAAGTGGCCCCTTTGTGATAAAGTCGTCTTGTTAGGTGACTTCATTGTCAGAGTTGGTCATGATGTTGGCACCTGGTTTGGAGTGATTGGAAGGCATGGATGCATGCCGGGTCTGAGCAAGAACATCTGCTAGACTACATAGTGATGGAACCTGGATACGGGCCTATGTCTTTGACACCAGGACCTACCGTGGAAATGATCTGTCCACTGACCATCGACTTGTCATCGTTTAAGATGCACCTGCCATTCTTCCACTCAGGTGGTGGGTGTACACCCAAGACCCCATTCAAACCCTTAGTGGCATGGTCTCGGCTAGCTGATGAAAGTTGCAAGCGAGAATTTCATCATCGCTTGTGGCTGGGGTTGGCATCGTCCCCCACTCCTCCTGATGCCTAGGGGGAAATGGGCGAGGGTTTAGGACTGTGGCTCATGCAGCTGCAATGCCTGCTTGGGCACATGGTCCAGACCTCATCAGAGACCCTGGCTGACAGAGGAGGTGTTCAGGCTGGCTGAGAAAAAGCGACAGGCCCAATCTCATCGGCTATAGCATCCCACGTCAGAGAATGAGGAGGCTTGCCGCAGCCGTCACTCAGAAGTTCAGAGAGCATGAGGCACTGAAAGGATGGTTGGTGGTCGCGGGTTGCTGAGGAGATGGAGTCTGTCTCAATGGTCCGCGATCACAAATCGCTCTTTAATTCCATAAAAAAGTAACCTGCAGCGCCACACCCATTACCATCATTAGGGGAAATAACGGTGATCCAATCTCTGACCCCCAGGAACAGGTTTGCAGATTTCCTGAGCATTTCTGTGAGGTCATGGGGGAGGAGAAATCCCTTAGCCTGGAAAACAACGTGGGACAAAGTGGGGATGACACTGCTGAGGCTGCAGTGCCTCGTATATTGGAAGAAGTCGCCCCCTGTGAGTGGCTGGCTGAGGGTGCCATCTGAAGCACTGAAGGCGATCCAGAGCCCGAGGCAAGGAAGGGAACTGGTCAGAGATGATCTCCCAAGCGAAATGCTGAGGGAGGGTGGTGTTTGTGCACAGACTGCCCTACATGGCATCATAACAGTCTGGACCATTGGATGTGTTCCACAGGATTGTTTTGTGTCGTACACCCTTCCTCTACCTGACACAACCCACTTTATAAAGCTGTCACGTGGTGAACAAACGTGGCCAATGTCTTTGCGTGCTGTGTAGCAGCAGCACACCGGGGTGCGTTACTCACGCCGGCCACGTGTTTAATCATTGCGCGACGTCATCAATTGGGCTGTGGGGGTGGAGGGGTATACGACACAACGGTTTTACTCGCACGGGCCATCTGACCCAAAGCAAAAAGGAAACCGCCGCTGAATGGTTTGGGAACGAGGCGGGCGAAGCAAGGGGGGAGGCTTTCTTGATGGACTGGTGTTGGGGACGGCTTGGAGTTAAACATAAATATAATTATTACATATTCATATTTATAAAGCACCTTCTTTGATCCAAGGTGATTAACATAATAAAACATCGGTACGTCTGAACAAGGACAGTATTTGGATGGCAGGGGCATGCAAGGCGTGATGAATGAGTGACATAATAGTGCTGGGGGGGGGGGGTCACGAAAGGGGGAGTGGAGGGAAGAGGAAGGGAATGGGCGATAGAGAAGAGGTGAGACTTGAAAGGAACGGAAGGAGGTTAAAGGGGGGGGGGGGTAGGGCGCTTAATGTACAGGGATGGCATTGAGGCTATGGTGCAGTGTCGAGTCTATGGTGCAGTGTTGGGTCTATGGTGCAGTGTTGGGTCTATGGTGCAGTGTTGGGTCTATGGTGCAGTGTTGGGTCTATGGTGCAGTGTTGGGTCTATGGGTAGTGTTGGGTCTATGGTGCAGTGTCGAGTCTATGGCGCAGTGCTGCTCAATGTAAGGGAAGCCGATTCCAGTGGAGGGATGTAACCAGAGATGGGCCGTGCCGGCTATCATTGGCACCGCCGCTGCTAATCAATAACAACACTTGTCCCAACAGTCTGCTAAAGGCTACACGGGGGTGATTTAGCTTTGTAGCCCCGCAAAGAGTAGGAGGGAATTAGGATGTATGCGCCGCATCGCGATCTGACAAGCGCGTGAGATGACCACTTGGCATCGACCCACCGTGTGATTCTGTATCGACCCAGACACGCACGGCGTGTTTCCACTGTCACGTGGGACGACCGTTCTCTCGGATGAGACCTTCCGTATTGGATGAAGCTTTGCGCTTCACCAGGATTATCTGTCCGCCTCCGATGCAACGACTCCTGCCATGCTTACTGTGCCGGATGACGCTCGTGCGGGGCTTGTAGCATGATGTTGTTATAACCCTGGGGCCCTAAATAAGCAACGCATGCATATTAAAACACGCTTTTTTTACTTTCATAGTAAAGTAAATGTGTTTTTTCATTTGCTACACAGTCGGGTAATACGACAAATTGCTAACCTTGAACACCCAGTCGTTCATAAAAGTTTAAGGTAGTAGAGTACTATTGTACGTGCAGAATCACTGAACCGGAATTGATGGCTTGAAAGCATTTAGCGTGGGGCCCTTGAAAGTGCGGGCAGTAGCTACTGCACGTGTAGTAGCTACTGCACGTGTAGTAGCTACTGCACGTGTAGTAGCTACTGCACGTGTAGTAGCTACTGCACGTGTAGTAGCTACTGCACGTGTAGTAGCTACTGCACGTGTAGTAGCTACTGCACGTGTAGTAGCTACTGCACGTGTAGTAGCTACTGCACGTGTGTAGTAGCTACTGCACGTGTGTAGTAGCTACTGCACGTGTGTAGTAGCTACTGCACGTGTGTAGTAGCTACTGCACGTGTGTAGTAGCTACTGCACGTGTGTAGTAGCTACTGCACGTGTGTAGTAGCTACTGCACGTGTGTAGTAGCTACTGCACGTGTGTAGTAGCTACTAATCCTACTACTACTGCTGCTACTCCTGTTACTCCTGCTGCGACGACTTCTGCTGCTGCTGTTGCTGCTGCTGCTGCTGCTACTCTTGCTGCTGCCTGCGTGTCGAGGCGGTGTTGTGATTTCAGTGGCCGCGTCCTGGCCCCTTTTGGTGCACAAACGAAGCCGTAGCAGCAACCGTGCTAACCTGCGATTAGCATGGTTGGCTACGTATGGTGCGAAAGAAGTTCAACGTACATTACATAAATACGATGGACAGAGGGAGAGCGAGAGAAAGGGAGCAAGAGATAAAGACAGAGAGAGATGGAGGGAAAGAAAGACAAAGGGAGAGGAAGAAATGGAGAGAGGCACAAAAATACAATTAAAGGGAGATGGAGGGAGAGAAAATGAGAGGGAGAACGATCGAGAGAGAGTGAGAGAAAATGTGAAATTGGGAGATCTCAACACAATGTGGAATGTGGAAAAAGTGGGTTTTTTTCCAATTATTTTTGCAGCCAAAGACATTTATTATTATAATGATATATTTAATCTGATTTCAAATGTCCCGAGCAGGAGTTACTCAGTGTGCAGGTGCAAATTTACATTTGCATCTTAATTTCCAGAGTCGGCAGAGGTGTGAATTAGAATGCGGAATGAGTTATGTTTGAAATGCATGGGAGAAGGCCGATGGGGTTTAACACTCGCCCACAGGGTGGTGGTTATAGAGGTCACGGAGGTGGTGATGGTGGTGTTGGTGCTGCTGGAGGTGGTGATGGTGGTGTTGGTGCTGCTGGAGGTGGTGGAGGTGGTGTTGGTGCTGCTGGTGGAGGTGGAGGTGGTGGTGTTGGTGCTGCTGGTGGAGGTGGAGGTGGTGGTGTTGGTGCTGGTGGAGGTGGTGATGGTGGTGTTGGTGCTGCTGGTGGAGGTGGTGCTGCTGGAGGTAGTGCTGGTGGAGGTGGTGTTGGTGCTGCTGGTGGAGGTGGTGATGGTGGTGTTGGTGCTGCTGGTGGAGGTGGAGGTGGTGGTGTTGGTGCTGGTGGAGGTGGTGATGGTGGTGTTGGTGCTGCTGGTGGAGGTGGTGCTGCTGGAGGTAGTGCTGCTGGAGGTGGTGTTGGTGCTGCTGGTGGAGGTGGTGGAGGTGGTGGTGTTGGTGCTGGTGGACGTGGTGATGGTGGTGTTGGTGCTGCTGGTGGAGGTGGTGATGGTGGTGTTGGTGCTGCTGGAGGTGGTGGAGGTGGTGTTGGTGCTGCTGGTGGAGGTGGTGGTGGTGTTGGTGCTGCTGGAGGTGGTGGAGTTGGTGGAGTTGGTGGAGGTGGTGGTGCTGGTGGAGGTGGTGTTGGTGCTGCTGGTGGAGGTGGTGATGGTGGTGTTGGTGCTGGTGGAGGTGGTGTTGGTGGTGCTGGTGGAGGTGGTGTTGGTGCTGCTGGTGGAGGTGGTGATGGTAGTGTTGGTGGTGCTGGTGGAGGTGGTGGAGGTGGTGATGGTGCTGCTGGGGGTGGTGGAGGTGGTGATGGTGCTGCTGGAGGTGGTGGAGGTGGTGATGGTGGTGCTGGTGGAGGTGGTGGAGGTGGTGGAGGTGGTGTTGGTGGTGCTGGTGGAGGTGGTGATGGTGGTGTTGGTGCTGCTGGAGGTGGTGCGCGCTGGTGGAAGTGGTGGTAGTGGAGGTGATGAAATTGGTGGAGGTGGTGGGCAGCAGCGGTGTAACGGTGAGGTCCCTGCACTCCAAACCCAGCGACCGGAGTTCAATTTCCGATTTATCTGAAGCGGTCTTGGGTCTCCCCGAGGTCGGCTCTGCCTCATGACTACCTGGTGTGGTGCGTAAACACCGCACCGCTAGGGAGACAAAGGTGGTCGTGTGCCGTGCCGGCCTTCGTAGGTGCTACCCACTAATAGCACTTGCCCCAAGTCTGTTGGAGGCGATATGGGGAATATTTTTTCATTGTAGATGGCGTGTGGTTTGTGTGTGAGAGAGGGTCTGTCAACCCCTCCAACTGAACACTTGGGTGATACCAAGAGGCAAGGTGGAGGCCTGGGGTGGATAGGCATCTGACATTTTCCGCATGAACCATCGTCACGCGAACTCCGCTCATCCTCGTAGCAGCGGCAGCAGCAGCGGTGACTTTCGGCTGCTGGCCATCGAACAAAGATGGCGGTCACCGCATCATCACCCGGCGATTTCAGAGGCGCTTCTGCGGCCGTCTGGAACGCTCTTCCTTCCGATATGAGGAAGCCACTGAGCTATGCAATTTTAAATCTATAGTGAAAACTAATTTCTGTAGAACTACTTTTTGTGTTTAGTTTGTCTTTATCCCGAACCTCCAATTAGTGCGGTTGGCTACGTGCGGTGCGAAAGAAGTTCAACACACGTGCGTATTGCGGCCATCGAAGGCTCGTTGCTGGCAGTAGGATGTCACGGGACAGACCCAGGTGCTATGGGTTGACTGGCAGATGCGTCGCCTCTGCACGGTGCCAATTCATCCACTCGCACAAAGACAGATCCCCGGTATAACCTTGGCAGACTGTTGGGGCAAGTGCTGTTAGCGAGCACCGATGAAGGCCAGCACGGCACACGAGGGGGTGGGTATCCAGCACCACGCCCGGCCGCCTTTGTCTCTCCAGTGGCGATGTTTACACCGCGCCAGGTACTCATTTGAGGCCGAGTCGACCTAGGGGAGTCCCAGGACCGGTTCAGATAATTGTCACTTATGTTGGCATTGAGAGGAAGTCGATCTCGGGTCTCTGGGTTCGTAGCGCGGCGTGCTAACCGCTACGCTACCACTCCCCACACAACAACCGCCATTTGCCACCAAGTGGTGATGACGTCACCACGGTGCTTGTGCCAGGCTACGTGCATGTTAAGGCCATGTGAAGTATCGAACGCACGCCGGTAGGAGGTCACGGGATAGACCCAGGTGCCATGGGTCGACTGACTGAGATGACTGGTCGATGCACCAGCAGGGATTCTTACTGTACCAACTTGCTGTGTTTTAGCCGGCCAGCGCTCCGCTCGTTGTTGTGAGCGTCGCTCCTCCGCCCTTCGTTGTTGCTGGAGGGCGACTGCCTCCAACTGCCCAGTAGCTGCGTCCTTCACGAGTCACCTCCACGAGCCCAATATTGACAAGTCCACTCAGCTCCACGTCCTCTTGTATCACGTCACTCCATCTCTTCTCCAGACCGTGCCGCATCAGTTTAGCCTCCGCTATCTCGTCGAACAGAAGCTGTTTAGGCATGCGGTGACTAGGCATGCGAGCTACATGACCCAGCCACACTCACTCACTGACTCGCACTCGCTCACGCGGCCGATGCGGCGGTGCCCCTATGCCCCCTCATTGGGCCGTGCCGGCCGTGGTTCACATTCACCGGCACTGACGGAGACCGCGGCGGCGATTACGCCCCTGGAACGTGCGACACGCGTGGCCACCTGGCGTGCCGGGGGGCGTCCCCTCAATCTCCACCCGGGGAGATGGGGGACGCTGCCCCCCCATCATCCCAGGAGTGGAGTGACCATGGCTGATGATGACCGTGGTGGTGGTCTTCATAGGGAGGTGCTACTCGCTAACAGCACTTGCCCCAACAGTCTGTTCAGGGGATCTTTGTCTTTGGTGTTGCCCCCCTCTGCCCCTCCCCCCTAGAAGTGGCGGCTGCAGCGCGGGGGCAGCACGGCCTCCCTGCGCAGCAGCACCATGAGGAGCAGCCTCTTCCAGCTGATGATCCACACCCTCGACCCCCTCGGAGATGGTACAGGCCCCCTGCCCCCCCCTCACTCCCCTCCATCTCTTTCCCCCTCTCACCCTCTCCTCCGTTCTGTTTCATCTAGACCTCGACACTGCCACCCTGCCCATAAACTCAGCACTGTGCCCCTATCGTGCCATTACTCACCTGCGTGATCATTGCATTCATTCCACATCTGTCCATTCGTCTCCACCACAGTTAACCCACCCCCCACACCCACGCGCCGCAGTGTATCGTAGTGGTAGTAGTGTCTAGCCGTGTGTATCTATCGTATGTTGAACTTCTTTGGTGTTGTCCGTAGCGAACCGTGCGAAGCAGCTCCTCAAGAAATCAGCTGGTCTCTCCAAAGTGATTCTTAGCCTGCGGTGCGAGATGATGCCCTTTCCGGGTGCGAGATGTGGCCAGATTTTTCTAGAAGGTAAATCGTGGAAACGCAAACTAAGCACGGGCACGTCCGTAAAACTTCTTTGTTTCATTAAAGCCCTGTCTTTATTAACATTGTTTTTTACGATTGAGAAGTAAAAGGGTGCAAGGCTGCAGCAAAGGTTAAGAATCGCCAATCCAAATGATGATTTAAGAGTACATCAAAGCTGCCGGTGGCTTCCTAATATCGGAAGTGGCGTTCCAGACGGCCGCAGAAGCGCGTCTGGAAGCGCCGCACGACGCCGCCTTTGTTCGACCGCCGCGAGGACGAGCGGAGGGGGGGGGAGTGTCGTATGAGGACGATGGCTCCGAGCTCCTTGGCCGAGATGGGCGGCGAGGCGGTATTGTGGTGACGAGCGAAATGCTCGTCAGCGGCATGCGTCGGGAGAGCGAAAAAAAATTCCGAAATGAAGAAAGAGAATTATCTTTGAGAGACGTGTCGAGGTTTACAAAAATCACCAAACCCCCCCCCCCAACCCCGGTTCCTTTTTGCGAGAGTCATGGCAGAGTGACGCGGCGGGAGTTATTTTTGGGAAGCCGCCGCTGACCTTTTCCGAGACGCGGCGTTGCAGTGAAGCGCCTCGCACGTGTCGATAATCCCCAGCGGAGGCGTCACTTCAGCTCCCATCTCCCTCCACCTCTCCTCCCTCCCCTCTCTCCCTATCTTCCACTCTCTCTCCCCTTCTAACCCTCCCTCTTCCCCTCTCTTTCTCCCATTCTATCCATCCTCTCTCCCTCCCCCTCTCTTTTTTTTTAAATAGAACAACCTTTCTTTAAAAAAATCCATAAATCAAGAAAGGTATTCAAATCGCTCAAATAAAGAAAAGTAGAATAATTTCTGCAAGCTTGACGCACTCCTTTTGAAAAAATACATTAAAAAGAAACGATAATTTTCGCGTTAATGTTATTCCTTTTTAAGTTATTTCTTTATTATATATTTTTATTATTTCCCTTCTACGTGACTTTACCGAAAGAACCAAGAATATGAATCCCTGCAGTCCCGAAAGCTTTAAATAAAAATGTATTCCTTTATTGTTTTGACCGTCCGTCTGCAACTCCTCTGGGCAACCTTCACTCCAGCAACCGATTTATGAATGTGGATGTTAGAGGGGATTACGTGAAGATGAGAGGATCGTGAAGATGAGAGGATAACAAAGGAGATTAGGGAGATGGTGAGAGTTGAGATAAAAGCTTCGTTCAGGGGCGCCGATTGTGCAGTTGCGGTCGCCACCCACAATCACACACTCGTCGTGCCTCCTCAGGAGGTGCAGAAACGGGATATTCTCCTTGTTGGTCACCGGCGCGTAGACGTTCAGCAGGTGGATGGTGACATCGCCCACCCTGACCGTTACTGCGAGCAGCCTGCCCTTCACCACTTCGGTCTGGGTGATGAGCTCGGGATGAAACCCTTTAGCAAACAGGGTCGCGACTCCACAGGAGGTGTTGTCAAGGTGGCTGTAGAAGGAGTCTCCTCCCCACTCCTTCCTCCAGTAATCCTCGTCCTTGACCGTGAGATGCGTCTCCTGAATGAAGAAGACAGAGGCAGCGTGTTTCCTCGCAAGAGACATTGCGGAAAAACTCCGCACTGCCTCCCTGCACCCGTTCACGTTTAGGGAGGCGATGCACATAGGCATTGGTTTTTCCTTGCTTCCATGTCACTCGGCGTGGCGTCTGGGATTGCGAAAACCACATCTTCGGTGTCTGGCAGCTTTTCTGCTTCCTCCCCTGGTGTGGGAGGTTTCACCGCTTCTTCCGGTTCGAGGTCTGGGAGGGGTTTCTCCTCTGAATTTGACCCTTGCGATCCGGTTTCTTCTGTGTTTTTCCTCTTGCGATTTGTCACTTGAGGCGGCGATGTTGGGGCCACTACCTCAGGTGTAGGAGGCTGCGTGGCTGGCGGGTCCGATGTGGGCTGTTTGGGGCCTTGTTGCAGTGGGGGCTCTTGCTGCTTTGCCCCCTTTACTCTGCCTCCCTCCTCTCCACTCTTTTCTCCGACCTTTGGCATCGTCGGTTTAGGGCAATCTCTTCGGAAGTGCCCCTCTTCTTTGCAAAGATTGCATTTGATGCAATCCTTGGCATAAAACAGTCTATGGGCAATGCCTGCGTAGACGATCACAAACGATCCCTCCTCGTGTTGTCCGGGAGTCAGTAGGACGTGCACCTGCCTCCTGAAAGAAAACGTGTTTCAGGGCGGGGTCTCTGCACCCCAGTGACAGGGCACGTACTTGCGACACGATCGTGCCCAGCTTGGACACGTGCTCCAACATGTCCTTGTCGGATGTAGGGCGGCACGTTCGAAACGACGATTCGCGCCGCCACCGAATCGATGGGTTCCAGTTGGACGTAGAGTCCCCCCACGGTCATCCCCTTCTCGACGGCCGCATCGGCCACCTTTTTCGTCGTCAGGTAGAAGACTCCTTTCCCGCTGATCTTCGAGGCGTGGGAGACGATGCCTAGCAGGACGATGGCGCCCAGGGCCGCGACGTACTCTCCTCGATCGTGACGGAGCTCGAGGCGTAGCAGCGGATGTCGTTCTCGCGCGGCGGAAATATTCGCTGCGCACTTGGGGGGGGTTGGCCTTGGAGCAGAGGCCCGAGTGGGGGGCCTCGTGACTCCGGGCAGATTGGCAGCTGCGGCCTGTGCGTAGGTGGCCATTTTGTTCCTCCTACCCTCAAACGCTGGCTGACTGTGGTGTAGTGCTTCTATACAGAGCTCCCCTCGAGAGTGTAAACTGCGGATCAAGAAGTAATCCTCATTGAAGAAAATAAAGAAAGTGAGAAAATGTATTTAATAAATTAGATGTATTTCTTATTTATTGAAATGAACCTATTGAGAAAAAAAGATTATATAAATAAATAATAAATGGAGATCAAATTGTAAATGTACGTGATGAATAAATAAATAATCTGCACAAGCGTGTAAGCAGCCTAATAGTTAATCATCAACAATTAGGCTGCTTAATCCGCAAAGTCAACAATAGTGTTCAAATTAACGTGTTTGGCTTTAACTCTGTTCACGGCAAATGCCTAGTCTTGGCTCACACAAGAAACAAGTTGTAACAAATCTTAAAAAGTTTGAGAATCGCAAACTGAGATTAACAACATAAGCAGAAGAATACCGGAACAATAAACAAAGTATAAAACGCCTGTAAAGTATGAAAACGATGCTTGAATAAACTATGGGATTGACCACAGCGCCTAAGAAACAACATCGTGTTTCAAAAGGCTGTGCTTCACCCAGAGCTGTTAAGCTTCATAAAGTAAAGAAAAATAGAAAACCACACAAATATGGCTACCTGTGTGTGCAAGAGGCAGAATACTTACTCTTACTGAGAAAAATCTGGAAAGAAATAAAGTAGTTAGAAGTGGGTTTCTAAGTTATAGGATGGAAAACTCGGGAGCTCAAACGAAGCGCGTCTCTCTCCTCTCCCCCCTCTCTCCCCCCTCTCCCTGTCTTCCCCCTCCCGCCTCTTCCCATCGGCGCCCGCCAAAGTGGTCTGATTTTCTGCTTTTCCATCCGTGTGAAGGGTACAAAGGTCCCCTGGATAGCCTGTAGCAGGTTGTTGGGGCAAGTGCTGTTGGCCAGTAACAACGGCGCCTACAAAGGCCGGCACTGTGGCACACACACAGGGGGTGGGTGGCTCGTACCACGCCCGCCCGGCCGCCTTTGTCTCCCCAGTGGCGATGTTTACTACACACTGCACCGGGTATTCACTTGAGGCCGAGTCGACCTAGAGGAGGCCCGGAACCGGTTCAGAGATGTTATTGGTGCGTTGCACGGCATCCCTAGAATTAGGATGTGAATATTTACTAACACTGGAGGAATCCGATGAGCTATAAAGCTTTCACAGATTTCCAGTCGGAGCACGGGGTCCGAACATTACAACACCACCACCACCACCACAATACAAAAACACGGTCGGAGTGCAAAGTATAGGAAAGGTGAACAAACATTTCCACGCGACGATGATGAGTCACTTTGTTGAGCTATCAATTTGGGATAGCCAGGTCGTTGCTGAGAGAGAAGCTAATAGCTCCGTGGGGCAACCGCAATAACAACATCATCATACTTTCATAGTTTTAGAGCACCTCCGAGAAGCATGGTTGGCTAAGTACGGTGCGAAAGAAGTTCAACGTACCTACACACAGAGCAGTCGATCATCGGTGTTTGACCATACTTCACCACTTTGGGCAGTACTGGTGGGTCCGTGTTCGGTGCTGTGGGGAGCGGTAGTGTGGTGGTTATCGCTGCGTTACGAATCCGGCGACCCCGGGTTCGATTCCCGCCCACGGCCAACACCGGTGACGATTATCTAAACCGGTCCTGGGCCTCCCCTAGGTCGACTCGGCCTCAAACGAGTACCTGGTGCGATGTGTAAACATCGCCACGAGGGATACAAAGGCGGCCGGGCGTGGTGTTGGCCACCCACATCCTCGTGTGCTGTGCCGGCCTTAATTGGTGCTCGCTAACATCACTTGCCCCTACAGCCTGTTGCAGGCTACACGGGGGATCTTTGTTTTTTGGTGCTGGCGTCAGCGTCTCGGACTAGGGCTGAACGATTTGGGGAACATTTCTAATTGCGATTTTTCTGACAAATTTTGCGATTACATTAAAAAAGATCAAGCTTCAGTTCAATATTCACGGTGCAGTAGATTTAAAATGTGACGGAGCGTTACCACATGATACCATCAAAATATGAAGTGCTCTATATATTCTAATGCAAGGATGAGAACTTACTATATGAATTGCTTCCAACATGTTTTTTTTATAAATGCTTTAATTGAAATATAAAACATAAAACAAACAAATAAATAAAGTTTAAATAATATTAAATAAAACAATTCCAATAAGAAATTAAGAGGACTTTTCAAATCGCAAAAAATCGCCGCGTTTGCGATTTGCTAAACGCATTGTTTCAAATTGCGATTTCGATTTGAAATCGATTAATCGTTCAGCCCGACTCTGGACACGGCCATTTGTGGCATCTTCAAAGCGAAACTTTAATTTGTATTTATTTATTTTGTTCCCACGGACTCGAGCGGATCAATTTCCCCCATCTGCAAACACAACTCTGGCGTGTACACGCTTATATGCCGTGTTCCGTCGATTCCAATTTTCTGAGATGATTGTACTTTGGCGGCGGCAGCAGCGAAATCTTCTTTGTCTTGGAGGACGATCCAAACACTTTCCAATTTCTGGTCGACATGTGGACACTTCCCATTGCTATTATTCACTAACTAAACTATCGCTTTTGTTGTACTCGGTAAGGCCCACTGAGACATGAAGCTCGATCACAACGTCGTGATCTATTACTTTCTACCCACGTGACTTTACCGAAAGAACCAAAGAGCGTGGATTCCTGTAGTCACGAAAGCTTCAAATCAAGATTATATAGCTCTTCTTTTAGAAGCAACCTAGCCGCACGTATTGATGGCTCAACGTAGTGGCTTGTCGTCATCATCGCGTGCGGAATGTATTGCAGCCAAATACTGTACTCCTAAACGCGTGATGATGTTTCTAAATGCGGAGGGAAAACCCGGAGGACCCGGAGACAAATCCACACCACCACGAGGAAAAAGAGATGCAAACTCCCAATATGCAGCAGCAGGCGTCGGGGTCGGGATCGAACCCACGCTTTCCTGTATACCAGGCGATGTAATTAACATATTACCCATAATTATTATTATCATTATTAGCATGACCCCAGGGTTATTATCTTCATAATGACTCTGAAATCGTACAGCCGCTGAGTAAATCTCCCCAAACAGCAGGCGATGGCTCCAGCATCATTGGCGCGAGTGAGATCCCAACCTGTGACGACGCCTGCTGCTGCTGTCTATTTGGAGTCTTCGTGTCTCCATCTCTCTCCCCATGGTCGCGTGGATCTTTTTTTATCCAGGTCCTCTGATTTCCCCCTCCCACATTGGAAATGAACATCGCGCGTGTAGAGTATTTCGCTGCTGTACATTTCTTTGATAAGCCACTTGGATGAGCTATGATTTGTGGCCAGGTCGCCTCTGAAAAAGAAGCGAATAGCTCAGGTGAGCTTTACCTGGTAAAATAAAGTGAATTTTTATAGTAATTTTCTTCCCTTTCCTATACTTTGCCCTCCTAGCGTATGTTTGTATTGTTTGGTGTTGTAATGTTATGATCCCCAGTGCCTCTGCTAGATATATGTGAAAAAGAGCTTTAGAGCTCATAGGATTCCATCAGTATAAATCCATATTCGGATTCTAATTCTGACCTGGCAGTCAAACCGAACACGTTCACCCTCAGGGTTGCAATGAAGTGGATTTGAGCGGAGAACCAACTCGCTGCACTTGACAACCCAGTTTTGACACTTCTCCGGCTACCCGAGTCCTGGGTCTCTATGGGTCTACACGAGGCTATGGGTTTCTAATATAAGTCTATTGATCTATATGAGTGGTTATTTGAGGCTATGGGGTCTCTGCGTGAGTCTATGGGTGTCTGTGTGAGTCTGGGTCTCTGCGCGAGTGTATGGGTCTCTGTGTGTGGTCGGTGTGAGTTCATTGGTCTGCATGAGTCTGGAGATCTACGTGAGCTTTGGGTCTCTGCGAGAGTCTACGGGTCTCTGTACGAGTATATGGGTCTTTGTAGGAGGCTTTGGGTCTCTGTACGAGTCGACGGGTCTCTGTACGAGTCGACGGGTCTCTGTACGAGTTGTAGGAGGCTTTGGGTCTCTGTACAAGTCTATGGGTCTCTGTACGAGTCTATGGGTCTTTGTAGGAGGCTTTGGGTCTCTGTACGAGTCTATGGGTCTCTGCGCGCGTTTATGGGATGGTAAAACGAGCACCGCTTTGTGAAGTCTTCTGTGGGTTGGATAGATCTAGACTCGGCTCTCCGGTCGTAGGGACATGGAATTCGTGACAGATGTTTGATAGCAAAGCGTCGTTGGGAACAACGCAGTAAAATGACATTCGTGTGATTTATTCCCAGCGTCGTCATTGTCATTATTACGATTTTTATATAAATGTGTTTATTTTTATCATTGTTATATAATATTTAAATTCCAAGGGTGAAGTTGTTGTTGTCGTCGCAATCTGAGGGCCTTGGATCCCAGGTAACCGCTGCCATGGCAACCGTGTCGAGCGAGAACATAACGTGTAGTAATATTAATAATTATTTTAAACTCCAATTTGTTGTGTATTGTCGCTGCTGTTGTTCCTCCTGTTTCAGCTCACTAGCGGGATTTTATTTTTCGTGTTGTAGCGTGGTGTTTTATTAGCGTTGTTTTTTTAATGTGATTATTTATGATTTGATAAATAATCGATCGACTAAATCGCGATTACGCGACTACGTTGCATAGCTATAATTTGGATTCATTCTGTACACTTCACAATATTATACCTGGTGCTTCTGCTGCATGAGTGACAACACTGCCAGTGTAGCCTTAAAATCAAATTATATAAACATTGTATAATGATTATAAATCTTATACTGGTAGGAACGAAGTGGACCAGCCTACAATAGATTATATCGTCCGTCCGTTTGTCCGTCCGTCCGTCCGTGTAGCAACATCGCCCCCTACTGCAAACACTTGGCATGACCCTACAAAAACCTTTAGACTCAGTGACGCTTTCCTGGCTAAACAAGTGTAACATTCCCTTATAATTCCCTCAGATAGCTTTTAATTAAAACATTTAAATTAATGAGGCTTTCCTGGCTAAACAAGTGTAACATTCCCTTATTATAATTCCCTCAGATAGCTTTTAATTAAAACTTTTAAATTAAAATTTAACTCACAGCGCCCTAAAGCCTACAGCTAGGCCTAAAGCCTCGACCTACGCCTCAAACTCTCCCTTCGTATCGTATCCCCGCGTGTGTGCAAGGGAGTTAATGTTTAACAATGTTACATTCCCTGATGCTTTTAAATAGAAACATTTAAATTTAAAGCTTTTACATAAATAATAAAAACATTTCAATTTAAAATTAACTCACGGCGGCCTAAAGCCTACAGCTAGGCCTAAAGCCTAGAACTAGGCCTCAAACTCTCCCTTCGTATCGTACCCCCGCGTGTGTGAAAGGGAGTTAATGTTTAACAATGTTACATTCCCTGATGTTTTTAAATAGAAACATTTACATTTAAAGCTTTAACATAAATAATTAAAACATTTAAATTTAGAATTAACTCACAGCGGCCTAACGCCTACAGCTAGGCCTAAAGCCTAGAACTATGCCTCACACTCTCCCTTCGTATCGTCCGATTTGGTGTAGCAACATCGTCCCCTACTGCAAACACTTGGCAGGACCCTACAAAAACCTTTAGACTCAGTGGGGCTTTCCTGGCTAAACAAGTGTAATAATACATTGTTTATATTCTTTGGTTATTCGTTCCTACCAGCCCACCCCGCAGGGTCCTGTTTAATAAAAGGCATTTTGTGTCTGTCCATCTGTCTGCCTACGCGCGCTTGCAAAGGATTTGGCTCGTGAACTGTGGGGTTTCGTAAAAAAAATTAGCCGGGTACCACGCCGTAAGCCCCGTGCTTAGCATAGGCTATTCCTGTTCCACGTCCGTCACCTTTAAGTTATTAATAAGTAATATTTAAAAAAACGTTTTTTTTAAACACGCTTTAATGAAATGTACCGTACGAGTAATGGCAGAAATCCACGATTCCAGGAAGTGGCCGCAAAGCTTGTCATAACGTGAGGGGCCGTGGTGATTTATAGCCAACGTCAGTTGTGTGTGGACAATTAGACCCAAGCCGAAACATAACATACAAAAAATAATGATAGAATATAGTATTGTCATCAGTATGACACAAGTATACCAAGTTTGCAGTCGATAGCACATTTGGAAGTGGGTTAAAATTGAGTTACAAGATTTGAGGATATGACAACAACAGATTGAGTTAAATAAAAGCGTGTAAAAACAGCGTTTTGTGCGATTTTTCTTTATTTACTTTTGCCGCCTGGCGTGAGACAAAGCACGCCATTGCGCATGCGCGAAACGCTGACGGGAGTTGCCCCTGGTGGAGGGTGGGGGGGGATTTCACCTTCGCGTTCAAAATGCAGGTAAATTCATCAGTGTCATGTCCCACCCCAATGTGTGCACTTACTACTATAGGGTCGGTACATACTACTATTATAGCGCTTGGATAGTATCATTGTAGCGTGGGCAGGGGGATGGTGGGCGGGGGTAGCGACTCGGACCACAGCCTCTGCCGGCTGGGCCATCTAGGCGAGGGCGGGGGCTCTGCACGGGTCTAGGCCTCACCACGGCACTCTTGTCAGGTGAGTACTTTGTGCTATAGAGTCGATGTATACTGCTTTAGAGTCAGCATGTACTACTGTAGTGATAGCAGGTACCACCATAGTCAGTTTGCACTGCTGTATTCATAGCAGGTACCACCACAGTCAGTATGCACTTCTGTAATCATAGCAGGTACCACCAGTCGGTATGCACTGCTGTAGTAATAGTAGATACTGCTATCGAGTTGGTAGATACTGCTATATAGAGTTAGTAGATACTAAAACAGTCAGTATATACCACTATGGTGAGTAAATACTGCTACAGTCAGTAGATACTAGAGTGAGTAGATACTGCTATAGAGTGAGTAGATACTGCTATAGAGTTAATATATACTACGATAGAGTCGGTAGATACTACAGAGTCAATAGATACTGCTTCCTTTGTATGTAGGGTGTGTAGGTATATACACCTACGTGGGGGTAAATATATTCGGTAACCTTTTTAGATCAACCATTTACCCCCCACTTTCTATAACGTTTTGGATTTGTGCAAGCCTCTTATCATTTTGTTGGTGGAGAAATAGACAAACGGCCCACTGGGCTTTCACAATACCTTAGTATATGTGTATGTATACGTAAGGGTTTTAAGATAAGTTTTGAAATATAATTTTTGCCCGCGCAACGCCGGCTACTTCCCACTAGTATTATATAATAAGGGGCCGTCTATAAATGACGTCACGCGATTTTTTACGATTTTTGACCCCCCCCCCCCTTCGTCACACGGCGTCACAAAGTCAGACCCCCCTCAAATATGACGTCACAAAGATCTGCCCCCCCCCCCCCCCCACAAAAAAAAAACATTCTTCAAATCGATTAACTATTCATCTTCTTGGTTCTTTCGGTAAAGAAAGAACCAAGAAGATGAATCCCTGCAGTCACGAAAGCTTTAAATCGCTTAACTATTGTCATTGTAGTGTGTATTTAATGTGGCGCTGCACTCTGATGTAGTGGAAAACATTAAAAAGTCTAATTAGAAGAACGTGTATATATTTACTTAAAGTTGCACATTTTGATGTGATGTCACATTTCTCAAACCCCCCCGCCCCCATCGGCACAAATGTCTGACCTCCCCCCCAGGTGCGTGACGTCATTTATGGACGGCCCCTAATAAACATTGAGACCAGGAGAGGCGAGGTCGATGCGGTAAAACGAGTTGGTTACTCCATATTCTTAGGTTTTTTCGGTAAAGTCACGTAGGTAAAAAATAAAATTATTTTATTTTACTTTGATTTAATTTTTACCTACGTGACTTTACCGAAAAAAAATCTAAGAATATGAATCCTTGCAGTCACGAAAGCTTTAAATCTATAATTGTTTACTCCACTTAGATCGATGGGACCCTGGTGATAATTACATTATTCAGAATGTTTTCTGATGACCGGATTAATAAGATGTTAATATACACGTGACTAGTTAAACACGTCGGCTTTCGTGACCAAGATTATTCATGATAAAGGTTTTCGGGTGAGATCGCATAAGTATAAATGTGTCATAACCCTCCACCACCCTACACGGCCAGTAAGGTTTGTCACGTAAACAACGCGCCAATTAGTTTCTACTCCAGCCCACCGGTGTGTTGGAGAGTAAATCCACAACATTTACAATTAGAATCCCGTGACGTTTCGCTGGCAATTACATCGGCCAGCATCATCGGGCGATTTGCCGCAACAGTGAAGCAATCCACCTGCTCCCGGTCTTTAAGAGCAGCAGCAGCAGCAGCAGGAGGACGACGTCATCGCTGAACCCATCAGGTGCAGAGATCAGAGGCGGAGGAGGAGTGGGGGAGGTATTGTAATTAATAATAGATTATTAATCAGTTAATTAGCATGTGTTTCCTCTATAAGAAATAGTTGTGATGTGTAATATACTTAATAATACGCTCCCAGGCCACGCTCAGCCTGTAGCTGTCAGAGCGGTTAAAATGATTGGTATTTCTCTCCATTTCAATAGATTCTCCAATTAGTCTCGGCCAGCAATAATTAGTTTGGCACAACACTTCAACGTTATCAAAATCAATTGAGTGCCCTTGTTGGCAAGCGTGTTGAGCCACTGCCGACAGTTGTGTTTGAGAGTATTTAATGTTTATTTGGTGTTGTTTTAATCGTACGCTAATGTTACGATCCGTCTGTCCAATATAGCATCTGCCACATAATCAAATAATCCGATACACACCCTCTGTTGATAACTTAGGCAATTCATCTCTAGTGCAAGATACTGTTTTTTGAATGTTGTGTACCGTGCCAAATCTTACTCTGATTTTTAGTTTTTCCAAA
This sequence comes from Lethenteron reissneri, assembly GCF_015708825.2. Classification (NCBI taxonomy): domain Eukaryota; kingdom Metazoa; phylum Chordata; class Hyperoartia; order Petromyzontiformes; family Petromyzontidae; genus Lethenteron; species Lethenteron reissneri. Next base: position 1,048,721 of record NC_083779.1, read on the forward strand.
ATTCTAGCTCGTTTGTCAGTACATCTCGCAACATATGGTATTTTAATTGTTTTAATAACCTAATCGCTTTCAGCAGTATTGCTGTTCAATCTTGGTTTGGCATTCAATGCTCTGTTAATTTGAGCATTATTGTAGCCATTTAATCGTAGCGCTTCTTTAACATGTTTAATCTCTCTCATCAGACGTTCACCATCTGACACTGTTTTAGCCCGATGTGTGAGCTTCTTGATGACATCATTTATGTGCGGGGGTGATGATGCGAATCTGCATTCAGATAGGCATCAGTGTGCGTTTCCTTTTGGTAAACGCTGTCTGTTTAACCATTTATGACGTGTCTGAGCAAAATATCCAGGAATGAGAGTGTGTTATTCACCTCCATTTCCATGTTGAACTGGATGGACGGGTTTTGCGAATTGAGATGGTTTATAAATGCATTAAGTGTATCTTTGCCATATGGCCAGACAACCAAAGTGTCATCTACATATCTAACAATTGTTAATTACAATACCCCCCTCCTCCGCCTCTGATCTCTGCACCTGATGGGTTCAGCGGTGACGTCGGCCTGCTGCTGCTGCTGCTCTCTTCAAGACCGGGAGCAGGTGGATGGCTTCACTGTTATGGCAAATCTCCCGATGATGCTGGCTGATGTAATTACCAGCGGAACGTCACAGGATTCTAATTGTAAATGTTGTGGATATACTCACCAACGCACCGGTGGTCTGGAGTAGTAAACTAATAGGCGCGTTGTTTACGTGACAAACCTCACGGGCCGTGTCGGGTGGTGGAGGGTTACTGCACATTTATACTTACGCGATCTCACCCAAAAACTTGTATTATGAATACGTGTGAATAGTTATCTCAGTGGCTACTGTGGCAGCGAATTCTCAAGCCAGTTCCTGCGCTTCTCCCACCCCTAGGTCGACTCGGCCTCAAATATGTATCTGGCGCCGTGTGTAATAAACCAAAGCAAAACATTTCGCCACTGGGGAGGCACAGACGGCAGTGCGTGGTGCCGGGACCCTCCACCCCTTCTCCCCGCTCGTGTGCCGCAGTGGCGGCCTGCATGTGCGCGCTGCTGCCACTCGTGACTACTAAGCAGCACTTGCCCCAACAATCTGTCGCGGGCTTTACGGGGAATCTTTGTCTTCGACGGATGGGTCATTTCACACGTGGGCGTACCTGCTACTCGGTGGCGGCCGTGGTGGCCTCTATCGGGTGTCACGTGTGGATTGGATGGCTTTTATCGGCATGCGCCCACAGGTCAGGGTCACGCGCACACGTCACGCACGAGTCGAGGATCGAAATCCGAGCCCTTTTGTTGCCGTGAGCTGGGAACGAGCGTTCCGACTGCACGACCGTCCTGCGGCATCGTGACGTCGTGGCAACGTCGTGGCAACGTCGCTGTAATATCACTGTTATTCTTGTTGTGGTGGTGCCAGCAGCCCAGTTCCAAGAGAAGGCTGCGATCCTCCATCGCGTGGCGAAGATGCAGCGGGATGAGCCACAGGCTGAAGGCAAGCCAAGCCAGGCTCCTGCCCACGGCACCCAACACCACCACCCACAGCGCCTACAGCACCCACAACACCCACGGCGCCCACGGCACCTACAGCACCCACAGCGCCCATAGCGCCCACACCACCCACAACACCCACGACGCCTACAGCGCCTACAGCACCCACAACACCCACAGCGCCTATAGCACCCACAGCACCCACAGCGCCTACAGCACCCACAGCACCCACAGCACCCACACCACCCACGGCACCCACAGCGCCTACAGCACCCACAGTGCCCACGGCGCCCACAGCACCCACAACACCCACAGCGCCTACAGCACCCACAACACCCACGGCAGCCACAGCGCCTACAGCACCCACAACACCCACGGCACCTACAGCGCCTACAGCACCCACAACACCCACAGCACCCACGGCGCCTACAGCACCCACAACACCCACAGCGCCTACAGCACCCACAACACCCACACCACCCACGGCGCCCACGGCGCCCACAACACCCACAGCGCCTACAGCACCCACAACACCCACGGCACCCACAGCGCCTACAGCACCCACAACACCCATGGCACCCACAGCGCCTACAGCACCCACAACACCCATGGCACCCACAGCGCCTACAGCACCCACAACACCCACGGCACCCACAGCGCCTACAGCACCCACGGCACCCACGGCGCCCATGGCGCCCACAGTGCCCACAGTGCCCACAGCGCCCACAGCACCCCACGGTGCTAGTGCCCACAGCATGGTAATGATTTATTGTAGCGCCGTAGATGCTAGGTTGCCCCGGAGCGCTTTGTCATGCGCCTCATCTCGACGCATCTTAACGGGCACCCCCAGTGGCAGCTGTCCCTTTGCGGCCCAAGGACGACTCTATAACCTTGCTTGTAGCAGCCCATTGGCCTGCTGCCAGTAGAGTGGGGAGCACCGACTGCAGCTCCCGCTGCTGCTGCTACGTGATCCCTATTGAGGAATTTTGGCACCCCATGGATGACGTGCCTTTTGCTGATGATGCCACGGGGTCTCAAACGTCCAGTGCGCGTATTGCTCCGCGCAGTATCCGCCACCACCGCTATCGCCCACAACATCCTTCCTGTGTGCCACAGCGCCGGCCTTAATAGCTGCTGCTACTGCTGCTACTCGCTCCTAACGGCACTTGGCCCCAACAGTCTGTTCAAGGGCACCTTTGTCTTTGCTACCGAGGCAGCGTCGGCCGCGGGCCCAGCTGGGACGGATCCTGGGCACCACGTGCTGCTCTCCCAGTCGCCCGGCGTCAGCGGCGGTGGCGGCGGGGTGGTCAGCTACCAAAACTACGACTCCTCGCTTCAGTCGGTGAGGTCATGGGGGGGGAGGCGAGGCTCATGATGGAGCCAAGCCGAGACGGCTCCACCTGTGAGAGCTACAACTCTATACTACACTTTCAAACTATATATTTTTGTTTATTTTTTTCATTGACCCGGTGTAAGGCTCACACTGTGAGCTAAGATATACTTAACTTTTCCAGCAACGACCTGGCTATCACGAATGATAGCTCTTCATTCGTGAATCCATTGTCATCGTCATCTTGGCGTAGAAATGTAGAGTAGCAGCCAAAATACTCTAAAACGCGTAACCTTGTTGGCGATTCTAAATGTAGAGGGGGGAGATGTAAATAAAAAACGTCGTAGGAACCCCAGAGAGAAATCCACGCGACCACGGGGAGAGACACGCAGACTCCACACATACAGCAGCAGGCGTCGGCATGGAACCCACGGCCTCCTGCGTGCCAGGCGAGGTAGTAAACATCCCCTAACCACCGTGGCGCTAACTCCTCGCCGATGCCTCCACAGTGATTCCAGGCCACGTGCAAAGCCAAAGGTCCCCCCTCGCCATACAGCTTCACTGTTGGGGCAAGTGCTGTCAATGGCGAGTTGCAGCGCCGATGAATGCAGGTAGCAGACAGACGCGTTCACAAAGTAACGCGGCCGAGATCCCATCGGAGATCGGCAGTGTTCCATCCACTGCTGGATTAAGACCGACTCCAGCAGAATCCCACAACCAGAGCTCGTCTGTCCCGAGCCTGGAGCATCGGTGCGGCTGCCAAGTGCGCAGGCGGTGCAACTGCACAGGGGGAGCCCAAAGGGGTCCCAGGGCCCCGGGCGAAGGCGCAGGAGTGGGGCGAGCGAGAGGGAGCGAGAGGGAGAGAGAGGGAGCTTCCATTAGGGCCCTGTGCCGACACGTGCCTATCGTATTCATAGACTCGCGCAGAGACCCATAGACTCGCGCAGAGACCCATAGACTCGCGCAGAGACCCATAGACTCGCGCAGAGACCCATAGACTCGCGCAGAGACCCATAGACTCGCGCAGAGACCCATAGACTCGCGCAGAGACCCATAGACTCGCGCAGAGACCCATAGACTCGCGCAGAGACCCATAGACTCGCGCAGAGACCCATAGGACTCGCGCAGAGACCCATAGACTCGCGCAGAGACCCATAGACTCGCGCAGAGACCCATAGACTCGCGCAGAGACCCATAGACCTCGCGCAGAGACCCATAGACTCGCGCAGAGACCCATAGACTCGCGCAGAGACCCATAGACTCGCGCAGAGACCCATAGACTCGCGCAGAGACCCATAGACTCGCGCAGAGACCTAGACTGGCAGAGCAGAGACCCATAGACTCGCGCAGAGACCCATAGACTCGCGCAGAGACCCATAGACTCGCGCAGAGACCCATAGACTCGCGCAGAGACCATATACTCGCGCAGAGACCCATAGACTCGCGCAGAGACCCATAGACTCGCGCAGAGACCCATAGGACCCGCGCAGAGACCCATAGACTCGCGCAGAGACCCATAGACTCGCGCAGAGACCCATAGACCTCGCGCAGAGACCCATAGACTCGCGCAGAGACCCATAGACTCGCGCAGAGACCCATAGACTCGCGCAGAGACCCATAGACTCGCGCAGAGACCCATAGACTCGCGCAGAGACCCATAGACTCGCGCAGAGACCCATAGACTCGCGCAGAGACCCATAGACTCGCGCAGAGACCCATAGACTCGCGCAGAGACCCATAGACCTCGCGCAGAGACCCATAGACTCGCGCAGAGACCCATAGACTCGCGCAGAGACCCATAGACTCGCGCAGAGACCCATAGACTCGCGCAGAGACCCATAGACTCGCGCAGAGACCCATAGACTCGCGCAGAGACCCATAGACTCGCGCAGAGACCCATAGACTCGCGCAGAGACCCATAGACTCGCGCAGAGACCCATAGACTCGCGCAGAGACCCATAGACTCGCGCAGAGACCCATAGACTCGCGCAGAGACCCATAGACTCGCGCAGAGACCCATAGACTCGCGCAGAGACACATAGACTCGCGCAGAGACCCATAGACTCGCGCAGAGACACATAGACTCGCGCAGAGACCCATAGGACTCGCGCAGAGACCCATAGACTCGCGCAGAGACCCATAGACTCGCGCAGAGACCCATAGACTCGCGCAGAGACCCATAGACTCGCGCAGAGACCCATAGACTCGCGCAGAGACCCATAGACTCGCGCAGAGACCCATAGACTCGCGCAGAGACCCATAGACTCGCGCAGAGACCCATAGACTCGCGCAGAGACCCATAGACTCGCGCAGAGACCCATAGACTCGCGCAGAGACCCATAGACTCGCGCAGAGACCCATAGACTCGCGCAGAGACCCATAGACTCGCGCAGAGACCCATAGACTCGCGCAGAGACCCATAGACTCGCGCAGAGACCCATAGACTCGCGCAGAGACCCATAGACTCGCGCAGAGACCCATAGACTCGCGCAGAGACCCATAGACTCGCGCAGAGACCCATAGACTCGCGCAGAGACCCATAGACTCGCGCAGAGACCCATAGACTCGCGCAGAGACCCATAGACTCGCGCAGAGACCCATAGACTCGCGCAGAGACCCATAGACTCGCGCAGAGACCCATAGACTCGCGCAGAGACCCATAGACTCGCGCAGAGACCCATAGACTCGCGCAGAGACCCATAGACTCGCGCAGAGACCCATAGACTCGCGCAGAGACCCATAGACTCACACAGATTCATAGGCTCCATAGAGACAGACTCGCACAGACACCAACAGAGTGTGCATGCGTGTACTTTAAACACTTCGAGCCACCAGTGCTCATCGGAGACTCGCGGCAGAGCCCCGAGCGCCGCTCTCTCCCCATGGCCCGCCGGCCCATCCCGGGCGACACGGGGCGAGCGAGCGGGCGACACGGGGCGAGCGAGCGGGCGACACGGGGCGAGCGAGCGGGCGACACGGGGCGAGCGAGCGGGCGACACGGGGCGAGCGAGCCCGCTGCGTGACCTCTCCTTGTGCACCCACCCGCTTGTCCACACAGCTCCAGTGCGACGACGACGACGAGGTGGGTGACGACGGTGACGACGGAGACGAGGCGATCGAGGAGCCCATGAGCCTGGCGTGGCCGGACTCGACGCGCAAGCGCGCGATCTACCTCCTCGTGCTCCCCATCGTGTTCCCCCTGTGGCTCACGCTGCCCGACGTGCGCAAGCCGGTACGCAGGGGGGTCCGTGCGTGGGGGAGTGCGTGGGGGAGTGTGCGAGTGCGTGGGAGAGTCTGTGCGAGTCCGTGTGGGGGAGTGTGTGAGAGTCTGTGCGAGTGTTATGGGGGAGTCTGTGCGAGTGTCTGTGCGAGTGTCTGTGCGAGTGTCTGTGCGAGTGTTATGGGGGAGTCTGTGCGAGTGTCTGTGCGAGTGTTAGTGCGAGTGTTATGGGGGAGTCTGTGCGAGTGTCTGTGCGAGTGTTATGGGGGAGTCTGTGCGAGTGTCTGTGCGAGTGTCTGTGCGAGTGTTATGGGGGAGTCTGTGCGAGTGTCTGTGTGAGAGTCTGTGCGAGTGTTATGGGGGAGTCTGTGCGAGTGTCTGTGCGAGTGTCTGTGCGAGTGTTATGGGGGAGTCTGTGCGAGTGTTAGTGCGAGTGTTATGGGGGAGTCTGTGCGAGTGTCTGTGCGAGTGTTATGGGGGAGTCTGTGCGAGTGTCTGTGCGAGTGTTATGGGGGAGTCTGTGCGAGTGTCTGTGCGAGTGTTATGGGGAGTCTGTGCGAGGTCTGTGCGAGTGTCTGTGCGAGTGTCTGTGCGAGTGTCTGGAGTGTTATGGGGAGTCTGTGCGAGTGTCTGTGCGAGTGTTATGGGGGAGTCTGTGCGAGTGTCTGTGCGAGTGTCTGTGCGAGTGTTATGGGGGAGTCTGTGCGAGTGTCTGTGCGAGTGTCTGTGCGAGTGTTATGGGGGAGTCTGTGCGAGTGTCTGTGCGAGTGTCTGTGCGAGTGTTATGGGGGAGTCTGTGCGAGTGTCTGTGCGAGTGTGTCTGTGCGAGTGTCTGTGCGAGTGTTATGGGGGAGTCTGTGCGAGTGTTATGGGGGAGTGTCTGTGCGAGTGTTATGGGGGAGTGTCTGTGCGAGTGTTATGGGGGAGTCTGTGCGAGTGTTATGGGGGAGTGTCTGTGCGAGTGTTATGGGGGAGTGTCTGTGCGAGTGTTATGGGGGAGTGTGTGAGTGTCTGTGCGAGTGTTATGGGGGAGTCTGTGCGAGTGTCTGTGCGAGTGTCTGTGCGAGTGTTATGGGGGAGTCTGTGCGAGTGTCTGTGCGAGTGTCTGTGCGAGTGTCTGTGCGAGTGTCTGTGCGAGTGTTATGGGGGAGTGTGTGCGAGTGTTATGGGGGAGTGTTATGGGGGAGTGGTAGTGTAGAGGTTCGCGTGCAGCGCTGCTAATCGGGCGGCCCGATTTCGAATTCCGCTCGCGGGCCACCCACACCAGCGACGATGATCTGAATCGGTCCTGGGCCTCCCCGAGATCGACTCGGCCTCAAATGAGTACCTGGTGCGGTTTGTAAACATTGTCACGAGGGAGACAAAAGCGGCCGGGTGTGATGGCGGCCACCCACGCCCTCATGTGCCGTGCCGGCCTTCGTAGGTGCTCGCTAACAGCACTTGCCCCTACAGTCTGGTGAGACTACACGGGGGATCTTTGTGACCACCGCCGCCCCTACCACCCCCCACGCAAAGATCCCGCCCCACCCTGTATCGCTAACAGACTGTTGGGGCAAGTGCTGTTAACGGGTAGCAGCGTCTACGAAAGCCAGCAGTGTGGCACACGAAGGGTGTGGCACACGAAGGGTGTGGGTGGCCAGCATCACCCCCCCACACACACCCAGGGTAGAGACATCGTCGCATCGATCTTCATCTCGGGACGCATCGCGTTCCCCTCTGCTGCCGCTCAATTCGACGTCTGTGACCAGCTGCCCGGCGCCGTCCTCCCAGCAGGGAGGGAAGCCACGGTGCGGGGCGGGGCGAGGCGGAGCGCGCTGTGGGAAGCCTCAAACTCAGGTGCCGTGGCGCAGCGCGCCCGACTCGGAGTGGGGCATTGGGTGGGTCAATGGGTTCGTGGGCGGGCAGACGAGTGGGTCAGTGGGCGAGTGGGTGGGTCAGTGGGCGAGTGGGCTGGCAGACGAGTGGGTCAGTGGGCGAGTGGGTGGGTCAGTGGGTTCGTGGGTGGGCAGGTGGGTCGGTGGGCGAGTGGTTGGGTCAGCGGAGTGCTCGCCGGTAAGCCCCCCCCCGCCCCCTCTGTGCGGGCGTTCCCAGGCAGCGCGGCAGTACTTCGTGGTCACCTTCCTGGGCTCCATCGTGTGGATCGCGCTCTTCTCCTACCTCATGGTGTGGTGGGCGCACCAGGTACGGACGCCCGTGGCTGTAGCGGCAGCGACTGTGATGCCGGGTCGCCGCTCTCCAAGGCGGCCCAGCAGCAAGCAGCGCTGCGGAAAGTATTGAGATGCCAAACCCTGGGTCACTGATCCCGGGTCACCGATCCAATGCAATGTTCATCGACTGTGAATAACCGATAAGATTTTCCAACAATGCGTGCTTCCTCCCTCTCGTGCTGCGAGGTGGGAGAGACGATGGGAATCAGCGAGGAGATTATGGGACTCACCATCCTGGCAGCGGGGACGTCCATCCCGGACCTCATCACGAGCGTCATCGTCGCTCGCAAGGGCCTGGGGGACATGGCCGTCTCCAGCTCCGTGGGCAGCAACATCTTCGACATCACCGTCGGGTGGGTGGTTAGGTGGGCGAGTGGGTGGTTAGGTGGGCGAGTGGGTGGTTAGGTGGGCGAGTGGGCCAATGGACGAGGCTGTAGGAGCATCAGGAGCAGGTGGGTCGCTTTGTTGGTGGATGGGCGAGCCAATCCGCTCTCTCTGGCTCCCTGGTCCAGCACTCAATATCCAAGTCATTGTCCCCGTGTCTCATTGCCCTTGTATTGGTCTGTCACTGCCCAACACGTGTCCGCGTGTCTATCTCACGGGCCTTGTATCATCATTTCATTGCCCCTGTAGGTCTCATGGTCTATCTCATTGTCCCTGTAGGTCTCGTGGTCTATCTCATTGTCCATGCATATCGTGGTCTACCTCATTGTCCCTGTAGGTCTCATGGTCTACCTCATTATCCCTGTAGGTCTCATGGTCTACCTCATTGTCCCTGTAGGTCTCATGGTCTACCTCATTATCCCTGTAGGTCTCATGGTCTACCTCATTGTCCCTGTAGGTCTCATGGTCTACCTCATTATCCCTGTAGGTCTCATGGTCTACCTCATTGTCTCTGTAGGTCTCATGGTTTACCTCATTGTCCCTGTAGGTCTCGTGGTCTACCTCATTGTCCCTGTAGGTCTCATGGTCTACCTCATTGTCCCTGTAGGTCTCATGGTCTACCTCATTGTCCCTGTAGGTCTCGTGGTCTAAGTATCTCGTCGTTCCTTTGCAAGTGTCTCTGTACCTCAGCCCTTGGATCAGCGTCTCATCATCCCTGTTTCAGTGTCATCGTCCATCTCCTTGTCCGTGTCAGCGTGTCCCTCTATCCCTGTCCGTGTCTTTATCTGCATTTAAGTCTCGGCGTGGCATCAGCAGCCGTCTCATTCAAAATTAATGGGGTCCCGGAGGGGAGCAGCTGGAGAGACGGGGGGGGGGGGGGGGGGAGACGGGGGGGGATTACGCTGCTGGGCGGTGAGCAGCGATTATCTCTGTGGGAGACCGTGGGGGTTGTTTTGTAAATGGTCCTGGGGAGCGCAGCGGCGAGCGCCCTGCACTTCATGCCCAGAGTGGAATTCCACGTGCGGAGGAGTGGCTCCACGTGGGGGGAGTGGCTCCACGTGGGAGGAGTGGCTCCACGTGGGGGGGAGTGGCTCCACGTGGGGGGAGTGGCTCCACGTGGGGGGGAGTGGCTCCACGTGGGGGCGAGTGGCTCCACGTGGGGGCGAGTGGCTCCACGTGGGGGCGAGTGGCTCCACGTGGGAGCGAGTGGCTCCACGTGGGAGCGAGTGGCTCCACGTGGGAGCGAGTGGCTCCACGTGGGAGCGAGTGGCTCCACGTGGGAGCGAGTGGCTCCACGTGGGAGCGAGTGGCTCCACGTGGGAGCGAGTGGCTCCACGTGGGAGCGAGTGGCTCCACGTGGGAGCGAGTGGCTCCACGTGGGAGCGAGTGGCTCCACGTGGGGGGGAGTGGCTCCACGTGGGGGGGAGTGGCTCCACGTGCGGGGAGTGGCTCCACGTGCGGGGAGTGGCTCCACGTGCGGGGAGTGGCTCCACGTGCGGGGAGTGGCTCCACGTGGGGGGAGTGGCTCCACGTGGGGGGAGTGGCTCCACGTGGGGGGAGTGGCTCCACGTGGGAGGAGTGGCTCCACGTGGGGGGAGTGGCTCCACGTGGGGGGAGTGGCTCCACGTGCGGGGAGTGGCTCCACGTGGGGGGAGTGGCTCCACGTGGGGGGAGTGGCTCCACGTGGGGGGGAGTGGCTCCACGTGGGGGGCGAGTGGCTCCACGTGGGGGCGAGTGGCTCCACGTGGGGGCGAGTGGCTCCACGTGGGGGCGAGTGGCTCCACGTGGGGGCGAGTGGCTCCACGTGGGGGCGAGTGGCTCCACGTGGGGGCGAGTGGCTCCACGTGGGGGCGAGTGGCTCCACGTGGGGGCGAGTGGCTCCACGTGGGGGCGAGTGGCTCCACGTGGGGGCGAGTGGCTCCACGTGGGGGCGAGTGGCTCCACGTGGGGGCGAGTGGCTCCACGTGGGGGCGAGTGGCTCCACGTGGGGGCGAGTGGCTCCACGTGGGGGCGAGTGGCTCCACGTGGGGGCGAGTGGCTCCACGTGGGGGCGAGTGGCTCCACGTGGGGGCGAGTGGCTCCACGTGGGGGCGAGTGGCTCCACGTGGGGGCGAGTGGCTCCACGTGGGGGCGAGTGGCTCCACGTGGGGGCGAGTGGCTCCACGTGGGGGCGAGTGGCTCCACGTGGGGGCGAGTGGCTCCACGTGGGGGCGAGTGGCTCCACGTGGGGGCGAGTGGCTCCACGTGGGGCGAGCGGCTCCACGTGGGGCGAGCGGCTCCACGTGGGGCGAGCGGCTCCACGTGGGGCGAGTGAGTGGGCGCGTGAGCCGGTGAGCAACACCTCCCCCCCCCCCCCCCGCTGCCCCCAGGCTGCCCGTGCCGTGGCTGCTCTTCTCGCTGTCGCACGGCCTCGCGCCCATCGGCGTGAGCAGCAACGGCCTCTTCTGCGCCCTGGTGCTACTCCTGCTCATGCTCGTGCTGCTCATCGGCACGGTGGCGGCCAGCCGCTGGGTGATGACGCGGACGCTGGGAGGCGCGATGCTGGCGCTCTACGTGCTCTTCCTGCTCGCCAGCGTGCTGCTGGAGCAGCGCGTGCTCACGTGCCCCGTGTCGCTCTGAGCGACACGGGGCACGTGCTCACGTGCTGCTGGAGCAGCGCGTGCTCACGTGATCACGTGCTCACGTGAGCACGCGTGCTCACGTGAGCACGCGTGCTCACGTGCTGCTGGAGCTGCTGGAGCAGCGCGTGCTCACGTGATCACGTGAGCAGCACGTGATCACGTGCTGCTGGAGCTGCTGGAGCAGCGCGTGCTCACGTGATCACGTGCCCCCGTGTCGCTCTGAGCGAGGCGGAGGGGGGGGGGCAGTCGTGGTGACGTCGGTGGCCGCTGTGGTCGTGGCGATGGAGGCAGCAGTGCTAGTGGTGATGGTGGAGGCAGCAGTGCTAGTGGTGGTTGTGGCAGTGGTGGAGGCAGCAGTGCTAGGGGTGGTAGTGGTTGTGGCGGTGGAGGCAGCAGTGCTAGTGGTGGTGGTGGCAGTGGTGGAGGCAGCAGTGCTAATGGTGGTAGTGCTAGTGGTGGTGGTGGCAGCAGTGCTAGTTGTGGCGGTGGAGGCAGCAGTGCTAGTGGTGGTGGTGGCAGTGGTGGAGGCAGCAGTGCTAATGGTGGTAGTGCTAGTGGTGGTGGTGGCAGCAGTGCTAGTGGTGGCGGTGGAGGCAGCAGTGCTAGTGGTGGTGGTGGCAGTGGTGGAGGCAGCAGTGCTAGTGGTGGTAGTGCTAGTGGTGGTGGTGGCAGCAGTGCTAGTGGTGGTGGTGGTAGTGGTGGTGGTGGCGGCGGCAGCACTTGAGTGCTGTGGACGCGGCCACAGGCGTCCCGCTGCCTCACTGATGAGACCAAGTGGAGCCGGTTTCTGGGTTTTTTTGCAGGAGACGTCCAGACCGAGCTGTGGGTAGAGTGTGGGGGTTGTGCTATTGGTGGGTTGCAACACTGCAGTATTTTACATACCCATCGGCAACACGTGGCGAGAAGCAAGAACAGATTTACAATTTACAATAAGATTGTATCCTGTGCTCTGTTTGCCGGAGGAAGATTGCAGCGCTGATAGAAATGGAGGCGAGGGGGGCGCAGCCCTGCAGGCTCCGGCTCGCAAGGTCATGGGCCCACTTCTCCTGCAGCAGTTACCCACGCTTTACCCCACCACACGAGACCCACCCATCAGAGAGCAACTTGCGGGTGAATCCATTCATACCGCTGTGGGTGGACAGAGGTGGCCGAGGTTGGGGGGGGGGGGCGAGTGGGTGGGAATGTTGAGACCCCCACTCCTGCTTCACGGCCACGCCGGGAGATGGACTCGAACCCGCGAGCTTCGGCTCGTGCGTGGAGCGGATGTCGAGGGCTTCGTGTGCTGACAACCCACGACACCACGACACCACCGCCACCACCACGACACCACCACGACACCACCACCACGACACCACCGCCACCACCATGACACCACCACGACACCACGACACCACCACCACCACGACACCACAACCACCACGACACCACCGCCACCACGACACCGACACCAACACGACACCACCACCACGACACCGACACCACCACCACCACGACACCGACACCACCACCGCCACGACACCACCACGACACCACCACCGCCACGACACCACCACCACGACACCACCACCACGACACCACCACCACGACACCACCACCACGACACCACAAATACCACGACACCACCACAACCACAACACCACCACCACGACACCACCACCACGACACCACAAATACCACGACACCACCACCACGACACCACCACCACGACCACCACGACACCACCACCACCACGACCACCACCACGACCACCACCACGACCACCACCACGACACCACCACCGACACCACCACCACCGACACCACCCATCACCACTGAGTGGCAGCGTCTGTCCGTGTCGTGTCGTCATCTCTCCGTGTCGTGTGTCCTGTGCGACGTGACTCTTGGAAGGACGCCACTTGGCAGGGCGAGCGTCTGTCTGTACCGTCGCGTCTGTGCTCTACGTGTGTTGTGTGAAGGGGGGGGGGCAATCTCTCTGCGTACGGTGCGAACAAAGTCCACAGTGCAATCAACATCTCTCCATTTCCCGCCTGGCTCACACGGCGCTAAGTGCTGGAGTCGTCACAGCCAAGAGATGTGGTGGTGGTGGTGCTGGTGGTGGTGCTGGTGGTGCTGGTGGTGCTGGTGGTGCTGGTGGTGCTGGTGGTGCTGGTGGTGCTGGTGGTCCTGGTGGTGGTGCTGGTGGTGCTGGTGGTGCTGGTGGTGCTGGTGGTGCTGGTGTGCGGGTGGAGAGATTATTAATACTGCTACGATAGGTTATTTATTACTATGATAGATTACTACTACTATGATAGATAATTTATTTACTACTATGATAGATTACTACATCTCCCCGGGAGGAGCACCGGGAAAGCGGTGGCCACGTGACTGGAGTGTCGGCCCGCAGCCATCGCGGGTCGCTATACAGGATGTTGTGTGCCGGGTGGCGGGCTGTACAAACCCTTACAACGCAGCTGCCCTGTCACTCAATGGACCAAATGATACCGTAACTCAAAAGGTTTACATCGTCAATTATTGTTCTAAAAATGTGCAATCGGATTATTCTTTTTACGCACAATTCACCCCGAGAATTCTTTTTCGTTAAACGCAATTTTGGGTGCGTGTCAGCGAACCCGTGTCCCATGGGGAGCGGTGGTGCAGCGGTTAGCACTGCGCTACAAACCCGTGTCCCATGGGGAGCGGTGGTGCAGCGGTTAGCACTGCGCTACGAACCCGTGTCTGATTGGGGCGGTCGACTCCGACCCAAATGAGTATCTGGGGAGACAAAGGCGGCAGGGCGTGGTGCTGGCCAACCATTCACTCCCCCCCCCTCACCTTGTGCCGTGCCGGCTTTTAATAGGTGCTCGCTGACGGCACTTGCCCCAAAAAGCTTGTTAAAGCTTTACGGGAGGAAGGGGGGGGGGGGCGATCTTTACCTGTCTTGTCCGTGCGCCGCGATGGCCTTAATAGGTGCTCGCTAACAGCAAACCGTCGTCCCTCCGCAGAAGACGAGGCGAACCAAGCAGGGTAATTCACGTCGTGTCTGTGTGCGCGTGGTTTCACGTTCCTGCTAATCGATGTATGTTCACCTGTGAATCGCAACCGATGTCTGCGTGCGTTGGGAATTGCGGACTTCTCGGGATGAGTTTCAGATCATTGTCGATCATTCAAATCAACTTCCAATGGTCCGGCCTAGATGAGGGGACTTCCGCAGCGCGAAATACCTTCTTGGGATGGGTCCGGAGATTGACGTCACTAATATGGCATCCCCCTTAGTTATAGGTAGGAGAACGGATACTATTATTCGCCCGTGGTGTTACAAAATCATTATCTATGATAGTCCCTCGGGTTACAAATACAATCGATTAACCCCCGCGGATTCAAGCAGCATCTCGTTGCCGTGCAGAAACTCTGATACCCTCACCGAGTCGCGGATCACGGCGGTGACGATCCGTGACCCGTGGATAAGTGTGGTGACATCAGAAATCAGACTTGGTTTATCCTGGATGAATTCGCCAACTCGCCACGCGAGTTCCCGCTAGCCGTGACAGTTCAACATCGCCAGTGCTGGGAATGCGGTTTTATTATCCACCAACTACCCCACGCTGAACCAACTCTATTCCACATACAGCGGCGTTATTTGTGTCATCTCCGAAGCGCCTTGGAATAAGGCGGTGCTGAGAACTTCTCGATATGAGATTTACGATGAGAAATCGGAGTCTCCGTCGGCGTTTATCTTTCAGCTCTAGTGGATAATAGGATCTCCGATGGCCTCTTTGACCAGTATAAATTATTTAAAAACATGGTTAGACATTGTGCTTTAAGATGTAAAGCCACAGTTATTTATCACTTAACTCATCCCTATTGGCTGCTGTTGTGATAATGTTGGCACAAAGTGTATTACTCTTGTTGGCACGGTGCGAAAGTTCTACGTACGTTCATCGTTACACATTTACGAATCATATTACGCTGTACATAATTTTATAATCTACAGGAAGCTGTTATAATGGAGGTACTTCCGCCAAAAGTCCCACAATGTCTCGTTTTCTGTAATTGTACAAATAAAATAAAACTAATATATACCCCATCACAAATGTGCGCCTTTTGTTGCCAGCAATCAAGGCCGGGTTGGGTGCCATTGAGGACAGGGGACGACATCCTGCCACTGGCGGCGCGTGCGGGCTTCGTGACGCCGTAGATGACGTCACCACCACCGCCACCGTCTCGCATTCACAGCGCCGCTCACGAAAGTTCCGTTTCTTACAGAATTTAGAACAAAAAATATTGTTGTTGTTTTGGTTGCTCGACCCAACCCATCCCCTCTATGGGCAAGCCTCTTTATAAAGTACCACAGTCTCGTCTTCACATGGCAGCTGCTCATTTATTGAGTTTGACACCGAATTGGAATGCAAAATTTGTGCTGATTTGGTTGTCTGACGCTACCCTCATCCCCTCTGCTCAGAGAGTCAGAATCCTGCGGATCTTTCAAGGGACCACCCTCTCGTATCCACATTGCATCGCTGCTGTTAAAATATGCGAGTTCAATGTACAATGCATCAGCCTGGATTCCTAGCAAATGGTATCTATTTGCCGTTTGAACATCGAAACGCCTCCTGTTTTATTGCCAGAAAAAGGTGTCCGTCCTCCTTGCCTGCGCGTCGAGCGATGGAGAAGTCGTCACCACCACCACCAACAAAAGCCGCCGTAGTCGCGTCACTACAGCGCTTGTGCCAGGCTAGGTGCACCTTGAGGTCCACGCAGATCACGTGACAGACCCAGGCGCCATGGGTTGACAGCTGCACCGGGCTAGATGCAGGAGATCACGTGACAGACCCAGGTGCCATGGGTTGACTGCTGCACCAGGCTAGGTGCAGGAGATCACGTGACAGACCCAGGTGCTATGGGTTGACTGCTGCACCAGGCTATGTGCAGGAAATCACGTGACAGATCCAGGTGCTGTGAGTTTATAGCTGCACCAGGCTATGTGCAGGAGATCACGTGACAGACCCAGGCGCCATGAGTTGACTGCTGCACCGGGCTACGTGCAGGAGATCACGTGGCAGACCCAGGTGCTGACCGACTGCGCTTCTCGCTGTGCTAAGAATGCCACACCCGCAACTTTACGCTGTTCACTTTCCAGCCCTCGTCGCATTCGTCGCGAATCTGTAATCGTTGTGGGGGTGGGATCGGGGGTGGAGTGGGGGAGACCCGAGGTAGTTAACCAATTAACCAATTGCAACGCCACTGTGACCCGACGCGTAGTTGGACCCGCGCGTGCACGGAGACTCGAGGCATCGCACGCTCACGGCATCACTCGCACCTGCGGTGCGTGGCCCAGAAGTCAGGACACACGGGGCTATTGTTCTACAGGGTGGCCCAGAAGTCAGGACACACGGGGCTATTGTTCTCCAGAGCGATTGTTCTACACTTGGGGTTGTTCGGGGGCGCCTAAGGCGCCCCCGAACAACCATTTACGGCCTTCGGCCAGGAAAGTCACGAAACAAGTTGCACCCGAACGACGCATTCACACAAGCACCCGATGCCCCGTTTTGAAGTTATACAATTAAACATCTTTGAATTGTATTATGTTTTGAATTAGATAATTTTATTTCTTCATTAAAAGCTTATATCATTCTACATCTGGAAGACTTCATTGAAAAGGACATTTCGTGTGAATTTCCTCTCGTCGTCAAGTCGATGGCCTTGCCGGGGGTTCGCTTCGATGCGGACTGTCACCTTCACGGGATCGCGGGGTCGAGATGAGGCGACACGGAGCGGCTGGCCGTGCGAGGAGACCGCCGCCGCCTGCAGGTCGATTCCAACGTGATCGAGCGTCTCTCGCTGCGCCTCCGTCGTCCATGCGGGGGGCGCGTGGAGGTTCGCAGCGCCCCCTGCGTGACAACGACGGAGGGTGCAGCGCTCATCGCAGACAGATCGAGTTGTGCGCTTACATCAGAGGATGGTGGCCCACATGTCAGCGCACGCAATCGGATGTTATTATACAAATAGACACCACGTTGTGGTGGAAGACCCAACGCATAAGCCCCCCAGGGGTTTGATCTTCCACGAAGCTGCTCATGGTCCACCCCTAAGCCGCATCCACTGCACAAACCATGGCAGCAGCAGATGCGGGTGGCTGATGCACAAATGGAAAATTAAAACGTCTCCACATTCTTGGTGCTTTCGGTAGTAGTAGTGGGTGGTTGTAGTAATGGGTGGTTGTAGTAGTGGGTGGTAGTGGTAGTAGTAGTGGGTGGTAGTAGTAGTAGTGGGTGGTAGTAGTGGGTGGTGGTAGTAGTGGGTAGTAGTAATAGTAGTAGTGGGTGGTGGTAGTAGTGGTTGGTAGTAGTAGTAGTATTGGGTGGTGGTAGTAGTAGTGGGTGGTAGTAGTGGGTAGTAGTAATAGTAGTAGTGGGTGGTAGTAGTAGTAGTGGTAGTAGTGGGTAGTAGTGGTAGTAGTGGGTAGTAGTAGTAGTAGTGGGTGGTAGTAGTAGTGGGTGGTAGTAGTAGTATTGGGTGGTGGTAGTAGTGGGTAGTAGTAGTAGTAGTGGGTGGTAGTAGTAGTAGTGGGTGGTAGCAGTAGTAGTGGGTGGTAGTAGTGGGTAGTAAGGGTGGAGGCGACGTGGGGGTGGGGGGGGAGGCGACGTGGGTGTGGGGTGGAGGCGACGTGGGGGTGGGGGGGGAGGCGACGTGGGGGTGGGGGGGGGAGGCGACGTGGGGGTGGGGTGGAGGCGACGTGGGGGTGGGGGGGGAGGCGACGTGGGGGTGGGGGGGGGAGGC
Source organism: Lethenteron reissneri (assembly GCF_015708825.2). Lineage (NCBI taxonomy): Eukaryota > Metazoa > Chordata > Hyperoartia > Petromyzontiformes > Petromyzontidae > Lethenteron > Lethenteron reissneri. Next base: position 1,066,749 of record NC_083779.1, read on the forward strand.
GACGTGGGGGTGGGGGGGGAGGCGACGTGGGGGTGGGGGGAGAGGCGACGTGGGGGTGGGGGGAGAGGCGACGTGGGGGTGGGGGGAGAGGCGACGTGGGGGTGGGGGGAGAGGCGACGTGGGGGTGGGGGGAGAGGCGACGTGGGGGTGGGGGGAGAGGCGACGTGGGGGTGGGGGGAGAGGCGACGTGGGGGTGGGGGGGGAGGCGACGTGGGGGTGGGGGGAGGCGACGTGGGGGGGGAGGCGACGTGGGGGGGGAGGCGACGTGGGGTGGGGGGGGAGGCGACGTGGGGGGGAGGCGACGTGGGGGGGAGGCGACGTGGGGGGGGAGGCGACGTGGGGGTGGAGGCGACGTGGGGGTGGAGGCGACGTGGGGGTGGGGGGGGAGGCGACGTGGGGGTGGGGGGGAGGCGACGTGGGGGTGGGAGGCGACGTGGGGGTGGGGGGGAGGCGACGTGGGGGTGGAGGCGACGTGGGGGTGGGGGGGGAGGCGACGTGGGGGGGGAGGCGACGTGGGGGTGGGGGGGGAGGCGACGTGGGGGGGGAGGCGACGTGGGGGTGGGGGGGGAGGCGACGTGGGGGGGGAGGCGACGTGGGGGTGGGGGGGGAGGCGACGTGGGGGGGGGGAGGCGACGTGGGGGTGGGGGGGAGGCGACGTGGGGGTGGGGGGGGAGGCGACGTGGGGGAGGCGACGTGGGGGTGGGGGGGAGGCGACGTGGGGGTGGGGGGGGAGGCGACGTGGGGGTGGGGGGGGAGGCGACGTGGGGGTGGGGGGGGAGGCGACGTGGGGGTGGGGGGGGAGGCGACGTGGGGGTGGGGGGGGAGGCGACGTGGGGGTGGGGGGGGAGGCGACGTGGGGGGGGGAGGCGACGTGGGGGTGGGGGGGGAGGCGACGTGGGGGTGGGGGGGGAGGCGACGTGGGGGAGAGGCGACGTGGGGGTGGGGGGGGGAAGCGACGTGGGGGTGGGGGGGGAGGCGACGTGGGGGGGAGGCGACGTGGGGGTGGGGGGGGAGGCGACGTGGGGGTGGGGGGGGAGGCGACGTGGGGGTGGGGGGGGAGGCGACGTGGGGGGGAGGCGACGTGGGGTGGGGGGGGAGGCGACGTGGGGGTGGGGGGGGAGGCGACGTGGGGTGGGGGGGAGACGACGTGGGGGGGGAGGCGACGTGGGGGTGGGGGGGGAGGCGACGTGGGGGTGGGGGGGAGGCGACGTGGGGGGGGGGGAGGCGACGTGGGGGGGGGAGGCGACGTGGGGGTGGGGGGGGAGGCGACGTGGGGGTGGGGGGGAGGCGACGTGGGGGAGGCGACGTGGGGGTGGGGGGGGAGGCGACGTGGGGGGGGGAGGCGACGTGGGGGAGAGGCGACGTGGGGGTGGGGGGGGAGGCGACGTGGGGGTGGGGGGGGAGGCGACGTGGGGGGGAGGCGACGTGGGGGTGGGGGGGGAGGCGACGTGGGGGTGGGGGGGGAGGCGACGTGGGGGGGGGGGGCGACGTGGGGGGGGGGAGGCGACGTGGGGGTGGGGGGGGAGGCGACGTGGGGGGGAGGCGACGTGGGGGTGGGGGGGGAGGCGACGTGGGGGTGGGGGGGGAGGCGACGTGGGGGGGAGGCGACGTGGGGGTGGGGGGGGAGGCGACGTGGGGGTGGGGGGGGAGGCGACGTGGGGGTGGGGGGGGAGGCGACGTGGGGGGGGGGGGCGACGTGGGGGGGGGGAGGCGACGTGGGGTGGGGGGGGAGGCGACGTGGGTGTAGGGGGGGAGGCGACGTGGGGGGGAGGCGACGTGGGGGTGGGGGGGGAGGCGACGTGGGGGTGGGGGGGGAGGCGACGTGGGGGGGGGGGCGACGTGGGGGGGGGAGGCGACGTGGGGGTGGGGGGGGAGGCGACGTGGGGGTGGGGGGGAGGCGACGTGGGTGTGGGGGGGGGGGCGACGTGGGGGGGGGAGGCGACGTGGGGGGGGGGGTGGAGGCGACGTGGGGGGGGGGAGGCGACGTGGGTGTGGGGGGGGGGGCGACGTGGGGTGGGGGGGGAGGCGACGTGGGTGTGGGGGGGGGGCGACGTGGGGGGGGGAGGCGACGTGGGGGGGGGGAGGCGACGTGGGTGTGGGGGGGGGGGGCGACGTGGGGGGGGGGAGGCGACGTGGGTGTGGGGGGGGGGCGACGTGGGGGGGTGGAGGCGACGTGGGGGGGGGGGGGAGGCGACGCTAATCGGGTCGTGGTGTCAGTCGAGTGGCGACGGATTTGTGAAACGACTTAAAACGGGGAAAACGTAAATAGGGGCATTTGCCATGTATTGTCACTTCTACAACAACACACGTCAAGTCCACATTAATTTAAATAACTTCACGTGTACGACCTTAATTGGAGACGATAATTCAATCGTTGTTTGGAATAATTAAAACAAACGTTACGTTTTGGTTGCACATACGGTGCTAAAATAAAGAATAAATCACACTATTGATTATTGTCAACATAACATGACATAATTAATCTCTTGATAATTATCAATGACTCACCACGTTTATCAATTACCAAACAAATATGCTGCCTAACTGGTAATTAAAAGACAAAGATCCCCCGTATAGCCTTGACAGACTGATGGGGCAAGTGCTGTTAGCGAGTCGCAGCGCCGATGAAGACCGGCACACGAGGGGGTGGGTGGCCAGCACCACGCCCGGCCGCCTTTGTCTCCCCAGTGGCGATGCTTTACTCCATACCGCACCAGGTACTCATTCGAGGCCGAGTCCACCGAGGAGGAGGAGGAGGTTCTGATATTCGTCGCTGGTGTCGGCCGTGAGCGTGAACGAGGCTCCGTCAGGGTCCGCATCTCCAGCGCTCTCACCGCTGCGCCACCGCTCCCCACTGGCATACAAAGACTAGCAGGCACGTGTCCGCCAGAGGGCGCCGTGTAACCATTCATTACAATACAACTATAAACTATTTATAGTCTTGGTAACTTCGGTGAGTCACGTAGATAGAAAATAACAATTTAAAAAATAATTATAATAAATTTAAAATAATCTAAGCAAAAAACCCACAATGAACATAGTAAAATAAAATGTAAATTAATTAGGTCTAAAATATAAACTATTTACCAGGTGTAAGGTATTCACTGAGCTATGTAGCTCTCTTTTCTCAGAAGCGACTTGGTTATCACAAATTGTAGTTCAACGAAGTGGCTTCTCATCATCGCGTGGAAATTCATAGCAGCAGCCAAATCACTCGACGCGCGTGGCGATGTTGATTCTAACAAGTGTGGAGGGGAAATCCCGGAGGAACCCGGAGTGAAATCCCCCGAGAACGATACGAAAAATAATTTTGATAAACTCGTTGATCGTCAACAATGCGGTCTTCCAAGCATGGGGAGCGTCCGTTGAATGTACTTTATATTCGTTTGCAGTTACTTCGCTACATCTACCTGGCATTTGTGTTGTTGCCAGCATCCACAAATTATGAGAAATTAAGAATCGGTTTGAGCCTATCCAGCCAATGCAACTATTGTGAGGCCAATCCGTGTCAAGGACAATGCGTGTCTATCACAAAGGTCTACAATTGGTTTAGACGTCGTCTGCTGCAGAGAGGCGACGTGCTGCTTATTACGGATTTTGCTGTGCGCAATTCAAATATGACAATCAAAACTGATTGGCTACTGTTCCCACGATATTTAAGCTTTTTCATTTTACCTCCATGTATATTGCGTAGATAGTGGAGTTTAATCATAAATTGTGTTTATGGTTGCTTTACATGATGACATGTTACCCGTCCTGTTCGTGTGACACTTTAAAAATCAGCAAAAGGGTTATATGAATAAAACGTATTATCAAACAAAAGGCAAAAAACGATGATGTTTATATATAAGTACACAGTTTAGTCCTCATCCAGTGTCTACTCGGCGCTTCTTGGCTTGTCTCTTGCATTCATTAAATTGATCATCTCGTGTCACTGTCCAGTCTGCAAGCATTGATGGGCTCCATTGGCCCTCACAGCGTTTCTCCATCGTCGCAATCTGCTGGTGACATCGCTCGCCATGCTCGTCGCTCGCTGCTCCGCAGTTCCGTGGGAAAAAAATCTCGATGAGAGTGCAAACACATGTACCTTGAGTGACATGTTGCAACCAGGGCTTTTGCATGCCTTGAGGAGGTTCTCCACCAACTCCCTGTAGTTGTCTGCCGAGTTGTTTCCGAGAAAATGTGTTGCCACTAACTGGAAGGCGTTCCATGCCGTCTTTTCCTTGCCACGCAGTGCGATGTCAAATGCATCATCTCGAAGAAGTTCACGAATATGAAGACCAACAAAGACACCTTCCTTTATCTGAGCTTCACTTAACCTTGGACATTTTCCACGCAGGTACTTGAAAGGTGTTGTGTCCATGGCTTTGACAAAGTTTTTCATCAGACCCAGCTGGATGTGTAAGGGTGGTAACAACATCTTCATTGATTCAACAAGTGGTGGATGCTGAACACTATTCCTACCAGGCTCCAATGACTGTCGGAGTGGCCAATCTATCTTGATGTAGTGGGAATCTCTCACACGACTATCCCATTCGCAGAGAAAGCAGCAGTACTCTGTGTATCCAAGCAAGAGATCAACAACCTTCAAATCGCCACAAAGCTACCACTGATGTTGGTCATAGTTTATGCACCTCAAAAGTTGTTTCATGTTGTCATAGGTTTCCTTCATATGGACTGCATGACCAACTGGAATTGATGGCAAAACGTTGCCATTACGCAGCAAAACAACTTTAAGACTCATCTTAGATTAATCAATGAACAGCCTCAACTCATCTGGATCATGAACGATGTTGAGGGCTGCCATCACACCATCGATGTTGTTGCAGGCTACAAGATCACCTTCCAGGAAGAACAATGGGACAAGATCCTTTTGACGGTCACGGAACATGGAAACCCAAACATTACCTGCCAGGAGATCCCACTGCTGCAGTCTGGAGCCCAACAGCTCTGCCTTAATCCCCGACACGGGTTTTCAGTTCACCTTGTTGTTACGAGGTGTGGTTCACATGAGGAGGATGGGAGAAAATCTGGGTCATGTGACCTTGATGGTTCAGGACCAGACGTTTCATCCTCTTTCTCGTCTGACTCAAGTGAGAATGATTCTGGTGCATCAGGAACCGGCAGTCCATCTCAGTGGGGTACTGGGCGTACAGCTGATGAAATGTTTGGATAATGCACAGTCCACTTTTTCTTCTTTGACACACCTTTCCCAACTGGAGGCACCATGCAGAAGTAATAATTGCTGATATGATCTGTTGGCTCTCTCCAAATCATTGGCACTGCAAAGGTATAGATTTCCTTTTCCTGTTCAACCACTGGCAAAGATTTGTTTCGCAAGTGTTGCATTATATGTGTGGGGCGCACATCTTGTTCTGATCTCCAATTTTGCAACCACAATAAAGGTGCTAGGTTTTCTTAACCATAGTGGTTATACTGCGCTTTGTGATGCAAAAGTCACTTCACCACAAACATAGCAGAGGTTATCTGCTTTGTTCACACAAGTACGAGGCATCTCTGCTCACTTTGGCTAAACAGAAATGTGCCCCTTTGCAAAATCAAACATTAACTTATAAGAGAGCACGACAATCTATGATTTCTCGAGCTGATGCAACTTGTTCAGCAGAGGGATGTCAGCCGAGCTATGGTGGCATCATCCATGACTTCGAGGAATAACATGATGCAATTCATATCATGTATGACGCAATACCAGTTTCAGATTGCATCATTCATTGTTTTGCTAAGAAAGTAAGTCCTGTCAAAACCCAGTCATACATTTATTCACAGATCCAGTCGAAGATGTATTTTAGTCATTTCTGGTTTAAATTCAGATCCCTTCCCTTTATAACTCACTTATCCTCCGCCATTCTCAAGTCAAGGGTCGTATATAATGGCCCAGTAGCATATCTTGGAAACTAGAGCCAATCAACAATTTTAAGCATCATTTCCATTCGCAGTGACCCAGAATTAGTAAAGTTGGAGTACATTTATTTCGGAAGCATTTTGGCTGTAGACCAGCGTAATCAGACACGTCTTTTTGCGTGTTTTGCGATGAAGTGTCTGTGTGTGTGGCTGATGTAGCACGTATTGCCTTGCAAAGAGGTGTCTGTTGGGTATTTGAACATCTTTAAGACCTCCTGTTTCATGGCCATAAAGGGTAACCACCCATTCTTCTTTTTAAAAATCGGTTATTTTGCGAGTTAGGATACCGCACAAAATGGACAATTGGCTTAAACTATTTGGTGACGTTCACTGTTCATACATTTACATCTCAGAACGATGTCGGGTGAGGCAAGGTTGGGAATAACCCCCGGGCGAGGCTCCCACGTGGTGCGGCGTTAACGACCGACGCTGACGGAGGCTGACGGAGGCCGACTGAGACGAAGCCGAACCCCCTCATCCTCAACCGATACCCGAACCCTGAATCCTGAACCCCAAACTCGAATCCAAAACCCGAGTCCTAAACTCTGACCCTGAACCCAAATCCTTAACCCTAAACTCCGACCATTAATCTTAACCCCTAACCTTAAACCCTTAACCATACATCAATAACTCTAACCCGTTAACCCTAACCACAAACCCTAACGTCCAACCAAAACATAACCCTACATCCTACACCCTCGCATAACCCACAACCCCTGACCTCACCTATAATGCTAACCTAAGCCCAACAGTGTGAGAGTTTAGAGTGAGTGTCAGATGGAGTTTTGGGTGAATTTGAATTCAGTATTGTCCAGCAGATGGCATCAAGTAACAACGTGCGATGAGCTGAATGATTTCACCCTCAACAACTAAATCTAAGTAAGTGAATTCCTCCATCGTGTTTCGGTCTGGGTTGTTCCATGCGTTCAGCCTGTAACAGACTGCAGGGGCAAGTGCTGTTCGCGAGTAGCAGCACACGAGGGGGTGGGTGGGTGGCCGGCACCGCGCCCTGCCGCCCGTCTCCCTCGCCGCGATGTTTACTACACATCGCTACAAGTACTCATTTGATGCTGAGTCGACCTAGGGGAGGCCCAGGACCCCGGTTCAGATAATCGTCACTGGTGTTGGCCGTGAGCGGGAATCTAACTGGAGTCATCGAGTTCGTAGCGCAGCGCGCTAACCGCTGCAATACTGCACACACAGACACACGTACACACGCACACTTAGACGCACACACACAGACACGTACACACAGACAGACGCGCACACACCGAGACGCACACGCAGACACACGCACACAGCCACACGCACACAGACACAACAACAACAACCGCCATTCGCCACTAAGTGGCGGTGACGTCACCACGACGCTTGTGCCAGGCCATGTGCACCTTGAGGCCACGTGAAGTGTCGAACGCCCGCTGGCAGGAGGTCACGGGGCAGACCCAGGTGCCACGGGTCGACTGACTGAGATGACCGAGATGACTGGCTGATGCACCACCTGTGCCCCCTACTGTGCCAACTTCCTGTGCTTTAGCAACCCGGCGCTCCGCTCGTTGTTGTGAGCGTCGCTCCTCCGCCCTCCGTTGTTGCTGGAGGGCGACTGCCTCCAACTGCCCAGTAGCTTCCTTCACGAGCCTCCTCCACAGAGGCCAATCTTGACACCCCTGGTACCAGTCATCGGCAAGTCCACTCAGCTCCACGTCCTCCTGTACCACATCACTGGGCATGTGGGCTACATGACCCATCCAGCGCAGCCTTGCCTGCCGGAGGAGCTCACCGATGGGACTTTGCCCAGATCTTTCAAGGATTTATGAGCTCCTCACACAATCTAGCCTGGTTAAACCCAGGATGGATCGTAGGCAGGCCAGCCTAAATGTTTCCAACCGGCGAAAATGCTCTATTAGGGGGGGTCCACGTTTCGCAAGCGTAGAGAAGGGAGGGTATGACTGTGGCCGAGAAGACTTGAAGCTTCGTGCGGAGCGACAGACCAGGTAGCTTCCACACAGCGTTACGCAACCGATGAAAATATATTGCCGCTCGACTGATTGGGAGTGATACCTCTGCTGTTAAACTGGAACCGGTCATAAGCACACTGCCCAGATATGGGAAACTCTCCACTCTCTCCATTACTGCCCCATCACCGATTGGGAGTTGTGGGGGTGGAGTGTCCGATGGTACAAAATACCCAGGCAGGTGCTTAGTTTTGGTGGGGCTAATGGTAAGGCCCCACCTCTTAGTGGCACGCTCCAGTCTCAGCAGCAGAGTCTTCAACTCCTCCTCTGAATGAGCAGCTATTACCAAATCATCGGCATACATAACGTGGTTGACCAATAGGGAGCCATCTCTTGATCGCACCCGGGCATCGACCAGCCTCCCATTATATCTGTACCAAATGGAGATTCCCCCGGTACAGCGATTGAAGGCTTCACGAACTACGTGGTCAAAATAGATGTTAAATAATGTAGGAGCCAGAGGACATCGCTGTCGCACCCCAAGGTGTACAGGGAAAGGCTCTGACTCCCGGCCACGTAGTTTTACCCGGGCCCACTCACCATCATGAAGGTCCTTAATGATCGTGAGCAGAGGGTCAGGGACTCCGAAAGCACGAAGAACAACCCAGAGCCCAGGCCTACTGATGGTATTATAGGCCTTGACCAGCAATAAAGCAGAGATGTAGGTTTTGTTGAAATTCCCTACACCTCTGCTGTAGCAGACGGGAAGAAAATATGGCATCTCCGCAGGACCGCCCTTTCCTGAAACCACATTGGGGCTCCGCATGCCTCTCCTCAGCGTGCCTAGCAAGGCGATGTTGAATAATCCTTGCCAGGACCTTTCCCGGCACACTGAAGAGTGAGATGCCCCTGTAGTTGTACAGTCTGTGCGGTCCCCCTTCTTAAAGAGGGGGACCACCAGGGCATCCTTCCAATCCTGCGGAACCCGTCCAGTGGTCCAGACTGTTGTTATGATGTCATATAGGGCAGTCTGTGCACAAACGCCACCCTCCCTCAGCATTTCGCTTGGGAGATCACCTCTGCCCAGTGCCTTTCCTGGTCTCAGACTCCGATCGCCTTCAGTACTTCCTCGACAGATGGCACCTCAGCCAGCCACTCACGGGGGGTGACCTCTTCCAATATTTGAGGCACCGCAGCCTTAGCAGGGTTATCCCCACTTTGTGCCATTATGTTTTCCTGGCTGAGGGATTTCCCCTCCCCCAGGACCTCACAGAAATGCTCAGCAAATCTGCAAACCTGTTCCTAGGGGTCGGAGATTGGATCACCGTTTTCCCCCCTAATGATGGTAATAGGTGTGGCGCTGCAGGTTACTTTTTTATGGAGTTAAATAGCGATTTGTGATCGCGGGCCACTGAGGCAGACTCCATCTCCTCAGCAACCCGCGACCACCACCCATCCTTGCAGCGCATTACGCCTCTCCCGAACCTCCGAGCGAAGGCTGCGGTAAACCTCCTCATTCTCTGACGTGGGATGCTGAGTCCGATGAAAGTGGGCCTGTCGCTTTTTCTCAACTGTCCTAAACACCTCCTCTGTCAGACAGAAACACGCACATAGACACACGCACACAGACACACGCACATAGACACACGCACACAGACACACGCACACATATTAAAACAAAGATACACACAAAAACAAGATCCCCCGTATAGCCTTAACAGACTGTAGGGGCAAGTGTTGTTAGCGAGCAGCACCTGTGAAGGCCGCCACGGCACACAAGAGGGTGGGTGGCCACCACCACGCCCGGCCGCCACATACACACACACACACAGACACACACACAGACACACACACACACAGACACAGACACACACACACAGACACACATACACACACAGACATACACACACACAGCTATACACAGACATATACACAGACACACACACAGTCACACACACACAGACATACACACAGACACAAACACACACACACAGACACACAGCTATACACAGACACACACACAGACACACACACAGACACACACAGACATACACAGACACATACAGACACACACACAGACACATATACACAGACACAGACACACACACACAAACATACACAGACACACACACAGTCACACACACAGACACATATACACAGACACACACAGTCACACACACACAGACATACACAGACACACACAGACACACACACAGACACACACAGACATACACAGACACACACACAGACACACACACAGACATACACAGACACACACACATACACAGACACACACACAGACACACACACAGACACACACAGACACATAGACACACACACAGACATACACAGACACACACACAGATACACACACATACATATATACACAGACACGCACACAGACACACACACAGACATACACAGACACGCACACAGACACACACACAGACACATATACACAGACACACAGACACACACACACAGACACACACGCGCACAACACTGCGGTGAATTATTTTTGGCACGAATCGCTGGGCGAGTTGACGCCTCGCTTGGGGAGGCATCCGCGTGACCCAGATTCCACTACAAAGGGAGGCTGCGCATCCACAATGATACACGCGTGCGTGTGTACACGTGTGTGTGTATGTGCACGTGCGTGTGTACACGTGTGCGTGTGCACGTGTGTGTGTACACGTGTGTGTGTACGTGTTTGTGTGTGCACGTGTGTGTGTATATGTGCACGTGCGTGTGTGCACGGGTGTGTGTGTGCACCTGTGTGTGTGCACGTGTGTGTGTACACGTGTGTGTGTGTGTGTTTGTGTGTGTACGTGTGTGTACACGTGTACGTGCGTGTGTGCACGTGTTTGTGTGTGTACGCATGTGTGTGTGTGCACCTGTGTGTGTGCACCTGTGTGTGTACACGTGTGTGTGTGTGTTTGTGTGTGTACGTGTGTGTGTACATGTGTACGTGCGTGTGTACACGTGTGTGTGTGTATGCGTGTGTGTGTGTACGTGTGTGTGTGTGGGGAGCGATAGTGTAGCGGTTAGCGCGCTGCGCTATGAACCCGGCGACCCGAGTACGATTCCCGCTCACGGCCAACACCAGTGACGATTATCTGAACCGGTCCCAGGCCTCCCTTAGGTCGACTCAGCCTCAAATGAGTATCTGGTGTGGTGTGTAAACATCACCACTAGGGAGACAAAGGCGGTCGGGCGTGGTGCTGGCCACCCACCCCCTCGTCTACCGTTGCGGCCTTCATAGGTGCTCGCTAACAGCACTTGCCCCTACAGTCTGTTAAGGCTATATGGGGGATCTTGATCTTTGTTGTGTGTGGTAGTTAGCGCGCTGCTCTATGAACCCTGCGACCCGAGATCGATTCCCGCTCACAGCCGCCACCAGTGACGATTATCTGAATCGGTCCTAGGTCTCCCTAGGTCAGGGGTCGGCAACCTACGGCTCCGGAGCCGCATGCGGCTCTTTACGGGCTGCTTCTTGACGATGAGTACGTATGTACTCAGATGCATTGCGGCTCTTGAAATACTGAATTTTGTACCGAATTTGAAAGAAATGGCTCTTCTTGTTATTTTGGTTGCCGACCCCTGCCCTAGGTCGACTCAGCCTCAAACGAGTACCTGCTGCGGTGTGTAAACATCGCCGCATCGGAGACAAAGGCGGCCGGGCGTCGTGTTGGCCACCCACCCCATCGTGTGCCGTGCCGGCCTGCAGAGGTGCCCGCTAACGGCACTTGCCCCAACAGTCTGTTAAGGCTACACGGGAGAGGGGGATCTTTGTCTTTGTGTGTGATTGTACACGATTAGTGAAAGTTTCGATTTAAAGCTTTCGTGACTGCAGGGATTCATCTTCTTGGTTCTTTCGGTAAAGTCACGTAGAAGGGAAATAATAAAAGAATACAACATAAAACATAAAATACAATTCTCACGACGTTTCGGCGACAACGCAAGCAGCCGTCCTCAGGTGAAGACCAGGTCTGTCACTGGTATTGGCCGTAGCGCAGCGCGCTTACCGCTACACACTCACACACACGAGCTCCTTAATAGGTGCTCGCTAATTATCTCCGGGCAGCTTGTGATGCGAGGGAGGGGGGGTTCAGGGTGGGTGTGAGATGAGGCGCAGGCGCCTTCAGGGAGCCTCTGGCCAGCGGCTCGTTAGAGACGAGGGTTGGCGGCGCTTCACGGCGCGAGGGAATTGTTGGTGCGGTTCCTCGTCCTCCTCCTCGTCCTCCTCCTCCTCGTCCTCCTGGTCTCCGGGGGGTCGGGACAGACGACCACGCGGCGGCGGCGGCTCGCGAGCCGCGTGCGGCGGCTCCATCAGGGCTGACAGTGGCGGCTCTGGGGACATCGAGAGAGAGAGAAAAACAATTTCTCGTCTTGTTAATTGGTTTGCCACACCCCTAACCATGGGAATACAGTTCACCATGGAAGTCCAGTTCACCATGGGAGTCCAGTTCACCATGGGAGTCCAGGTTATCATGTGATTCCAGTTTACCAGGAAGTCCAGTTCACCATGGAAGTCCAGTTCACCATGGGAGTCCATTTCACCATGGGAGTCCAGTTCACCATGAGATTCCAGTTCACCATGAGAGTCCAGTTCACCATGGGCAGGGGTCAGCAACCTGCGGCTCCAAGAGCCGCGTGCGTGGCTCACCAAGGGACTGTCTCGTGGCCGCTGTTTAGTAAGGGACCGCCACGACCCGTCTCGTAATCACCGCCACAGTTCACTGCGGCTGCTCTTGAAATGCTGAGTTGGTGTTGGTTTTTACACCGAATTCGAAAACAAAAATGTATCTTGTTGTTAGTCTCTTGCTTGACGACCTCCTGGTCCATCGTGTCGCGCCTGCCGTGTGCGCTGTGTGCACGCACCACGTTGTTGCACGCGCCACAGAGTTTGCTACAGGCGGCGACACTGGGTGCGGCGTGTCGTTAACATCCGCCACCACTGGGGAGAGACAAAGGCGGCCGGGCGAAGCAGTGTCCACCCACCCCTCGTGTGCCGTGCCGGCCTTCATAGGTGCTACTCGCGAACAGCACTTTCCCCGACAGTCTGCTACAGGCTATATGGGTGACCTTTGTTGTTGTTTTTGGATCACCCAAAGTTAACGATACATTGTTTTAATGTATTGATTATCTATATAACAATTGCATCGCGTTATTCATGTATTGATAGCCCAGCCTCTTCAACCCCATCGTGTTGTTTGGTGCTGGATGCGACTGTGGGGGTTGGCGCAGGCGGGATGCTCATCGGGTCAAAACACGCCGCAAGGTCAGTATCTTCAACGACGATGTTTTACTTCACCAGGTAAGGCCGACTGATATCTGTTTCAGAAGCATTCTTGGCCACAAATTATTTATTTTAACGAAGTGGTTTATCATCATCGTATGGACGTCTGTGAAGACAGCTTCACATCTCATCGGATGTCTCCAGGATAAATCATTATTCTGATGGGGAAATTTATCGCGGCCAAATTTTCTCCAAACGCGCGTTAATTCTAAATATGGAGGGCAAAAACCGGAGGACCCGGATACAAATCGACGCGACCACGGAGAGAGAGAGACACGCAAACTCCAAATCTACAACAGCAGCAGGCGTAGGGGTCGGGATCGAACCCACGACCTCCTGTAGACCAGGCGATGGAGATCACATCTCGCCACCGGGGCGTATCACGAGGCCACTGATGTTAGCCGTGCTCCGCTAACACTCGGAATCGAATTTCGTTGAGCGTTTCATCGCGCAAACGCGTGCGCGCCAACCACTGCGCCACCACTCCCCCCCTCCCCAAATCACTCCACCACCCCCCCCCCCCCCCCCATGGTCGCGTGATTATTATTACGATTGAACGATATACTTAAATTAAAGGAATGATCCGATTATCTTGATGGTAATTCATCGATTGATTTATTTATCAATGGTTTATGGAATTAGGATGATTAAACATTGCATTGTGTGATTGATGATTATGGATTATCATGATTGACCAATATGCTAAATTCTGCCCGCGGGTGAGAATCGTTCCGCCACGAATCGATTCCCGCAGTGCGGGGAGGGGGGTTGCCTCGCTTATAGACCGCCCCCCACTCTCAGCCCCCCCCCCGACCCCCGCGATTGACGTCATTGGTTGACGTCACAAGATGACAGCGGATGACGTTCCCTTGGTTTTTTGTGCGTGGCCGAAGCGAAATGCATCGTCGTAATGGGGCAGCGAAAGACTGGGCCCGCGCGGTGTGTCTGGTGAATTCATGCGCAGTTGCCAGTCTCGCAACTGCGCCTGTCTGCCGCGTAGCTTTACACCATGAACGCATCTCCTCGCTCTGTACCAATACACAATGACAAAGACCCCCGTATAGCCTTAACAGGCTGTAGAAGAAAGTGCTGTTAGCGAGCAGCAGCATCTATAAAGGGTGACTCTCTACGAGACGTTTGTATGCCAGTACCCAAAGAGGTCCCATAAATGTAACTGCTCGACCCGAGCTATAGGTGTTCTGATCTGGGCATTGCCTTTGTACTGGTCGCCCTTTTGGCGTTGTTCTCTGGTCGGGCACTGGTGGTGAGACGAGGCCATGAAGAAGGCTGTCTCTGGTGTAGGCCAATCAGTTTAAATGACAACGCAATTATTATCATTATCAGAGCACGTTTGCTTCCATGCTTTGCCACAAGTATGTGTGGTTAATGCAGGCCTGATGATGCTTTGCAATAGGTGTATCTCATAACAAAAACCTTCATTATGAATAATATTGGTCGCGAAAGCCTACGTGTTAAATAGGTGTATCTATTTGGTGTTTGAACATCTTAACACAGCTCATGTTTTATTGCCAGAAAGGGTGAAGGGTTACTAGTTCAGAACATGTCAAATGGACAGACTTCCCTTGTCAGGGAAGCCTCGGGGCAAACTGGAAATTGTGTTTAAAAAATAACAATCAGTTAATGCACGCTCGCAAACAAAGAAAAGCACTCTTACATCATACTTTGTAAGATTTTTGAGCGAAAATAGATACAATCAATAATAGTTTACATTTGTAAAGTGACGCATTTCATCCGTAGGTCCCAATGCGTCACCGTGTATGGGAAGCATAACATCAACAGAACCTGAAGGTTAAACGGCCAGAACTATAAACTATTTTTTATTTTTACCAGGTAAGGCCCCACTGAGCCATGTAGCTGTTTTTTCAGAAGCGACCTGGCCACAAATGATAGCTCAACGAAGTGGCTTATCATTGGGTGTAAATGTACAGCACTTTAATTCTCTAAACGCGTGATGTTGATTATAAATGTAGAGGGAAAACCCGGAGAACCCAGATAAAAAATTCCACGGGGGGAGAGAGACACGCAAACGCCAAATATACAACGGGTCTCAGGGTTGGGATCGAACCCACGACCTCTTGCATACCAGGCGAGGGAGTTAACATCTCACCACCACGGCGCCTTAGGTGGGGGGTTAATGCCAGTTCAAAGAGGTGAGTTTTCAAGACAGAACTTAATAGAGCTAGCGACTCTGATTTGTCTTCATAGACAAAGGCACAGAGCGTTGTTCCAGACCTTGGGAGCTGCCCAGTGGCAAAAGGTCGATCACCCCTATAATCTAAAACCATAAACCCTTTCAGGATGAGAGCGTTGACCTCGGAGTCCTTAGGCAGAAGCGATCCGTAGGTCTCAGGAACCTGGTGAGAGAGCCAACGCGGATGAGTCCCTGTCGTTATCGGTGGCCATTTTGAGAGATAAAAAAATGGCTGCCAATTTGTTTTTCCAAGTGGCTTGCGGTTTGAGTCAGCCGACGACGCAGCCAATAGCGAGCGTCACGAGCGTGGGGAGCAGGTAGGGGGTGCCTTGGCGCCCCCCCCCCCACACCTGATGGACAAAGCTACAAGTTGCCCCCCCCCGATAACCACCATGATAGATGTTTTCAACAAGTGTAAACAAGCACACGACACTTCTTTAGAAGGCGGTTTAATTGTTTGTATTAAAATTATTTCATTTAAGCTTCGATGCTATATTTCAATTTAATGCGAGCAGTGACGTAATATTGCAAAGAGGTAACTACGACGGAGCTGTAGTGGCTGCATTGTTTCGAAGACGGAGGAGCGACCCCCATACAGCGTTAAACGTTCGAGACCGTGACGACGATGTGGGTTAGGGCAAGAGGAGGCGGTCGCGATATGTATAATCGCTTCTCGGTGCGACCGTGCAAAGAGACAAATCGTTGCGCTGTTGGTTAGATCGCGTAAATATAAATGTGTCGTTAATCCACCATTATCGTGTTTTTCTCCAAACACACAACCGGTGTTCTGAAGTGGTAGCTAATTGACACGTTTACTTTCGTGTCAAACCTTATCTATCTAACCCATTAAACCTTTATGATGGTTAATATTGGTCGCGAAAGCCTACTAACGTGTTAAACTATTAAACATCACGTAATCCGAAAACCAAACATCATCACACGGCCTTCTGGCCTCATCCTCCTCCTCGAAGACACCGGTGCTGCAACCATGAACCGCATCAGAACATCATCAGCTCCCGATTATCTTGGCACGCGCAAGAATAGGAAGGCATTACAATGGTGCTACGTAGCAGCAGGCTACCGAGGAGATGGTGAGTGGCCACTCTCTCCTTGCAGCGCCACACGGCTCTCTGGACTTCCAAGCAAAGCCCCGGGTGAACCTCCTCTTTGTTTGGGCGCCACGGTGGCGAGTGGGCCCTAGCTGGTGGGATGATGTTGAGATTCGGGCCCTGCCACTCCATCTCAAGTGGGCGCTCACCAGCAGCGGTTAGCGCCGCACTCCGCTACGAACCCAGCGACCCCAGTTCGATTCCGGCTTATGACAAACTCCAGTGACGAATATCTGGGCATCTCTTAGGTCGACTCAGCCACAAATGAGTACCCGGTGCGGTGTGTAAACGCCGCCACTGTGGATAAAACGGCGGGCCGGAGTGGTGGTGGCCCCCCACCCCCTCGTGTGCCACGGCGCCGCCCTTGACAGGTGCTCCCCGCTCAACGCACTTGCCCCAACAGCCTGTTCTGGCGATGCGGCTGCGGAATGGCGCTGTGAACCTCGTCACGTCTGAGTTCGACCACAAACCCACGCCAGCTCAACTCGCGATTCAAGAGAGAACCTGGTGCGTTGTGAACTTCGCAACGGGGACGCCACGGTGGCTAGGAGATGTCCACTACCTCGCCTGGTATGCAGGAGGTTGTGGGTTCGATTCCGACCCTGACGCCTGCTGCTGATGTATATTTGGAGTTTGCGTGTCTCTCTGTCTCTTCCCATGGTCGCGTGGATTTTTCCCCTCCACATTCAGAATCAACATAATGCATTTAGAGTGTTTGGCTGCTATAGATTCCACACGACGATAAGCCATTTCGTTGAGCTGTCATTCGTGATAGTCGCTTTTCAATAAAAGAGCTACATGGCAACTCAGTGGGCCTTACCTGGTAAAAAAATAAATAAATTGGTGAGTTTGTTAGTTACGTGGTGTAACCGGCCTTTAATAGGTTATCGATAACAGCACACCTCTCGCATACAATCCGGAAGGCTGTTGTACCCCGTGGGATTTGAGCGTTAGCTTCGGTGAGAGTGAACGTGAGAGAGATACGCACGCAGGGAGATTCTGGGAGGGATGAACAGAGAGACCAGGAGGAGGGTAACGCATGTGGGAGGATAGAGACAGAGACATATAGATAAGTGTGGGAGAGACGGGGGAGACGCAGAGAGAGGGAGAGCCAGCGTGGGGAAGAGACGACGCATAGAGAGTGTGTGTGTGTGCGTGGGAGGAGGCAGTGGCATAGAGAGGGAGAGAGGGGGGGAGTGGGAGGCAGAGAGAGCGCGGGAGGAGGAGGAGGAAGAGGAGGGAGATTGGGAGGGAGACAGAGAAACGGAGACGGAGGGAGAGGCAGAGAGAGAGAGAACGAGATACCGGCTTCAATGGAGAGTCGAGAATGATCGCAAGTTGCGTCCACCATCGCATCGGTATGCGCCGTCTGCGTATGCACACACACACGCACACACAGACGCCCACAAAGACACATGTAAAGGTCCCTGTATAGCCTCTAACGGGCTTTTGGGGCAAGGGCTGTTAGCGAGCACCTTTGAAGGCCGGCACGGTACATGAGGGGGTGGGTGGCCAACACGCAGACAGACTCTCAACTACGTACACACACAGAAGCACACATGTCCACACACATGTCCACACACATGTCCACACACATGCACACACACATGTGAACCTGAAGACATGTATACACACACGTATATGTGGGCACTCATACACACATATGTACACGTACACACCAATGGCACGCAGATATGTACACACAAAACACACACATGTGCACACACACACACACATGTGCACACACACACATGTGCACACACACACATATGAAGACACACAGATACATACAGTACTGTACATACAAATCACACGCAGACACACACAGGCGCACACACACACGAGATATGCGCATGCTGCATAATGCATAAACATGAATGCGCTCACACACACGTGCATATCATTATGTGTGGACATGTGTACATACTAAAGACACGCAGTACACATCAATCCGAGTGCAATGCACATGCTGTAATGTCTATGCAGTGTGCGTGTGTGATATAATGCCTATGTAGTGTGTGTGTGTGATATTATTCATGTGTCCTCGTCGGATGTAATAAATGCTCATGAGCAAATGCATTTATAGCACCCATCTGTGTATATGGTGCGTGCGCGTGTGCATCATTATGAATGTTGATAAGGAGGTGCAGCATAAGGGAATTCATTTAAGAGAATGAATGCAGAGAGAGAGAGAGGGGGGAGTGGTGGGGAGAGCGAGAGAGTGAGCGGGAGTGAATTAACAGCGAGAGAGGGATGGAGAGAGAGAGGGGATCTTTCTGGGGTGCTCGCTATAACATAATAGCACTTGCCCCCCAAATGTTCAGGGCTAAACGGGGGATCGTTGTCTTTTCTGTATGTTTGTGTGTTTGAGTGTGTGTGTGTGTTTGTGTGTGTGTCTGTGTGTGTGTTTGTGTGTGTGTATGTG
The DNA here is from genome assembly GCF_015708825.2 of Lethenteron reissneri. NCBI lineage: Eukaryota > Metazoa > Chordata > Hyperoartia > Petromyzontiformes > Petromyzontidae > Lethenteron > Lethenteron reissneri. The sequence continues at coordinate 1,085,671 of NC_083779.1, forward strand.
TGTGTTTGTGTGAGAGTATGTTTGTGTGTGTGTGTGTTTCTGTGTGTGTATGTGTGAGTGTATGTTTGTGTGTGTGTATGTGTGTGTGTTTGTGTGTGTGTATGTGTGTGTTTGTGTGAGTGTATGTTTGTGTGTGTGTTTGTGTGTATGTGTGTGTCTGTGTGTGTGTTTGTGTGTGTGTGTTTGTGTGTTTGTGTGTGTGTGTATGTGTATGTTTGTGTGTGTGTTTGTGTGTATGTGTGTGTCTGTGTGTGTGTTTGTGTGTGTATGTGTGTGTTTGTGTGTATGTGTGTGTATGTGTGTGTGTTTGTGTGTATGTGTGTGTGTATGTGTGTATGTGTGTGTGTTTGTGTGTGTATGTGTGTGTTTGTGTGTTTGCGTGAGTCGGGAGCGGTGGCGCAGCGGTTGGCGCTGCACTGCGCCAACGAAGCCGGCAGAGCGAGCCCCGAGTTCGCTTCGCCACAGACATCGGTGACGAAATATCAGAACTGTTGCTGGGGGCCTCCCCCTAGGTCGACTCAGCCTCAAATTAGCTACAGTGTGAGCATCGCCGCGAGGGAGACAAAGGCGGCCGGGCGTGGTGCTGGCCACCCACCCCCTCGTGCGCCGTGCCGGCCTTCATGGGTGCTGCTGCTACTCGCTAACTCATTGCCCATCCAACAGCCTGTTAGAGGCTGTAAGTGTGGGGGGGAGGGGGGGGTTCACACCTTCACCGACTACCTTCGCAAACCCCGGTTCAATTCCAGTACAACCAAGCCATTCATGTGTGTTGCTGCTCAGCAGACCTTCCGCTATCCACTGTGCATCTGCCTTACAATGAGGAAAAACAGTATTTGATCCCCTGCTGATTTTGTACGTTTGCCCACTGACAAAGAAATGATCAGTCTATAATTTAAATGGTAAGTTTATTTGAACAGTGAGAGACAGAATAACAACAAAAAAACCCAGAAAAACGTATGTCAAAAATTTTATAAATTGATTTGCATTTTAATGAGGGAAATAAGTATTTGACCCCTCTGCAAAACATGACTTAGTACTTTGTGGCAAAACCCTTGTTGGCAATCACAGAGGTCAGACGTTTCTTGTAGTTGGCCACCACGTTTGCACACATCTCATGAGGGATTTTGTCCCACTCCTCTTTGCAGATCTTCTCCAAGTCATTAAGGTTTCGAGGCTGACGTTTGGCAACTCGAACCTTCAGCTCCCTCCACAGATTTTTTATGGGATTAAGGTCTGGAGACTGGCTAGGCCACTCCAGGACCTTAATGTGCTTCTTCTTGAGCCACTCCTTTGTTGCCTTGGCCGTGCGTTTTGGGTCATTGTCATGCTGGAATACCCATCCACGACCCATTTTCAATGCCCTGGCTGAGGGGAGGAGGTTCTCACCCAAGATTTGACGGTACATGGCCCCGTCCATCGTCCCTTTGATGCTGTGAAGTTGTCCTGTCCTCTTAGCAGAAAAACACTCCCAAAACATAACGTTTCCACCTCCATGTTTGACGGTGGGGATGGTGTTCTTGGGGTCATAGGCAGCATTCCTCCTCTTCCAAACACGGCGAGTTAAGTTGATGACAAAGAGCTCCATTTTGGTCTCACCCAGTTGTCCTCTGAATCATTCAGATGTTCATTGGCAAACTTCATACGGGCATGTATATGTGCTTTCTTGAGCAGGGAGACCTTGTAGTGTAGTTCTGGGCTGATTCCTCACTATTCTCATGATCATTGCAACTCCACGAGGTGAGATCTTGCATGGAGCCCCAGGCCGAGGGAGATTGACAGTTCTTTTGTGTTTCTTCCATTTGCGAATAATCGCACCAACTGTTGTCACCTTCTCACCAAGCTGCTTGGCGATGGTCTTGTAGCCCATTCCAGCCTTGTGTAGGTCTACAATCTTGTCCCTGACATCCTTGGAGAGCTCTTTGGTCTTGGCCATGGTGGAGAGTTTGGAATATGATTGATTGATTTCTTCTGTGAACAGGTGTCTTTTATACAGGTAACAAGCTGAGATTAGGAGCACTCCCTTTAAGAGTGTGCTCCTAATCTTACCTGTATAAAAGACACCTGGGAACCAGAAATCTTTCTGATTGAGAGGGGGTCAAATACTTATTTCCCTCATTAAAATGCAAATCAATTTATAACATTTTTGACATGCGTTTTTCTGGATTTTGTTGTTATTCTGTCTCTCACTGTTCAAATAAACCTACCATTAAAATTATAGACTTATCATTTCTTTGTTAGTGGACAAACGTACAAAATCAGCAGGGGATCAAATACTTGTTTCCCCCTCACTGTAATAGATGCTCGCAAACAGCAACTGCACCGTCTTGTAATGCTACGCGGGGGGGGGGGGGGGGGTGAAGAGGGGAGGGGTATTGATTGGCTGAAAGCCCACTCTCAATCATTGCCTCCAGTGACGTCACTGAACACGCACACATGCATTCACCACAAAAACAAAGCTCCCCTGTGTAGCCTTGAACAGACTGTTGGGGCAAGAGCTGTTAGAGACGAGCAGCAACACCCATGAAGGCTGGAACGACGCACGAGGAGGTGGATGGCCAGCACCACTCCCCACGTACACAGACACACACGAACAGTGCACGCGAACACACGTGAACACGGATGCTTGTGCATATACATAAGGAAGTGATACATGTAAAAATATTCCTGCACGGAGGCAGAGAGATCCACCGTTTAATTGGGCCGATAACCACCTTCATATATAGAGGTCAGCAGAGCGCGGGCAATCGTTGGTACCCCCGGCTCCCAGCCACTGTGTGGCTCCTGCTGCTGCTGCTGCTTCTGCTGCCTTCCCACTCTTCGCCTGTGGTCCCTGGCTCCTCTCTGAGTCGTCCCCTCTCTCTGAGTCGTCCCCTCTCTCTCTGAGTCGCCTTCTCTCTCTCTGAGTCGTCCTCTCTCTCTGAGTCGTCCCCTCTCTCTCTGAGTCGTCCTCTCTCTCTCCCTGAGTCGTCCCCTCTCTCTCTGAGTCGTCCTCTCTCTCTGAGTCGTCCCCTCTCTCTCTGAGTCGTCCTCTCTCTCTCTGAGTCGTCCCCTCCCTCTCTGAGTCGTCCCATCTCTCTCTGAGTCTGTCTCTCTCTCTCTGAGTGGTCCTCTCTCTCGGAGTCGTCCTCTCTCTCTAAGTCGTCCTCTCTCTCTGAGTCGTCCCCTCTCTTTCTCTGAGCCGTCCTCTCTCTCTCTTTGAGTCGTCCTCTCTCTCTCTCTGAGTCGTCCTCTTTCTCTCTCTGAGTCGTCCTCTCTCTCTCTGAGTCGTCCTCTCTCTCTGAGTCGTCCCCTCTCTCTCTCTGAGTCGCCCTCTCTCTCCCTGAGTCGTCCTCTCTCTCTCTCTGAGTCGTCCTCTTTCTCTCTACGAGTCGTCCTCTCTCTCTGAGTCGTCCCCTCTCTCTGAGTCGTCCCCTCTCTCTGAGTCGTCCCCTCTCTCTCTGAGTCGTCCTCTCTCTCTGAGTCGTCCTCTCTCTCTCTCTACGAGAGCGAGCTGATACTTGTTGTGATCAATGAAGGTGGTTGTGTAGAGAGGGTGTGAGTCAAGACAAATAGGGTTATTAGATTTTCATAAACACCGGCCTTAACATATATTAATTTATTATTCTTGAATGTTTTTTTTAATCTCATCTTATCAATTTTACTACTGCATCTAGTTTTCTTCTTCTGTCTTTGCCTTTTCAGATTGTATGTTGGTTTAAAGAAAATGTACCGATTGATTCACCTGTAATGTGTAATGTGCAATGAGTCCGAAATTAATTTCAAAAGAGAAACCATGCATCATGCATTCTTGTTAATGGAAGTCGGTTTAAACATTTGTAAAAATAAATTAAAACCCTTCGTAATTCGTTAAAATAAATATAACAACCCTATATGTCCTGACCTTTGGCCACCCTGTATATATCGCAGGTTCGGAGCGAGACATCTGCTGCCAAGCTCGGGCAAGCCACGAGCACAGAGTCTCAGGTATGGGGCATTCTCACACCGTCTCTACACAACCACCTCCATTGATAACGACGATTATCAGCTCGCTCTCGTAGAGAGAGCGGACGACGCAAAGAGCGAGAGAGAGAGAAGACGACTCAGAGAGAGACAGGGGGACGACTCAGAGAGAGGACGATTCAGAGAGAGGACGACTCAGAGAGAGGACGACTCAGAGAGAGGACGACTCAGAGAGGGAGAGGACGGCTCAGAGAGAGAGGACGACTCAGAGAGAGGACGACTCAGAGAGACAGAGGACGGCTCAGAGAGAGAGGACGACTCAGAGAGAGGACGACTCAGAGAGAGAGAGGACGGCTCAGAGGCGTTAGGAGGAACCACAGACGCAGTGGTGCTTCCAACGATTGTCCAAGCTCCGCGGCCCTCTATATATGAAGGTGTCATCTCTCCCTCCGTGCTTGACTATGAGTGGGAGGAAACTGGGGCACCTGGAGACAAATGAGAAACCCCCACGCGTGCGAGGGGCACGCTCTCGATCCCACAGCCGCCTTCTCGTGGCAGAGCCAGGCGGTAACGGCTCCTCCTCGACGCCCACCCACGGGCAGGAAGGGGGTTCCGCACCACCATCACTCTGCGTGGTGACCCACCAACCCTGGCTGCTGCTGCTGCTGCTGCCTGCACAGCGCTACGGAAATCACAGGAGAGCCATGCGCAGCTTGGCCACAAAGACAAAGATCCCCCGTATAGACTTACAGACTGTTGGGGAAAGTGCTGTTAGTGAGCATCAATGAAGGCCGGAACGGTGCACGAGGGGGGTGGGTTGCTCACACCACGCCCGGCCGCCTTTGTCTCACCAGTGGCGATGCTTACACACCGCAGCAGGTACTCATTTGAGGCTGAGTCGATCTAGGAGAGTCCCAGGACCGGTTCAAATAATCGTCACTGTTGTTGGTGGTGGCCGTGAGCGGGAATCGAGCTCGAATTCGCCGGGTTCGTAGCGCAGCGCGCGAGCTGCGACGCGACCGCTCACCACCCCCTCGCCCGCGGTCTGACGAGCTGAGGGGGCGGGGGGGGGACACGGAGCACGCAGGAAAGTGCTTTTGGTACCGGCTGATTGTGAGCCGAGGCCCCCCCCCCCGCCACCCTCCTCCTCCGCCCCCTTCGCCACCCGCCCCCACTCCCCCGCCTCTTCGCCGCCGCACCCTCGGGACGGCCTCTGGCTCTAGAGGGGTCCGCACCCCCCCCCACTACTGCCACCACCACCATCACCACCATCATTGTGATGAATGAT